>NW_010966177.1:6766241-6803619 GCF_000463585.1 Tarenaya hassleriana | reverse complement strand
GTTCAGCATCATCTACTCTGTTTGGACCGACCTCAACCCCATCTTTGTTCGGCGGTTCAACTCCGTCCCTTGGCGTTACACCTTCCCCGGGATTCGCAACACCATTTGGTACTGGTACTTATCTATCTATCTACTGTCAGCATCTAAATTCTCCTCTTATATTGTAATGTTATATTAGCTCATGAGTAGGAATCTTCTTCCTGGGAATTCCCTGCGAATTGATTGGTTCAGACAATTGCTTGGATCATTCTTGGTCCTGTCCCGCAGATTCTCTTTAAGATTATTTTTTCTCTTGCAGGTGCTCCAATGGGTTCGGGGGCCAGCTTTGGCACTGTATCGGTAAGTACCATTTCCTAAATACTCTCGTTGTTTCGTTCGATATTATCCGTAGGACCCTTTTTTAACGACGAATTCCTTGTCAAGAGCCAACTATAACTTGGTTAACGATATCTCGTTTGTATCTTTCTCTTCTGTTGCAGAAATCTTCGAGGCCAAAATCTCGAACAGCACGTCGTTAACCATGGAATAACGCTCTTTCACCAAACTGCGTCCCATCTCATGTTTCAGAGCAAGCAACGGAGGACTAACTTGTCGGTTTATGACAGTGATGGAACTGTAAGTTACAAGAGCTTGTAATCATACACAGTGAAACCGATTAGGGCTTTATGCATGTTTTATCTGCAACCTTTTATTGTCTGTAATTCATTACATCAAACCCTTCTTCCATATATATATATATAGAGATCTTGATTATGCATCATAGATGATTAAGCGTATTTGTCTGCGATTTCAAGGAGATGGGCAGAAACTTGTCGAGGCTTGCATATCATGGCCATATGGCCAGTATCCTCCATCTCTATCACTTCACTCGCACCAGAATTCTCAATTATCCATCTCTGCTGTTCTTCCGCCATAGCTTTCGCGCCTTTGCACATTATGAACACCCTACGAACAGATCCGTACCCTTTCTCCGAGAACTTCTCCATCTTCGACAGAGCATTCGTGAACAACGATCCGGGCCTCAGCAGCGATAACGCAAGCTCAAGATCCTACAAAAACATTACAAGAATATGAAAGGTTTATATCTTTTTTTGTATTTTACGGATAAACATTTGATTTAGTTTTGATTCACCTCAACCGGACAAAGCTTGTAAAGCTTCTTCTTCATGAGCTCTGGGCTGTAGAGCATACTGATGCCGGTTTTGTCATGTCCATAACGTTCGAACTTGGTTCCCATCCATGATTCTTCTGGCATATTGCTCAGTATCTGCCACCATTTTGTTATATATACCGCATATGTATATATATATATATATATGTATATGTTAGAAATCATCATCAAATGTACCAAAAAAAAAAAAAAACCTTGTCGATAACGAAAGATGGAGGGTTTTTGGTGTCGGGCATGAAAGCTGTCAAGTAGACAGAGACAGAGATCTTGTCCGGAAACTTTTCACTCGCAATGGCTAAACTCATTCCTCCGAAACTATGGCCGACCAGCACCACTTTCTCAGATGGCGGTGACGAGCCGAGAATCTTGATCAACGGGTCGGAATATTCTACGCACGTGTTAACGTCCTTAATGGTTCGGGTGACGTCTATTCCTGAGCCGGCTAGGTCCATCACCGTGACCCGGTGGCCCGCCTCCTCGAGCCGTGGCTTCACTTTGTACCAGCACCACGCCCCTTGGCATGCACCGTGAACTAGAACGAAGTGGTGTTTCTTATTTGCCTCTTCCATTTTTTTTTTTTTTTTAAATTTGTGTTGTTTCGGTGTGTTTCCATCACAATTTATAGAGGATATATATATTCGCTTTTTTTTGTTACAACCGTAAAAGATTCATTCTATTTAATAAAAGCAATAGAGATGATGGATTTCGAAATCAGAACCACCTGGGAAGTCCATTCTTATCACCTAACAATAAGAATATCATTAATGATTTAGTTCCGTATGATAATGATTTAGTTCCATATGATAATGATATTGGTTTGTCGAGTAGAGTTATATATATATGCCTTCTCAATTTATATATATTCAAATAGGAAATATCGTAAAAAAACATAAACTTTTTTAATTTGGTAAATAAATATATAAATTTCTAATTTTGTATAAAAATATAACGTAAAGCCACAAGAACACTAAATTCCATTGAATTTTTTGTATGATTGTATGCGAAAATTTTTTAAATCTATGTATTTTATATAAATTTGTGTGAATTTATACGAAAAAATTTAAAATTTACATGTTCTTATATAATATTAAAAGTTAATATATTTATTGCTCAAATTTAAAAAAATATTTTTTTCTATACTGCCATGTAGGAAACTCTAGTAAATGCTCCAATACATTATTGCATATAAAATGTTGAACTAGAACGAGTTCAATAACAAGAAAATTTCTTATTACAACCAATGAGGCATTGATTAAAAAGTAACGCATCGTTCAAACTACACGTGTATATATATAATTTTTCTTCTTCTTGTAATGCCACGACCCTCGTGGCCAAATCTCCAAACCCGAACGATTAGGAAAAGATAACGCAAACCGAAAAAAAAATATATATAAAAAAGAAAACGAAATGATCGATGATGGATCGAATCATAATAATAATAACAATAACAATAAAATTCATCTAAGCGGGGCGTTTGGCTTTGCCGCAGTAAAGTGCGTTGGGAGGAACATCGGTCTCTGTGTAAAGCGACTTCTCGTCGTTCCAGACACGAACATAGAGCTCTTGCCCTAAATATCTCCTCGACCATATCTGAGACCGCAGATTCCACATCCCCTTGTTGTCCAATGACACCAATATCGCCGTCCACGACAATGGATACACCTATACACACACACACACACACACACACACATGTATATATAGTTTTAGAACTGGTGAATCGATCGATGACTTGTTACTTGGACGTCAAGTTTCTACTTGTAACAATCGTTTAATATAGTCTTTTTATTACCTGGAAAGTGTGCCTTACAACAGCGTCAACCAAGTTGTAACGTTTCCTCATCGCTGCGGTCCATGTCCCGTTACCGTATCTGAATAAAATTTCATTTACTAATCAACTACGTGAAATGGGCGAAGATTATGTTATATATATTCAAAGAACAGCGGCTTACCCTACAGCATATGCGCTTGTCCCATCCATGTGCCACGACTGGACAGATCTTTCGGTGTTTTGGAATACGATCTCGACAAAGTCATGGAGAGCGACACCGATGACCGATGCACCGAGAACGGACGGTCCTCCAGGGACAGGACTGTCCTTTATGGTCTTGAGATCGAACACGCCCGGGATGTTGAACCAGTCGGCCAGTTTCAACGGTGTGGTCGGGTCCACGTGCGAGACACCGTTCACCGTGTAACGGAGCTTGCCATTGATCTTCGCGGCTGCATTGGCTAGAACCAGAGTGCGAACTATCGGTATGGTACCGTAGTGAAAAGATCCCTGTGGGTTCGGCCTCGCTGCATTCGCCGTCAAATTCATCCTAACAAATACCCGTGAAAAGAAATCTCGATATAAGTCATCAACCAATCTATACATAGTCAAGTTCATGAGATCATAACTTATATATATGTGTGTATATACCTTATGGTTCGAGCTTGTTTCATGGACCAGTGAACATGGTAAGTAGGGCCAATGGGGAGGGGACGAGAGGCTCGAGTTTTGGAGCCAATGTACCGGAGGATACCAGTGGTGGTTAACACCGGTTTGGTGAAACGGGTCGAGGCCACGATGAAATAGTCCTTAACCATAGCCCTCAACGTGACTAAGACGGTCACCGACTGACCGACATGGACGTCGAGTGACTCGTAGACCTCGTGCAGAGTATGAGATCCTTCCACTTCGATCAGTGTCATCGTGTGTCCTTGGATCCTGAAATTTATCGATGCCGCAATCCCAACATTCGATACCCGGAACTTGTATGTCTTGCCTGACCAAAAAAAAAAGACAGAAAAGATCAAGTTCCATCAAGAACTGAAACGCTGATGTTTCTTGAATTGGTTTGAATGATGTGTTCATGCATTATCACCTTGTTGGCCGTGAAATTTCAAACCCTTTGAAACTCCATTGATGATTAAACCATCCGGAAGAGGAAGAGCAATGCCTGCGTCGAGCTTCCTTTGCATTTCCTATTTGATGAAACCCGTTAATAAAATGTTTAGACCGACGTAACGAAATCATTAGGCCGGAAACAAAAAATCAAATCTTATCGGTTTTCGGTTATACCTTGTGACCGATCTTGTACCAGTCGCTGACAAGGAGGGTGAAATCGCCATCGGGTTGAAGGTAAGGAATTGAAATGACAGATCTCTGGTTGATGTTGAGTGCGCCAAAGCCTCCGACAGCTCTATGCATTGCCGTTGAAGGGAAATATGTGTACGTCCCGATCTGATCCTTGAGTTGGAACTGGTAAGTCCAGTTCGAGTTCGGTAAGATCGGACAGTTCGTGCCCAATACCCCGTCTTGCCATGATGTCCTCCTCTGCTTCACACCGTTCCTACCAAAACACGGAGTCCAAAACTGTAAGTCTTCATTATAAACTATAGTGTGTATATATATATAATTAATAATCGATATAAGGGCGAACCAGGTGATGAGGAATGGCTCGTCGAGCTTGTTGATGACATTGACGACTACGTTGTTGTTTGTGATGGCTTCGATTGGTGGACCTGGGAATTGCCCGTTAATAAGAATGACCTAATTTACACAACAAGAAAGAAACATTAATTAGTGTAATTATTGCATCAAATAATAAAGTGACATAAAAAAATTTGAATAATTGTTAGAAAAGAGACCTGTTGGGGGACACCAAGAGGAGATCTTGTTCCATAAGTGACGGTCCAAGTGTAGAACATGTACGGGTCTTCTGAATTCACAAAGACAGGAGCCAAGAAGGCAAAGAAGCATATGAGGCAATGCAGCAGGATATTAACCTCTCTCATTATTGTGTATATAATTAAATGAAATTTTTTAATTAGTTCCCCTCTCTCTCTCTCTCTCTAAATTAAGATATGAGAATCTTATGAGAGGAACACTTTGAATGAAATTGAATTGGCTTTTTGGTTCAACCCGAGGCCACGACCTTAAATACAGATAGAATCTGAGTAAATGGGAAGTGACTACGTAAGTTCGTTGGATGGCCAACGTGGACGCGCAAATCCCCATGCACTCGCTTGTTTCTCTTTTGCGGCGTACTTCATGCATATTCTCATGATCCCTAATTTATCATCGTCAGAGTACTATTCATTATAACCATATTTTTAAATTTTATTTTTGCTAAGGATTTGGTGTGTCGGCAAAGTTTTCATTACGGATCATACCAAAAGAAAGAGAGAATGAAAAAAAGAGAGAGCGTTTTTATTATTTTTATATGTCAAATTGTATAAAATAATCTCCCAGCTAGCTTATGTGTTGCTTAGGATTCAATTCCCAACTATTATTCAGAAGTTGCGATTTCCAATTTTAATTGGGATAGATACTTGTAGAAATTCATGAATCGAGATACAACGATTTCGATATTAGCACAAGTTTCATACATAAATAAACCGGTTTGTTTTGGGTAACATTATAATCTTTTTATTAATCCAGCTCAAAACGGAATTAATTATTCATTAATTTCATATTAATGGAAGATAAATTCATCACAAAAAATTATATGTGACGTAACCAAATCATGAACCGACACTAGCATCAGTTATGAACCATGTCACAATCCTAAGTCCTAACACAAAATTTCATGTCGAACTTAAAATTTATTGGTGCTTTTGAGATTCGCAGAACAAAAAAGAGAAATGAAGAAGAGAAACGAAAAAATTTTCTCATTGTATTCAAACATTGGACTAGTTTAATTTTAAATGCAAGTTTAAAATTATATATATATATATATATCAAATGTGTTTAGACACCGCCGTGGTCGACGGCGGTAAAGCAGAGAGGCAAGAGGAAGTGAGCACCGCCAAAGAACCGATCCTCATTAAATGCAACTTAAATTTAGAATCGAAGAATTACACAATAGCTTATTATTAATTTATAATAATACAGATTAATTTAATTATGATCAATTAAATGGTTGTTTTGTTCTCCACACAAGAGGAAAAAAGGGTTGCATCCAAATCGGGAAATAATAATTCTGAGTAAACTAATCACATTTGGATCAACCATCTCTAATAAGTTCTCTTAATTGCTGTAGTTCAAATCATCATCATCATCATCATTGTTGTTGTTGTTATTGGTGTTATTATTATTATTATATTATTTACTTATGTAACTAATAATGCTAAGAGTTATTCTGAAATATTTATGTGTTTTCTATTAGAATAAATAAAGTGTTTGCATCTTACAAATTAAATCGTTCATAACATAAAAGATAGTAGTAATATTTACACATGTAATAGGTTGACTTTTATTTTGATATAGTATATTGAGCATGTCATTAATGGATCATGAGCTCACAGTTAACTACTTAAACACAAACCATAATTAACTGAAACCTTAATCAGTCTTAATTAAATAATTAATTAATATTGTGGAGAGTGGACAGAAATTTAATTGTGTTGGAGGTCAAACAGAAAGCTTGCTTCTTGGAACCACTAGACATTGGAGAGAAGCTTCCCAAGGAGAGATCTTATAGGGAACACAACACAGAGTATCCGATGATGATGATGATGATGATGATGATGATGATGATGATTGCGTTACCACTAAGCTCGCTTTTAACAAGTGGACTTCCTTCATTTCTTCATCCATACACATCTGTCATGCAACATGTCATGTGTGTGTATATATATATATATATATGTGTGTGTGTATAAATATGTAGATATACATACATTCATAAATTAGATGATTTGACCCAGAAAAAAAGCTTTAAAATGAAAAATATATGGTTCAACTTCAACATGTAACGATTTGTATTTAGAATTTCGAATTTTTCTTAGTTTTTTTAACCTGATATTTCATTTAAACTTGCCTCATATATCTTAGCAATATTTAGAAAATTACCATCTATTATGATAATTAATTAATTATTATGCAAGATTAATTCCGAGTATGATTATTCTTCGTTCTTCCTCCTTTTATTCGGCTGCGATGCTTGTCTGGAAGGGGCTTGTGATGGGCCATCTCATCCAAAACAACGAGCCCATTAGAAGCCCATGAACTATATGGGGGGAATGGCCTACGACTAATAATAATTTATGAATCTCAATTAGATTTATTTTATTTAATATTAGAATCATCTCAAAATAAATTGTCATTGATCTATTAATAGTTTCCGATACTGGATAGATAATTTTTATTTTAGATATGAATAATCTGAAAATAAATCTTATTAATGTACTCTTTTTTTCAACTGTGTTAAATTATAGTTCATGCATTAACCTGTTTCTATCCATTACTAAATCTATAGAAACCAAAAGGAGAAACAGAACAAAACCATTACCATATATAAATATAAAATCAATGCAAAAATCTTGAAATTTGCTCATCAAGAACAACACATGCTCGCCAAATAAAAAAAAATGAATGGTAAATTGTTTAAAATTTTAAGGATTAATGGGCCGTAAATTAGACTTTTTATTCGATGGGCAAAAAAGTCATTTAAAAATTGAGACTGGAATTGAAGTTTTGGTGAATAGTTTGCCATATGAGCACTTGAATTCAACTTGAAACGGACGACACTCTGTAGAAATATATACAAGTGAACAATAATTGCAAATGGATTCTATATCCTAATATAATATACATTGTTATTTAAGATTAAGGAATATTTATTTAAATTTTATATATTGTGGTTAATTTGTTAACCTTAGTTTGTTTCATTATTATATATATATATATATATATATATATATTAAATTTTTGTTACAATTATATCTTTCAAACTAATTTATATAAATCGTATGATGTTAAAATTATCCGAACGGACTAGTTTGGTGGTGAATCATTTGAATTTAGTGTCTCAGGAAACATTAGATCACGGGTTCGATTCCGAATTATGAATCCAATCTTCCGATGTTTCCTTGGATGCTACATTTAAATAATTCGCTATCATTTTAAAATTTTTTGAGAGTAAAAACTATAACCCATCACTCATTTTTCTTATATATACACACATTATACACTCTCTTCAAAACAATCAAACAAGCAAAATCCTATTTAACAATGCACCATGTTATTATGTATACCAATTGAAATCAGATCCTCCACCGCTCAATCCTTTATGACATTAATTCTTCACCCAAAAGAAATACGAACACAGTTCAATAACCATTCAGGAAGTCAAAATCAGATGAACTGTGTGGAGAATTGAATCAAGAAGAGGGTCCTCCCTCCATTACCTATCTGCAGCCTCACCTCTTGGGGTTTGGTCCTGAGGTGTCGGGGGCTGAAGCACGAGCTGTGTCTGAAGCTGATAAGGGTCAATCCCATGTTCTTGCCCGGGTTCTTGTCCGGTCTGATAAGCAGCATCAGAATAGAAGCCTAGAGCCAGTGACGGCCCGGCTGCATCCATCTGGTTGAACCCCGTGGCAGTGACCGCGCCATCTACGTCGATCCCATAACCACCGACATTCCCTTGTTCTCCTCTGTTCAGAAACATTTCTTCCATCCTCTGCATGTCGAACTCTGTCAGATGTTGTCCTTGCTGCTGCTGCTGCTGCTGCTGCATTCCCATTGCGGGCACCCAACCATATGGCACAGCCGTGAAATTCGGCAGAGGGGGGTTGCCCATCACAGGCATATAGGGCACCGCCGAATTAACCGCAACTTCCAACTGGTATGCGAGCTCGGTCTTGGCAGAGACGAGATCTCGATTAACTTGCTTGAGGCGCTGCTGGAGGTAGGCGATGAGGCCGACGCAGCCATAGACCGGGTCCTGTATACGGGTATGCGCTTCGTAGAAGAGAGAGTTGACCGCATCCTGCCGATGTTCGACCGGCAGCTCGTTGAGAATCTTGGCTATGTTGCTTGCTCCAAAGACGCGGTGGACAATGGCAAACCTTTGGGGGAGGTTGGGGGGGAAATATGGCGCGAAGATGCATTCCGGTGTGCATTTGCATCTCCTGAGCCTGCAGGCTGCGCATGGATTCGCAGACATCTGCTTCTGATCCTGTCTGAAAATCTGTACAAAGAGAAACTGAACGCAGATTCAGGCAACAAAAACCTTGAATTATGCGATGGAGGGCACTCAACTGATGAACCATGAAATGCATCTGGAGAATGTTAATGGTTAGAATGCTCGCTCGTGGACGATCAAAACAGCAATACATCACCGAAATTCGTCGCGAACAGATCTAACGAAAGATTTTGATCAACTCCGACACTGTGAATGAGAAATACCCAAGAAAAAGGGGAGATCGAAACAAGAGGAACTCAGAAGGGTTACTCAGTTTAACTTCTCGCACAAGAAAGCAAAAATTAAGGGTTTCTAAGCATTCAGAAGATACATTGAGCGGAAAATAGAATCTTGCCAGAGATATCATTCGATCACACCACCAAAACAGGAAAATCATTTCAATTTCGGCAACTAAATCCCATCAGACGGTATCCTAAATAAATGTTAAACCCACGCATACGAACGAATAGGATTGGAATCAAAATGGGATAAATATAGAATCATGGATCATGAGATAAATAAATCTGACCCGATTGTTGAAAATCACCGATCTCCTCCTCGTTCAAACCTTCAATGTCGGGACCTGCAAGGAAATATCCGGATAAAGGGGAAAGAATCCCGATAAAGAAAGTGGATGTTTTCGTGGAGCAAAGAAGGAAGTGACGCAGAGAACGGAGGAGGGAATATCGAAGAAAAGGGACAGAGATTTTCCAGTGAAGAGCCCGAGCAGCCGTAGGGCTCGACGAGAAATCTCAGTTTCTCTCGATCCAAACAGAAATAATGACGGAAAACTCTTCGTGATTTTCTCAGAGAAAATACAGAGAGAGAGAGAGATCGTTATTTATACGCGTGTTTTGTGGGCGCTCTGATTAATGAATTCTTCGCAAATGAATTGTAGTCTCCATTTATTAAATGGTAAAATGCAAAACAAAATCTCAAAAAATCATAATAAATGTGCGAAATTTAATAAAAAGAATTCAAATTTAATAAAAATATAAATCTTCTAAAATTCTAAACCGATATTCAATATTTGAAATTAAAACAAATTATGCATGTATATATTTCTACATTAATAAATATCTATAGACTCATCTGGAACATTAATATATATATATATATATATATTCACATATACGAACTCATATATATATATGCATATATATATATATATGTTTGTATACACATAGATACATATATTCACCCAGATACAAAACCAATATATATATATATATCAAAAATATTTTTATTTTATATAGATGTATGTATGGTATATATTTATATATGTGTGTGCGGTTTTTTATTTTTTAAATTTATCACGTCAACCTTTTTGTGACTTTCACAAGGGGTTAATCAGAATTTTATACAATTCAAATTCAAATGTTGAGTATTTATTTGGAAGTTTTGAACCATTTTAATTTTGCTGTTAGATAGGTTTTAATTTGTCAAATAGCTAAGGATAATTTTTTTTATATATATTTTAATTTTAAAATTCACGGATTTTTTGGAAGCAAATAAATAATTTAGCTAGTAAATGTGTTAATTTATTTTAAAGCTGCACATCGAAGAGAAATTAATTGAGTGACAAATAAAAGATAAAATTAATTACAACTCAAGCCTCAAGGTGATAAATGCTGCAAGAGAAAGATCAAGATTGCTAAAAATGGATCCTATGAAACAGAGCATTCGCACTGAAAACATAAGAGACACACTTAACACCTTGGAACAACTTCGAGTAGAAAAGGAAGAGGAGGGTCTGTCTTTCTGTCTATCCATGGCTTCTGGGATCGGCCGCTTGATGAGCGTTACGGGAATCAGCGGCTCGAGAACCGACCGGCCACCGCTCGGGCACGCGGAATGGACGGCTCACCACGAGCAAGAGCATCTACGTTCTCGAGTAGATACTGCATTCCCTTCCTCGTTTCCCGTCTTTCGAGGAATGCGAAATTGGGAATACCCTCGACCCCGACCTCGTCCAGCTCTTGTTCCCACTTCGTGTTGTCCACGTTTAGCATCGCGGAGTTAACCAGGTCCCTGCCCAAATCCCTGAAATCATCATGAACTGTGTTTCTATATCTTCATAGATGTGAGGTGTTTCCACAGTTTCGATTCCAGATTCATGCAGAGAGTCTGAAATTCAGTAACTTACTTTCACGAGAAGAACATGATCCGTACTTGTACTGCTGCTCGACTTTGTAAACATCAGGGGCTAGTTCCCGACACACCTCACACCAGTCGGCATAGAACTCCACCACGGTCGCCTTCCCATTCGACAAGGCCTAATTCCCAGCCTTCATATCATCCAGGAGAAAGACATTTCGATTAACGACCGGGAAACCAAAAACCACAGCAAATGCAGAGGAAGAAAAGGAAAAAACCTGCCAAAGCTGACAAATCCCTCAAGGAAACCCCGAAATCGAGCCTCGTGGAGACGAAAAGCCCTAAAGCTGCAACTACAGTCAGGACCGCGACTCGTCTGTTGATATCTTTGGTGGGAAATTCCGGGAACCCAGAAGCAGAATCAGCCGGAGATGAATTCGTTGCCTTCGCTGAGGACGATGAACCATATCACCGACCGAGCCGCCATTAACAACCAGCTTTTCCTGAGCCGAGAGACGCAAGACCCATTACGCCAATTGCCCCCAGAATCCGACCAGACTCGTAAAAAATCGAAATTGTGAGAGAAAAATCGAAGCTTTTGCTTCCTTCTTTTGATGGGTTTTTTACCTAGGCTTCGGCGGATTCTGGTTTTGTCTGGCAGCGAAGAACTCGAAATCGTGGAGATCCTGTCTGGATTAGAAACCGAGGAGGAGGATTTTGAATGTTTAAATGTAATCTATGAGTCGATAGAGGGTTCAAAGAGAAAGCCATCGATGAATCAGAGAGAGGAAGATAAACTGGCAGTGCAAAAGAATACAATATTCAGAAAATCATTATTATGATATTATAATTAAAAATATAAAATTCAAACGAAATTCCTCCACAGAATTTGATTTTTCTTCTTCTGTGTACAGTCAAATGATACGTTTGGGGCTCTGAAACAGGAATTTCAGACAAGATTTTAGTTCGGGGCCATGAATCCTGCTCCAGTTCATGAACATGAAGGGAAAATGTTCACTAAATGTTTACAGAGATGCATAAAGATTAGATTTGTCGTAGGGACAGAAGAAAAATCCCCGAGAGCTCCAAGATTTCTGGGCATCGGGTCCATTAACAGACTTTCAATTTTCTGGGCCGAGGAAAACCCAATTTCCTATCAGTATCACTAATGAAATATGCTCACTCTAGTGATATCCATGAAACATATATGTCGGAGTTTTTAACTTTGGGTTAATTAGGCTCATGCTTATGGTTAATTAGTAACTTTTCGTGTTTGTAGCCCTTCATTTACTTTGTTTGTTCAAGTTAGGGTATTTGAGACCACGAGTTTTCGGGTATTCAATTTTTCGGATATTCGAAACGCTGCTAAACAACGAAGTCGAAAACAGATGCGATGAAGCCAAGAATCTGGACTCTGGGTTCGGATTTTTTGAACGATAACGGGTTATCCCAGAAACCGACTATAAATAAAATGATGTTTATATCATTTATATATTTTTTTTATCTATTTACAATAATATCTAAATATATTTTAAATAAAAACTACCAAAATATCCTTGAATTCAACAAAATTTAATTGTTTTCTCAAAATTTTGACGGATTTGGATATATATATATCTTTAGATAATTAAGTTCAAAACTTACGGATATTGAGACTTTACAAAAAAGAAAACGAGATAATAGTTTTCTAAAATAAAAAATCAGGATACTTGATTCGTGTTCATCCTACATCAGATATACATATCACATAGTGGATTTAGATTTCATGGGTTCCTATCACAAGTTGTCTCTATGCCATTGATGGATTTCAATCAGATTTTATACATTTTACACCTCCTTTGTGATAACATTTCCACAATATCTATTTCCACTTAGCTATTTATTGGACCGTCTGAAAACAAAAATATGGATATTCCATCGCCTAAGCCATGTGTTTGTCCACTAGACATCATGAAAGGCACGACCTTTATTCGTTTGATACAGTTATATAGTGCATTTGTCAGGTTATACTTTCTTGTTTTGCGAGTTTCACCATTGTAATATAATAGATTCCAAAATGTAATATGATAGAGAAAAACATTAAATTATTTACATAAAGATAAGATTTTTTTATATTTTTATGTTTATTAGAAAAACTCCATGGATCAACAAAACCAAGAAAGATGTCTTATGTACTACTACGTACCACTAATACATAAATGAATTTCTAACAATAATTATGATTCAAAAATGGTAAAACGCCTATGGCAATTCTCACCTTATCTCATACACAATATTTCATAGTTTCTTTTTTTTTTTTTAAAGGGAGAATTAATTACCGACAGGACATTAGATTAGTAGACAAAGCAAAAATTCTCGACAAGATTAGACGTACGTAACGCATGTGTCATATATCATACATGACCAAACATGTCACCGTATTATGTTTTTTTTTTCCCGTTGGTTAGAAAAAGGTTCACTGGTGGGGCGAAATAAATTTCACATCCAGTTCCTTAATATTTGATTCATCGGTTATCATTTTTTTGTATCTCTTTAAAAATATTTATGTACCTCCAAAATTACTACAAATAATACAACTATTAATAAAAAAGACTAATTATATAAAATATGTTTTGAGTTGTTTCGTTATTCGCAGACAACCCACTATCTGCTATAACGTATATATTAAAATTAAGAAACGTAATGACATGTTCGTATTGGATATTCACCACTTGAATATATGCTTTCGTTAAATATAAAAATAAAACTGTAAATATTACTTCTCTCATATATTGTTTATAAAAATCTAGTTGCAGAAAATTAAGATATGGCAATATGTTCATATATATGGGGCAATGCCAAAGAAAATAAAAGGTTTCATATAATTGTTGGACTAATTTTAGATCTTTTTTTTGTAAAGATTTTAAGATTCGACTAGTATTAAATCTTATTTTTCCGATTTCGAATCTCCCTTCGTATGCAAATCTCCTCTATATATATAAAAATTAGTGTTGATATAATTACACTTGTATAATGTAAGTCTAATATTATATATATGTGTGCGTGTGATTGTATGACTAGGAATTTATGGATAAAATAAAATAAATTTTATTAATTAGAAGGCACCGGCATGTTCAAGTACATGCATCTATATTCTCCGTACGCAAGTTCACGAAGATCACGATATACTCAAAAGATCATATGATAAAGCAGCTATTCGAACAAATGCCATATGATGCATTGTATCCGTGAAAATCAAAAGCTATTCAATTTAAATATATATACATATATATATAAAAGATTCTATAAAAAAAAGTTTTGAAAATTTTCACTTGCGTAGTTCATTTTTTTCAAGACAACTTTTTTTGTATGTAAAAAGAGGTTTTGTCTAATGTGTATAAGATGCAGTTTGGAAACACATTCACACAATCCATTCGATAATCTTGATTTTAGCTCATTCTTATATACTTTAAATGCATAAAATATAAGCAAATTAAGTAGATTTAGTGGCAAAAATTAATTGAGATTCGTGGACCTACTATATATAACTACTATTAAAAAAAAATCTTTAGAAAAAAAAAAGGGAGAGGGGCCAAGAGGCCAAGAAGACAACCTTGCATGATGATGATGCTGCCGTTGAACCTAAACAAGCGAAAGGGAAGCTTCATGGTAATGACAAGACCAAACTTTTTTCATTGAATCTAATAACAATACATGGAAATCATGCTCACATCAACAAGGGGAAGAATTTAAAGTGACACAACCAATAAAAATATGCAAACAAACAATTAAAATTCGACCCACTTAAAAAAAATCTAACATTAGATTATTATTATTATTTCATGAAAATGTATCCAAAACTAAGCAAATCCATATCTGTCGGTCCATATATATAACTTGCCTGTTGGTCGGCTCCTCCTGCTTTCTCATACAACTGTTCTTGTTCCAATTCCCAACCCCAAATTATTTGTGAATCTTGTTTCAAAAACTATTAATCTCTCTCTCTCTCTCTCTCTATATATATATATATATATATATATACATATATGGTGATTTTCTGTGTGTATATATGTACTTTTTGGTCGGGCTACACATTTTATGCATATAAATATTAAGATTTATTCCAGATATATGAGTATTATCACTTAAATTAATTATAATTAAAGATATTACCAATTAATTAAAACATGTAATATACAAATATTGAAAATTTGACAACATACCATCGTCCAAAAACAAACCTAAGAATTCGCATAACCTCCATTTTCATTATAACAACAAAATATGTAAGGATCATTTGAATATGAGAGGGATTATTAAGCATATGTATAGAATTGTTACTATTGCATGTTGGCGTGGGATTATATATTTTATGTCGTTAAAAGCTTTGACCAGTCTAAATTGGCTCCCCTTCGCACACATGCTCTCCCGTGAGATTTGAGTTGGAAATTGGAATTTTAATTATTCAAATTTTATCTATAAAAAAAAAACTTATCAATAATCATACAATTGATCATCGATCTACCTATTTGCATGGATGTGAGTAATTATAAACACGCACATATTAGTACATTAATTAGCTAAAATATTACCATCTTGTCGCACCAAAATTATATTGAATTCATGATAAGATCATACGATACGATCGCGAATTAAAAATAATTTGTAAGAAAGTTGGTACCCATTTTCTTTACAAATATAACCAAAACGGTAATCATTTTGTTTAATCAAGTTTATGTTATTCGTAATTTAGTATATGCGTCCGTTTTATTTTTTCAAAATAATTTATATTTTATTTGTTAGATTTTAGTTTAAATTTTAAAAATATTGCGACTTTTAGTTGAAAAAATGCACTATAGATGGTTATTGAATATGTTGAACAATTAAAAAAAAAAACCCCAAGTTTTTTCTTCTTCTTCTTCCGATTAAGTCCAAAAGGGCGATAATTGGTTCAATAATTATCCCAACGGTGGCGAGGATCCACGAAGCTTCACAAAGGCCATGTGATCTACTCTTTCTTCAATCATTATTAAAAGCACAACCGTTGGGGAAAATATTAATTAATTTACAGAATCAATCAAGCTATATGCATTAGAAATATCTATTTAAAAATAAATTCATTATATATAAATCAATTAACTAATTAAACGCATACACACGTATGCACAAGGGAACAAGACATGATCTTGTAGCAAAATATAAACACAGATTATGAGTGTATTACAACCGACAAGCATACTTTGACATTCTAAAATCTAAATTAATCACTTAAACACATTGGTACACCCTGTCTCTCTCTCTCTGTCTCCCACGAGACTTCAAAATTCTTCCGTCGTGTTATTAATTCATTCCAATATCATTAATATTTATATAGGAATATGCATTTAAAATTGTGTAATACAGATTTAAAAAATATGCGACAACACGGGAAAATTATCACCTTAACGTGTAACGATGTTGGTCCATTATTATTTTGCTTAGGAGCAACAGATATTATTACTGTCCAACATATCGTGGACGAATGGTCAAATTTAAAGTAGAAGATAACTCTATTTTGAAATTGAATGTTCGATTTCTGACTGATAAAGAGAGAGATAATTTTTGGATTTATATAATCCATATACAAAGGTTGTTCTCGCGCCGAAAGTTTATCTGGTCAGCGGAAAGCAATGAGTTTACGTGAGAACCCAGATTACGATGGAAATAACGACACGTGTCATCGTAAGGATGGGTCTTTTTGACGCGTGTTTTATGAAATATGGCCACATCAGCTTTAGCTTTCGTCCAATTCTTGACACGTGGTTTGTAAGATACAATCATATGTAATTAATAAATAATAGCGAACTAAATTGTTGGATTTATACCATCACACTTTACGTCAAGTGTGCTTTTCTTTTCACCTCTTGTTATATATATATTATATCTCTTAATCCTTAAGCAACTTGATAAATCAAAGGTTCAAAACCAACGGAAGGTATACGTAAAAGCAAAACCATGGTCGCAAAAGCATTTGAAATGGAAGTATAGGTTAAAGGTTATAATTATTATATTAGGCTTAATTTAATCATAGCTTGCAAATTTACTTTCTAAATGTGCAATTAAAACAATGAATTTAAGTTTTTAAAACAATATATACATACGAGTCAAGAGGCAGGTACGTAAATATATATATATATATATATATATGTGCATGCATGCTATCGTCGTCATATTAAATAACATTAAAGGGTTTGTGTCCATATTTTTGGCCAATCGGGGTCATGGATTTAAATGACAGGAAAACAAAATTTAAATCTTTACATTTGAATTTCGAGGTGCTTTTATAAAATGTGCACGTTAGCAATTAAGGGAGAATATAAATGGCCCATCTAGTTTCACTGCGTAGTGGAGGATATTAGGTATCTTCCAATTAAAAAGAGCCAGAGCACCCATATTATGAGAATGCGTGCATATACAATCATATATATTTATATATATATATATATATATATATATATTATTTACACTACACATTCGGTAAACTTCATTCATTGTTACATTATAGCACCGTTTTCCAATACAAGTGTATGCCACTATGTAATATATTCGCTTTTATATCACAATTAGTCCCAGAATGTTTTGGGATTAATCGTGCGAAAAAATCATTATATCTTCAACATATAAAAAAACATTAATGTATTTCGTAATACGTACGAATTTAGAATACGACGTCGGTCCATTTTAATTCGTCCTCGTGATGAACGTGGTAGTGGCAATGTAGTCGTAACAATTTTTTTTATTAGTATTGTTTTTACCATTGGACACCATAAATCGTATAAATGGCAGTCCCTCGATGGCAATTATACGCAGAAACGAGGGCAATTACAAAGCGCCATGTAGCTGTCATCTCGCCAGCCTGGCATTGCACCCCACTGAGAGATTATCACTAAACGACAAATCCAACGTGGCATCTATTTCCACGCTCCTATATATAAATTCCGAATACCTTTCCCTCTCCCATTATCTCTGTATCGACCTCCTCTCTCTCTCTCTCTCACCGGAAACCGGGTCACGGCTCAGCGAGTCGCGGCGGCGATTCAGATAAAAAAAACGAACCCTAAGAAGAAATGGGTATTTGCAGTTCGTGCGAATCGACACATGTGGCGACGGCCAAGCTGATCTTACAAGATGGGAGGATGATGGAGTTTACGTATCCGGTGAAGGTGGGTTACGTCCTTCAGAAGTATCCGATGAGTTTCATCTGCAACTCCGACGATATGGACTTTGACGACGTCGTATCCGCCATTAGCGCCGACGAGGAGCTCCAGCTCGGCCACCTCTACTTCGCTCTCCCGCTGAGCTGGCTCCGTCGCTCCCTTCAGGCGGAGGAGATGGCCGCATTGGCCGTCAAAGCAAGCTCCGCTCTCATGAGAGGCTGCGGCCGGGAAAAATGCCGTTGCCGCCGGAGATGCTCCGCTCCTGTCGTTTTCCCGGCGGATAAGCTTCGACAGAGAGTCACCGCCGGTGATGTTACGGTGGGGTCAAGTGCTGGCGTGAGGAAAGCGAGAAGCGGCAGCGGCGGCGGCAGCGGTGGTAGTTGTAGTGGGAGGAGGAAGTTTGCGGCGAGGTTGAGTAAGATAGACGAGTGAAGGGCATTTTTGGGATTTAGTGAAATATTTGGGGTTAAATCTGTGAATAGCGTAATTATGCGGGGGAGTTATCTCTCGCTTCCCCAACTCAAAGTTACGATTTTACCCTACGGGGTGTTGTGTACAAAAAAAAATTACCAAAAAAAATCTTTGTTCTTAAATTTCATTTTTTAAAAAAAAAAAAAAAAAAAAAAAAAAAAACTATGCAACCGATAATATTAAAACGGTCCTTTGTAGCTAAATAATTCGTGCAAATGGATCGTTACATTCAAGTATTCAACGGTTAAGAGGCGAATGTAACATGTGACTCGTCCCAATGATCTCGCTACGCGGTTTTCATTGGACGTTGATATATATATATATACGTGTATATATATGTTTGTGCCCACAATAAGCTAATTTTTTGGTACTATTATTAAAAATATTTGGATGATTTCTAAACATTTGCTATTTTACTATTACCCAATTAGGGAAAAATGTTTAGTTACAATGTAGTATTTTTTTTTAATGAGACGTGGTATTATATTATATGAATATTTAAATATTAGGGGATTGACCATTTTCCATTTGTTCCATGAATTTTGTTTATCACTGCAAGTATGGATCTCTTTCATTAGACGAAATTAAGCCTAATAATCATTCATTGAATCTGAGTTTTCCTTATTAATGGATTAATTAATCTAAAACTTAATTCCTTATTTTCCTTATGACTTATAAGATCTAATCAAAAGCAAAACACATATATTCCCATAACAATTGGTTTTGATAACTTGTAATTAAGTAAATTAATATCACGCAAATTCAGTAATTTGGCTTATAGTTATTATGATTGTCCTTGCGAATCAACTGGTGACACTTCGCCCGAGGAGTTCGGTCTGTGACACGTCACCCTGTTCGGTCCCCTCACTGTAACTTTTTGGATTTTTTTAAAGAACTGCAATTTTTTTGTTACAGTTTTGGTTTATTTGGTTACAGCTGTTTGGAATTTATTTGGTTTATTTGATCACCATCTCCGATCTCATGTTTTCATTACATTTTTTGTTTGGACATGTATATTCTCGCATTGCATGAATACGTTTCGCAACCTGTATACATGTATTTTGTCGTATTAATCCAACCGTAACGGGTGAGATGTGATAAAATCATTTTAAAATTTTGGATTCAAATTAACTAGTAGAGAAAAAAAACATAATTAATTGCGTGACTAAATATTGAATCCTTCCGAGAGATTAAATGGATCGAAAACCATTCCATTTACTATTTATAAAAATAATTATTTTGTCATGTTATATATATACACATGAATACATATATGTATTGTATGTCGTATATTAATGTACATTGCGAACCACTAATAGTGGAAACGCAATAATGGTGAAGAAATAAGCAAGTGGGTGTGACAAATTTCAACAACATTTTTATGAGACTGTACGGGCAGAGTGAAACCACCTGGTCCCACGTCTAGACCATTATATTCATTTTCCATATTATAAGTTAAAACATTGAATTAGATTAACCAAATTTATAATAAACAATAGAAAAAAAAAGTCATTGCTAAAAGAGTCCAAATATACAAATAACGAGGCATATAAAACAAGGAAATAATGGCCACACACTCTTTGGAACATTTGTTATATATACGGATCTTATTTTCTCTGTATGTTAATTAAATATCTCTACCCTACTTCAAGTCTTCAACTCCCTAATAATTGGACCGTCGTCCCTACAATACAAAACTTTGAACAACATTTTAGATACAGTAACGTAAATAGGGATGTCAATTGGGCGATCCGAGTCTTCACTCGGTCCGAGGATTTTGAGTTCGGGTTCGGACCAGTCCAATTTTTTTGGAGTCTATATAATTAAATCTAAAGGTTTCAGATTCAGATCGGATCATTCCAGATCAACCAGTTCATTTTTTTATAAATTAAAAAAAATAGAAAAAAATATCAGATTTTCGGATATCAAACCAAAAACCCAATTTTTTATGGGTCGAAGAACTAAACCCAAAATCCGACATTTTTCAAGGGGGTTTGGACCAGATTTAGGATTCGGATATAAAATTTACACCCCTAAACGTAAATACTCAGGAAGAGATTTATATTATGTGACCTTATAATGTATTCTAAATATCTACTGATACATATTTTCTATTGATATTTTATATGATTACAAATATTTACATGGTGTTGTTTCAAACTTTCAAATATGTAATATTTTATACCAAATAAGTTTTTAAATTCCAAAAAAAAAAACAACTCAATATAGTGCGGAAATTAACTAAATTATGAAAAAAAAAAGAAATGTTTTTCTTTGAAAAAGCCCAATGCCAGTGTGGTATTAAATGCAGAACGAAGCCCACGTAAGCACCGATTTACATGAATTGACATATGTATATTACTGCTTCAAACATCACTCCGGAGTTGAGACAAAAAACAACACGCAGTTCTGCTCTATATCATCTACCTTACATACATTTATGTACTTTTCATACATTGCACGTCCTCCGACAAAACAAAGAATAAAAACCAATAGCAAGAGGAAGGGATTTACATTATCTGATGAGCTCCTTCGCTATCAGATACCGGAAACCAAAATTGTGAGGGATCCATTCGATGAGGCTCTTTCGGGTTTTTCCCGACACGAATTTCTTGACGGATTTCCTCGATGGTTCGGGCAGACATTCTTGGATGATCTCCAGCAGAGCCGCTTGACTTAAACCCGAGTCTTGTCTGAACGACTCGATTATCTTTGGTAAGAGTATTTTATGGCCTTTTCTTATCCCAAATGTAGCGCGGATATACTCTTCTTTCGCAGTTTCCAGCTCTTGGTATACCCTCTTGTGCGTATAAACACGGATCTAAAACCAAGAATCGCCTTCAAGATTTCACATTTCACATCCAAAATGCAGTTTCAGGAGATGGTAAATGCGTATTATACAGCTATGTATGGCTTACCGCCGGGTCAGAGTGGCTGCCTGAACAGAGGGCAAAGTGCAAGAGGGGCTCAGGGTGATCGAGAGAAAGTTCTTGCTGTTCATCACTGGTTCTGAATTTTCTCGGAGTAAGCAAGAATCGAAACCACTGCAAGCAAGAAGAGAAAGGCTTTTACTGAGGTTTCACAAGATGGTCATATCGTAAAATCTTACAGGTATATATAGAAAGGTTTTACCTGTCCTGGACGTGGCAATCGGCTGCAAAGAATCGAACTTTGTATCGTTTCAACACTCATTACCCGACCTCCTATGTTATATGCAGGCTGGACAATACAATACAACCAGACCCAAAGAATCAGAAAATTGCCTCAATATGATAAGAGCCCCAATACCCGACCTCCGTTCTTATTTTCGTTCTTGGAGCAAGCAAGCAAGTTTCTTTTTTTCATTCCGGGTCCACATTTTCTGTTCTCGGGGCAAGAAAGAAAGGATAGATACCTTCGAGAGTAGCAAAAATCTCTTTCCATTGTTCTGTGGAATCCCATAAGCCAGAAATGTCTACAGACGAAAGACAGACCTATCCGACTTTACCGACTATTTAAAAGGAAAAAACATCAAATGGGAAGAAATAAGAAGCCTTACATGCATCACAAGTGCATTGTGTACATTAATCCAGAATGCCAGTTTCTCCTGATGAGTCAAATTTCTCAGATCAATACCCTCCAGTTGGCTAATAAGCGAGCTGTATGGCACTGCAACTCCATAAGAATCCCGAAAACTAGACAAAGGAAATCCAAATAAAACGTCGTTTCTGTTAAGCTGACCTGAAATTTCGAAGCATCAGTTCAAGGCCACGTCCTTTCTTTCGGTTGCGGTAAATGTGCAACACTTCAGCCATTGAACTGTAAGGGCCACTGAACTCGAATTGATTATCCGACTGCCCATCAAAGTACGAGTTTTTTCTAAAGCTTGAACTCCACATATCATACTGCTCATGGAGGGAAAACTCGTTCGATGAAGGAGACGAACTTGGAGATGAAAGGACGTGATTCATCACTGGTGGGTTTGCAAGCTTGCAATATATAGCTGATGCACACTTAATCATATCTTCAGATAACTTGTTCGGTGTTATGGGTACGTGATCAGATATTCGGGTTCCCAAGTGATCAGCAAGGCTGATCATACTCGATCCATTTTGCATGTACTGTATGCATTAGTATGGTTTAGACAATGTTTTACAAATGTGCAGATGGTGAATATTGTAACGATGAATAAGATTTTTAGATTTAAAATTACCTCCTTTATGGACAATGGTTGGGAGTGGCAAGCAAGTAGAGACTCTTCCGGTGGAGAGATTCTGTTATTGAAGGCAGAACGCTGATTAAGAGAGGATTGGCATCGACGAACATTTGAATCTAATTCCCTCTCGACAAAAGACGGACCCTTCAGTCTATTGTCGAAAGAGAAGCACCGGGACTCGAGCGCTGAAGCTTCTTGTTTCGGGGTTACATCTGTTCTTGAGAAATCTAGGCACTTTGCTTTGAGGGTAGAATTCGGTGAACTCGAGCTCTGTTGCTTTGATGTTGGAGGAGAAACAGATGATATTTGTTGATCAAATGTTTTACGATATAGGGAAAGGAGGTACTGTTCCAAATGTGAAACTTCTAACTCAAGGAGAGCAATCTCCTTGATTAATTCTGTGGCAGGCTGCAGAATATAAAAGTGTAAGAGTTTCACTAAACAAATATCAGAAACTCCATGGTTACATACATAACCTTTAACCACATATGAATTGTATACCTTTGGAGAGGAGACAACATTTGCGTTGCCGTCTTTAGAAGATGTTCTATAACCCAATGCCTTCTCTAAATCTCGGCGGACGTCAAACTGGTTCTGTAATCTTTTCTCGAGCTCTAGAATCTGCATTACCGAGGCCCGGAAAGGAAAGAACAATGCAATCAGCAACCATCTCGGAAAGCACTGTATAGAAGCAGAACCACAAGGAAAATTTTTCATTTCCAACCTCTTGCTTCAAAGAACTATGGCCATTTCCGCTCTGCGGTAGCTTCTTCTCGGTTTTTACAGATTCATTAGAATGATGGAGCTCCTGAAGCAAGATCAAACATGGCACATTTCCTTAAGGGTATCATATGTCAAAAAGGGTCTTTAAAAAGAGCCTTGATATGCGAGATCAACAGCATAATAGGGCAGATCACATAGCCTTGAGCCCTCCATGGATGACATTACCATTTCCTAAAGGAATCATGCTCGAGCTGATCAAACAGATGCACAAGAGAGATACAAAAAAACTTACAAGATTGAGGCGTTGAGAAGAACCCGGAGGACAACCAATGCCATCATCATCTCCAAGTCTTTGCTTTTCTGGAAAACTACAGCTAAAGAATGGATCCGGACACAGCAAAATCAAAACATTTGCTTTCCATAACATAGATTACATTGCATAGCGACCCATCAACTTCAGAAACTAAAGCCACATTCTTTGCTCCCAAACCAAACCTAAATCCATTTCCTTGATTCACCTTAAAAAAGTTGCCTTTCTTCCATTAAAAAAAACCCAACTTTATCATCAGGACCAGAAAACTCAGGGATGAAATTTACAGAAGAAAGGTAGTGAATTGGTCCATCTAGCATCAAAATGGGTGCATCTGAGGGATTTCAACAGCCCTAGTTACCAAATTTGGGAACGACCCATCACAGAAGCATTCACACCCAGAAAAAATCTGCAGTAAACGCAAACAGAACAACAGAAAGGCAAAAAAGAAAAAGAAAAGCCAACCTCTTTGAACGAGTGTGTATATGTTCCTGCATTTTCTTGTCTTCGCCTTCTTCGAATCTCATCTCCCGGAATTTCCTATAACACCCATTTTTTTTATAAACCTTGGTTAAATTTTTTTGGGGGTTAGATCGTGGACAAAGATTTGAACTTTCGAAATCCTAAAAAAAAAAAAAAGAAGAAGAAGAACTCAGATCACCCGAATTAATGTGACAGAGAACGAGAATGTCCGGACGGATTTGTTTACAGACAAAACAGGAACAGAATGGTCATCCGCAGATTTATGAATCACAAGAACTACACTCCAAAACCTCCAATTGTCTTCTTTCACGCCATTGGAGCAAAATCTGAGCTTCTGAAAGTGATCTTCTCAGCTTAGGAAAAAGGGAAACGACACATATACAGCCAGAAATATAGCAGAGCCAATCTAAAGACTTTGACGTCTTCGAGCCAAAAGATTTGATTTTTTTTTTCCCTCACGGAAGCAAAAAAATAAGTTAAGAGATTTCGGTTTTTATTTTTAAAAAGAAAAAAAAAAATTGACTCACCTTTCACCTCATCATCATTCTAACACCGCCTTTATAATAAACCTTTTTGTAATCGTAGACTTCTTTTCGCCTTAAAAGCACAAAACCAACTCGTGGGCTTTTAAGAGGAAAATAGATTTTTAAAAAAAGAACAAATATATATATATATATATATATATAATTATATATACATATTTTTTATAATCCGTATTAATTATATATTTTTTTATAATTTGAAAATGCATTGTTAATTCGATCCAATTATATATTTCAAAGTTCATGTAAATATTTTTTTTCAAATAAAGATTCAAATTTATATTGAAAAAAAATTTACTCAATCCTTTGCTATTTGAATCACAGATAACGATTATATATTTTACGACAACTATATAACTACTCTTTTTTTCTTTCGATAATTATAATACTTATACATACGTCCACATATTATATTCCACAAGATAGTTTATAACCATATGTCTCTAATATATCCCCCTTCAACTTTATTAGGAACTTGTTTGCTTTTTAATAGAGAAAACTTTTTGGATTATTGGGTTTCTATTTTTTGTGATGGACTGATTTAAAACTATACACATGGTAACTATACGAAATGCATTTAAATATAATTATTTTTCTAATAAAAACTATACCCAAGGATGAATATTCTAATAAAAAAATATTCTAAGGAATTGTCGGGATACTAGTGGGGAGTTGGTGAACCGTCGTATTGCCCTTTGTCCCATACTCTTTCTTCTACATCCATAGGTCTTAGGATGCTACAAGGTTTTCACCTTTTCCTTGTTACATTCCCATAAGTTTGTACACAATACACATCCATATATATATATATATATATATATATATATATATAACCACTTATATGGATCCCACACACACATATATATATATATATATATGTGTGTGTGTGTGTGTGTAATTTTCTAATTATGTATTATATCTCATATCAAACCCGTTTCATTCTTCTTACAATGGTTAAATTGCGATATTAAATTGTATAAATCTTTGACGAACTTCTCAAGATTTCATGCTTCTCTTAAAATAAACAAAACTTGTGATATAAATTAATAATTGAACTGTTTAGTAAGCCGTTGTCATTTGAATTATGTTATTTTGGAATATCATATTCGATGAACCATCATAATAATATGCAGAAATTAGATCGAAATTTAAACTTTTTTTTTTTTGGATAATCCGGAAGTTCACCGGGTTTTTGACCCGACTACATCTCTCAGAGGACCGGGGAAGCCCAAATGAATGTCCCTCCCCACGCTTGGATTTAAACCCAAGGTGAGAGCATGCACTAGGCCACCCAAATTTGGGTTCGAAATTAAAACTTATGGTTATATATGGAGTTAAATAGCATAATAAGAAATACTTGTATATGCCAAGGAGTTTTCTTATTGGGCACGTGAAATATTTTGTTAGTAGTATTATATCTAAAATCGATCGATGGTAAAAGATTAAAAAAAAACGATTAGGCCAACTAATGAGCAGATTATTTGCAGTGGTTAGTGAGGATAACTAGTAACCATTAACCACTAATCAGGAAACAATACTTTTAAGAATTCCATGTATAATATAGTACGTCGTGATTAGTATTTGTTATATAAAAATAACTGGATTATTATTAATGCATCTCTTATAATATGGATCGATTTTTCATTTATTGTTTAATATTAGCATGTCCATTAACATACGTATGTTTATTTCGTGAACCGTTACATCTTTTTAGGTGGTCATTCACATAGACTAAATTGTTTTTTTACTACTGTACGGTGATATGTGATGTCCACATAATCCAACTATATGTTATATGTTTTTTTCTCCCTTTTTTGTTTTCTAGCGTTTGATATAGACAAAATTTATAATAAAAAAATATAAATTTACCTTCTTTTTGTTAAACATTGATTTTTTTTTTCCTTTTGGTGGAGTTTTGGTTGAATTTTAAATAAACCCAGATACCCTAATTGTCCTGGAGTGTCAAGAAGACTCTCGTTTTGTCAACAGAATCACTGAAAATTATCTAATTATTTATCCCTAATATAAATATTTAACAAAAGCCAAAAGATAAACAAAAAGTAACCACTATATGTATATAAATATATGCGACAAGGACAGGTCTCACTTTCTGTCTTGATTTTTCACCTGCCCTTAGACAAATTAAACAAAAAAATATATATGGTTATATTCTTTCTGTATTTCTTTCCAAAAAAATCGTCCTGTTGTTTTGTTAGAGTTAATTGCGCAATCAAAACCCTAATAATGATTTCGTTTTTATGGCTGATTGATGACTAATTAATTCAACTGATATCGGAAAACATATAAACGTTTTGGATAAAACTCGTGTAAAAGAAGTTGCATTCTGTAAAGTTTAAAATAATTCAATCCATTAAAAAAATTGGGGTTTTTAGATAAAAACATGCAGTTTGTAAAAATCATAACCGAATTTTAGATTTTATGATCTAATACACAATTCTTCATGCATGAATAAAATTAATATAATAAACTTGTGTTCATCTTTATTTTTGTTTTCACAAATGTTTCTGATTTATACCATATAATTCTAACGATTAAGATTTGTAAGACCCATTTAATTTAATCAAGTAGTCAATTGGATTGGATTTATTTTAGTCGCAGATTAAGAAAAAATCAGAACAAATAAGTAATTAATTATTTATTTAACCAAAGCAAATGGACGGTAGTGAATTTAATTAAATGGATATTGAGATTTATAACATAAAAAAAATACAAATTTACCAGTAGCTGTTAAAATTTTGCCTTTTTTTAGTTTTTATTTTTTTTCTGGGTTTTACAGTAAATAAATAGGCAAATGAAACTTCTATTTTATCTCATTATATAGTTTTATTAAGAGATGCCACATAAAGTATTTCTTTTTTTTAAAAAAAAGTGTGGGAGCTTAATTTAGAATATAGATGGGGCGCATGTGGATGGAACAAGTGAAGAGATTGGATCACAAGTTTTGTCAGAAGAAGATAGACAAACATGCTCTAATGGATCTAATTAAGGAGCCTAATGATCTGTATTAATGCCATTCTTTAATATTTAATTAATTAATAAAAAAGATAACTCGCAGGAGATTAGACAAAAAAAAGGGTGGAGGAGGTAAGCTCAATTAGAAAACCTTTATTCATAATAACAAAGATTTATGTAATTATTAAATTACATGTGGGGGTAAAAATGGAGAAAACAAACGATTGGGGCAGTTTGGAAAAAAGTTGAAAAAGGAGGGGGGAATCCATACAAATAAGACAAGGAAAAAGCTGAACTATACGAGTTTGGACAAGAGAGTCAATGCCAATCATAAACCAGCGAAAAGGCATTTCTCCTTTACTCTCTCTCTCTCTCTCTCTCTCTCTCTCTCTCTCTCTCTCTCTCTCTCCCTCTCTCTCTCTTTGCTTACAGTTACATGAAACAAGAAATATTCACAAAATTAATGACAACCAGTTAGGTAAATTAAATGAATGGCCACAATGTTCCCATTGGAGCATTAATTTTTCTTTTAATAAAAATTATATATATATATATATATTAATGTATATACCGCCATTGACAAGTATGTGTAAATGTGGTGGGTCCTTGTTTTTCATCGAAGAAAATGGAGGGTTAGGTTTGAGAGGGGACAACTTGGTTGGCGATCTGACCAACAAGAATTGTGATTTTTGTTTTTAAAGGAATAAATATAATGTAACAAAAATCTCCACGCCCATTTTATAATCTCGTACGGACAGACCGGGGTCCAAGTGGGACCAACTATGAAAAAGACCCAAAACGATGAATGGGCTTCAAGGCCCAACAACCCTGTAAACCGATATCACCAATCGTAATCGAATTGAATAAGATATAAAACTGGACGGTTATAAATTTTTTGAATCTTAAAAACCATTCGAACCGTAATAAAAAAAATAATTGAAAAAACCGATTTTGTTTTTAAAAAATGATTTTTTTACAAATAAAAAACCGAATCCAAAACAAATGAAATCAGAAAAAATGAATAAAATCGAAATTATATATAAACCTAATAGTTATAATTTTACTTACGTACCAGACTTAAATATCTGTAGCCGAATTTAATCGGAGTCGAACCAGAATTGGTCACCCATCTGACGGAGAATTGCCAATGCCCATTTTGGAAAATAAGACCAATGACCGAAGCTTTGGTCGGGAATTTTGGGATATATGGCTATCTATCAATCAGAAAATATCTTTCAGAGCAGTGGGTGGACTTCATTACTTGCTTTGACAGATCGCTGAAGGAGAGGAACTAACTCTGTGGCTATGGAAACCAGCTGTTATTGTCTGGACAAGAACATCCCTGCCATTGTGGGCCGTCTGCGCTAGATTTGGTTCCAAAAACCTCGGAGCTCAGGAACCTTGCCGGTACATTCTCCGATTCATCTTTCTCCTTTCTTCCATTTCTTGATCTTTCCCGTTTCGGGTGCCTTTGCCATCGAGAAACAATGGCCATGCAGATTGTTTTGCAGTTTTCAGATCTGTTTATAAGATGCCTCAGGCTTTAGATCATTCTGTTATCTTCCATGGAAGAGATCCTTAGACAAGCTTTCTGAAATCTTTAGACAAGAACACGGAACACACAGAGTACAGAGAGTTACTACAGTCTGATCATAACTTCATTTCACCCTTCTGAACTGTGAAGAACCAAACGGGAAGTCCATAACCAAAGACAACTGTTGCACCCATTCCTGTGGGATTAATCATATGGTTAACCGTGTTGATGATCTTGTTAACGTGATTAATCCTTCCACTTAAAGGAGAACATGACATGATTAATAGATTACGAGCCTTTGAAGCAGTGGCAAAAGATCTGATTTTGATAAAAAAAAAAATTGAAACTCAGGGAGCAATTTTCTTACCGAGGTGAAGCCAGTTCGCCGAATCGTGTTTTTCCCCTCTGAGTTTGCGTTCTTGTGAGGAAGCTTGCAGGTGCAGAGCCATGGAAGCCACCACTAACCCACTTCCGATTTTCTCTCTGACGACTCTGCGAGTGAGATCCAAAGACAAGAAACCAGCCGCGTTTGTCGTCAGATCCTCCAAGACAACCTTGACAAACAAGAACAGACCAAACCCTAATGCTGTCTTCTTCATCTGTCCGATTCCTCTTGTGCCGGATGAGATTCCGCAGTTCATCAGATTCACGGCACATGCCATTGCGTACACCGGAAACCAGAAATACCAATCTGGGGAAAAATCAAAAGGAGTCTTCGAAACTTTTTTCCCTTGTGTTGTCATAATCACAGAATTATGCAGAGCGGGAAAAAAAGATTTTTTTTTTTAAATACCAGGATCGTTTAGCTGGACGGATGCAGAGTAAGCGAACAACAAAGACATAAGCATAGAACAAACGGCGAAAATATTTCTGGGTTTCGCCATTCCTCCTTCAAATTCACGAGCTTTGAAGTATTAAACCTCGAATTTTCTCAGTTTAGTGGAAGAGAGAGTACAAAAAAATCTAATGAAGTTCATAAAAAGAAGGTTTGGAACACAGAGTCAGATCCACTTCCATGATCGATCGTGGGGAGGGGAAGACGACGACTTCTGATTCTGCCAAACCCATCAATAACCGACCCGATTCAAAATCCGGTTTACTGAAATTTGACCGGTTCACGCTACAACTTCAATTAGATATTGGGCCCAATAAAACAGAGAGTTTGGGAATCAAAGCCCACTTGAGTTATATCTCTACATCAGCCTTATTTTTATTTTTATTTTACAAATATTCCCAAAACTGTTGTATTTATTGAAAAACGCCCAAAGGAGGGACCAAAAGGGTTTGAATAAATCCGTATATAACTATGAAATAGTATGAATTCTTTTACGAATTAGAAAATATATATCGAACTGTAATTAAGGATGCAAAATAAAAGCATTGGGATGTCTAATATTTATTTCGAAGAATTTTCTCTGAAAAATACTTTGAATAAGAGAAAGAATTATTTTCAGTGTTTCGTTGTGTATCAAATTATGTAGAGCTTCGGGGAGTGATTCTTGTAAATAGTTTCTTTAAGGTATTTTATTCTTTTTTTCCTTTCAGGAAATACGATTGCATTGATATATGTAATATCCACATGTAAGCACACTACCGAATCTGAGTTAATATGGTGCCATTAATATTATTCTTGATTGATTATTTAAATTAATTTTATTTATTTATTTATTATTGCATATTTTTGTCGCTTGATTATAAATTCGTTCGATATGCAAAGATGACTAGTAGCGAAAAAAGAAAGAAAGAAAAAGCAAAGAAGGTGAGTTTCGTATAGAAGTCGTTGAACGTATAATAAATTCGTTGATTTGTTTCGTTGGTCGATGAAGACTGCGGTGCCACAGATGGGCCCAGGCCCAAATACCCATTAGAGTGGGCCCGCTTCTCTCGTTTTGTCTTCGCTCTACTTTCATCATCGTGTGGTCCCCACACTTGTCGGAAATCCAAGAGAGAGATTGGATGTATACAAAGGAGTGTGTGTATATATACAGTTGATTGCCTAGGGCTAGAATTATGGAAGGCAGGTCCTCCACCATTAAATTAAGAATCTAACACCCATGCATATGGATTTTCTTGCCACTTTCTTCTGCATTTAATTGTTGCAACTAAAGACAAAATAAATGCCTTCAAAGGTTCTCATATATATATATATATATATGTGTGTATATATAATGAAATTTGCCCCATTAATTGATGAGAGTGCGTTAAGGACAGTGATCAGATAAGGTGGGGGGGGGTTACATAAGGACCACACTCCCATAGATAAGGGGGGGGGGGGGGTTACATAAGGACCACACTCCCATTGAAGTAATTGTACTTAGTAAATATCATATACATTTAATGAGATAAACGTTAGATTGGTTTTAAAAAAAAATCTTTAAGAAAAAGGGGAAAGTTACATTATTCATGGCAATGATGGAAAATGATTCATCTCCATGTTTCTTTGTTCTTGTATCACTTTGGACATTTCGTTGTTCCGTATATGAGATATCCTTTAAAATCTTTGAGCATGTTATGGACCATCACACTCTTATAGGTATATGAAAGCGTCTAATTAAAGAGTGTAGACTATATTCTTTATATATATATATATATATGTTGGAATTATATCACTCTAATATGTATTGCATGATGACACTTTAATTGAATTTTGTAAACAAAAATAATAAGCTATATATATATGAATAGACCGGTAAAAGTGACATAAGCTAATGAAACCTCACTTTCCTAATGTATAGAAGAATATACCCACACCAAATCAAGAAGGAAACCTCACCATATGTATCGAAAACTTTTGACAGTTAAAATATATGAATAAGGAAATTGACAAAAAGCAATTTTCCTCCTTATAAGTTAACACATTCACTATATGTATCGTTTTTCTCATGATCCGAATCATACAAGTAACACATGAATACAAGTAAATATATGCACATGTCTCATTCTTGACACTAATTGAAATTATTATGTTATCTAAAAAAATATGATCAACTCCATATCCATGCCATCTAAGAAAAAGAAAAGTAAACTGACGTTTGAATTGATTTAAATTATTGTATCACTTTTTAAAAAAATTGGCAAGGGAACCATCCGTAAAATGAAATTGATGTTTTAAGGCATTAGGAACTATTGTTGCAGATTACAAGGAAACACTCTAATTCAATCCGTTGGTTTCCTTGCAATATCAATGACAATGAATTTAAAGAACCTATTATTATATGAGCATTTTGAAATTCCTAACATTGTCTCGAGTTATATGCCGATAAAACATTTTAAAAAAACTTACATATATAGTTTTTCTAATTCAATCGCAACACTCCGCATCTAAACCCTTAAATCGGCAGTGGTAAGTAATATTTGCAATAATATATATATATATATATATAAAACAAAATCGCATATATAAATATAAAGATATAACAAAATGTATACAGAATCATAGGTTGTACATATTGCATTGTTGATGAGGAAACACCGAAAGATCTTAAGACACTATATATTACAAAAGGAAAGATGGGATGTGAATTTATGTATCTTTTCTTCTTCTTTTTTAGAGATACAGAAGAGGACAAAAAACAAAAAGGGCTAAAGTCTGCGAGCTTAAAAGGGCTTTGATAAAACTATAATTAATTAATTAATAAAATGAGAGAGGAAAAAAAAAGAGAGAGGAACCAAGCTAAAAACCTCCAAAGTCTCTAACGGAGAAAGAAGGTTCTTTCTCCGGCATATTGCCAACGTGGCGTAGACCAAGCGTAAGCGACACGTCACCGGACGGGTTGGTCCCGAACCTCATTATACCACCGCTAGGGTTTCCAATATCCCCGGTATTCGCGTTTGCAGTCCCGAAATCTGCGGCTGCGACGGCGGCGGCGGCGAACGCAGCGGATGGGGAAGGAGGGAGGAGCAGTGAAGGGTCGGTTTCGTGGGCATTGATTTCGGATCTTTGGTGGTGGCCTGTTGCTGTTGTAGCTGTTGCGGTTGTGGTTGAAGGCGTTGGAGTTTGCGCCTTTGTCTGAACGACGGTGCTGCTGCTGTTGTTGTTGTTGGGTTTCGTGCTGTTGTTTGTTTGCTGTTTTCTCCTTTGTTGTTGTTGCTGTGCTTCTTGTTCTCCTTCTTCTTCTTCTTCTTCTTCTTCTTTTGCCTCTTGTTGGTACATTTCCTCCACCATTGGCTTCCATAGACGAACCCTAGCGTTAATGAACCAGTTTGATACCTGAAACGTACCAAGCATTGCAATTACGTACGTTATTAAAATCAAGATTTTGCATTTGTTGTGTGTATGTTTATAAAAAAAAGATTTGGATTTTGTGGGTGAACTAATCGTGGGTTCATTTGTGATAATTGAAAACCGCTTTAACTTCGATGTACGTACTTCGGATGAGTATCTCTCTCTCTCTCTCCCTATATGCATATATATAATATATATATATATATATACATGATGTATGTATGAGAAGATGTATGTCCCTAGTTGTAATAACAATAATGAATGTGGAACCGAATCCCAAGAAAAGTTACTTTCTCGGAGGGGAGAACATAAGCTGTTGCAGTGCCATATATCAAAGAAGAAAAAACAGACAAAACTATTGAAAGATTCACTTGAAGCTATTCGTGGTCTCTTTCTCATCAATTTGTTTCTCTCATCTATGGATATTAACTCAATATACTATTAAAAAATACATATAAATATTCCTAGCTAGCTAGAGTATGATATGTGTGTGTGTGATCAAGACGTCAGCGCGCATGAATTCATATAGTAAATATTAACGAATGATGTAAATAATTTCATGTCTTGTGTTTTGTAATGGGTTTCGTAGTAATTAAAAGGAGTTTAAGTTTGGGGTTTCGGTTCGAGTTCGGTTAGTTTATATTCGGTACGGTCATAAAAAAGTTATAACCATTCGGTGGTTATACCAATTTCAGTTTGGTTCATATTCGGTTTTTATATGTAAACAAAATCGTTTTTTCAAAGAAATTTTCACTTTATTCGGTTCAATCCAATTCAAATTTAATTTTGTTTTATTTACTTAGAAAAGTCGTAACCGTCCTATGTTGAATTCTGTTCGTTCGATTATGCTTATATCTTATTCAATACAGTTCCTGTTAATAACCAAAATATATATTAATCCTAACAATTAATATATATATATATATATATAAATAAATAAATAAAGAGGGATGAATAATATTGTGTAGGTGTGTGTATATAGGCTGACCTGATTTCTGGATAAGCCAGTCTGTCTGGCCAAGAGGTGCTTATCTGCATCGCTTGGATACCTGAGAAAGAGACCAGAAAACGACATCACAAATGTTAGCCCTAAACCCTAATTTCCTGTCATTTCTTTTTCTTTTTTAAACCTAATTCCATTTCACACAACATACACACACACACACACATATATATATGCGACTTGATCATCATCACGTAGATACAACAAGGGCGTGAGAATCTAAGAGAGGAGAGAAAAAGCTGACCACGGAACATATGGAAGCAGTTTTTGTATTTTTTTTTTTAAAAAAATTATAAATCGAAAACGAAAATGACAGAGAGGTGAAAAACAGTACACGCCTTGCTTCGACATATCTTTGACAACGCTAACAACAAAATGGAAAAGAACATCAGAAATTCAAGAAAGAAAGTTTTCGATGAATAATGAGAGAGGAAGTCCCTTTGTATCAGCTTTTTCTATTTTCGTTTTTTATTTTATTTTCTGTTCCTTTAATTTACTTTTTCTTTCCTTCTTTAAATTCTTTTTCCACAGAGAGACAACATCCCAAAGGACAGCTGCGTCACTGACAACTGAACCTTTCTTTTATTTATTTATTATGGTTATAAAATCTGTAATGATCAGACCAGAAAAAGAAATTAAGGGTTTGCTTTCATTAGACAGAGACATTTGGCATGTTATTATGATCCCAAAGCACTAAAAGTTTTGTGATATCACTCTGCAAACTCCTTTATTTATTAATTATTTATCGTTTTCCATGCAAACACTCACATTTGTATCACATCAGAAAAAGAACATCTCACACACATACGCACGCTTATATATATATATATATATATAAGGGTCAATGCATTGTATTTCTCTCTCTATCAATCTTTGTTCTTTAAGGCCCTTTATATCTCCAAGAGTTACAAGTGACACGTCATTAAAGATTTTGAAAACCATGAAGTTTAATAATTGTGTTTATATATATATATATATATATATATATGTGCAGTGTGTACTATTTATTTATATATGACGATTTAAAAGAATAATGCAATGGGGTAAATGATATAGAGGTGCAAATTAAGAGATGAACTTACGGGTGAAGAAAATGCTCGAAGAGCCAAGCTCTGAGGATATTGACGGAGCGTTCTGGCAAACCGCGTTGGGGCCTCCAAGCTTCTTGCTCCATCATGCCCATCTGGTGAAACGCACGTTGCTGACGCAGACTCTGTTCAAGCAAACGCAAACGCGGCGTTTCGCCCTTGGTTAACCCAGACGCCGAGCCGGCGGCATCTTTCTCTCCCAGCAGCTCGCAGCTGTGCCTGAGCTGCGCCGATACGGCGTCCTTGAGGCACCGAAAATGCCTCGACATGGCCTTTTGGGCCAATGCCGTGTACGGCACGGCCGCTCCATAACCCATCACAAGGTCGAACGAGTTCATCACCATCTGCATTTGTTCACAGTAATGGTTGTACCGTCGGTCCACCTGCAAAAAAAATAATAAATAATAAAAACCCATACAGTAAATGCAATCATTTGCTTTGAAAATAAATGTTTACAAACTCGTATATGTTTTCACGTGATTAATGCATACGGTGCAGACTTTTGCCACGAGGGCGCGTCCCCTCTCTATATATATATATATATGCACGGGACTAATAAATAATTTATATTTAAAATAATGAGATATAGTTTTTTTATTAAAAAAATAATAGACTAGTTACGGAGCACAGAATATAATCCAAGTGTTCGTTTTCCTGAAACAGTACATTGGTTATTTAATTTAATTAACATTATATGATATCTACTATGCCATAAAATATAAGAAAAAAATCATTAGCGAAAAAAGATAAGGTCAACCACGAAATATATATATAAGTATATATGTATATGTGAATAAAGAATGAAGTTACTTCAAGGACCAGCTTTTGGTACGTAAGGAAGGTAGCTTAGATGGAGAGGGAAATGACAATTTCTGGTCGAAGACTTAGTTATCACTAGCTAATCGTAAGTTCCTATGATTTGATTAATCAATGCCACCAAACACTAAGCACAAAAATAATATTCATTAATCAATAATGCCCTCTGATATATAAAATTCAACCACGCGAATAAGAAGATTCCTAAATTATAAATTTAGAAAATGAAGGTTTGCGTATTCAGACTCTACCAACTAAATTATAAATGTAGTTTTTTTTTTATGAATTCATTTGATACGTGACAAATATTTTATTGTTTTCACATTCGTAAAATAAAATAGAGTATATTAGCAAGAAAATCAAGAACAATTTTTTTTATGCACTATTTTTTGCCCCTTCCATTCATCACATTGAATAGAAATGGTAAGTGGTGATGTGAAACTTGGTTGATTTTTCGACTAAAGCATATCATAATCTGTACGGTTTAAATCATGGATCGGTAACTTATAATTAGAACGATAATTTTGAAGATTTTTTAACCAAAAAACGATGTATTCAAGAATTAATTTTCATCACCAGGCGAAAGTGAAATAAAATGAAAGGGAAAGAGGATAGAACGA
>NW_010966177.1:6710279-6766231 GCF_000463585.1 Tarenaya hassleriana | reverse complement strand
GAAAGAGGATAGAACGAGAACATGCCTCTTCAACCATGGAGAGTAGCTTGACCTTCCTTCTCTGATGCTCGATCCGATCCGCCGCCGACAACGGAGGATGATCCTTCCCCGCCGCCGCCGCCGGAGAAGAAGACCCTCCGCCTCCGCCTCCGCCACTGCCGCCGCCGCTCGTGGTAGGGTTGGCAGTGTTTCTACCGTACTTGCTCTTCTTGAAATGTCCTCTTCCGACACTACAGAACTCCTCCAACAACTCTTGCGCAGCTTTCGTGTACTTTGAGTTCCTCAAGATGTTGATCCCTGCAATTGAGGAGGATGAGGAAGATGCCGATGGCGAGACGAAATGACCTACCGCTTGATGATGGTGATGGTGGTGATGATGAGAAGAATCTAATAGACCCTTGAAGTGGTTGTATTGATGATGAGCCGGGGTGTTAGATGAAGGTGAAGCACCGGCCATTCCGTGGTTGTTTCCGTAATAAATGTTCCTATACTCCTCGGCCTTGGCCGCCGCCGCCAGGGACGAAGAAAGAGACAAGGAGAGGCCTTGTCCTCCTTCCACGTGGACGGTCCCGATCTCTGCGCTGGCGGCTACTTGGCCGTGATGTTGATGATCCGACCACGTGAACTGTTGATGAAGCTGGTGTTGGATAGCGCTGTTGTTGTTGTTGTAAGCTGTTGAGTAGTCTTGATGATGGTTCGGTAGTAACATGTGAAGAGTCGAGTTGTTGTTGGTTGTCGACTCTTGCGGCGGCGACGGAGACGGTGACCGTTGCGTTGTCGGTTGCGGCGGAGGAGGGTTCATCAAGAAAAGCTGCATGGCTGCGGCGGCGGCGGTGGCGGAGTCCATGGCGTTCATCCCCGGAATATTCTGGTGACGGTGACGGTGTTGCTGCTCCAACAACTGTCTTGTAGTGACTGAATTGGTCGGATTGTAACTCGGCGGTAGGGATTGGTCGAGAAGTTCTCCGGAGGCTGATGGGCCGCCGGGGAAACTGAACATTTCCGACAACATTCCGGCGGTTTCGTAGACTGGAATCCCAGCTCCGGAGGCGGAATCTTCGTCTATACCCACTTGTTGCGGCGGATGCTGGGATTGATGAGTTGTCAGAGTGGAGGATGATCGGTCGAATCCATTGGAGAAGGTGAAGATGCTTTGGTGGTTATGGTGATGATGATGATAATCTTGGGACATAGAAAGATCTGATGATGATGATGATGATGATGATGATGATGATGGTGAATTGTTGTCCAGAATCTTGATGGACTGATGGTGGGAAGAGATGATATTCGGAGTTGTAGCTATTCCCATGTGTTCATGAATTCTTCAATCTTCTTCTTCATATCTCCTCTCTCTCTCCTCGGAAGGGTGTGTGATTGATTGTGTACACATACACACTTGATCGGATCCTGCAGTATCAGAATTTAAGGATCTATTCAGACAAAAAGAAACACTTTGGTCGCCGAGAATCTAACACGACAACACTAACCAACCCAGCTGAAAAAAAAAATTAATGTAAAAAAAAAAGAAGAAGAAGAAGAAAGGAGTCAATCTCTTTCTTCAACCCCCTTTCCTGGGTTCTTACTTTCAGCTTCGGTCATCGTCTGTATCTATAACACTCGGAAACACATATACACACGCATACACACACACACACGTTTGTAGATGACGAGGTTATGGTAGAAAGCAGACTGTAATACCTTGGAGTTGCAGAGAGAGAGAGAGAGAGAGAGAGAGAGAGAGAGAAAGAGAGAGAGAGAGAGAGAGAGAGAGAGAGAGAGAGAGAGATGGAGATGGAGATGGAACTTAGGTATCGTTTTTTATGCGAAGTCTCGCTTTCTCTGTCTTCCTCTTCTTCTCTGCTAGTGCGAATTCTTTTCAGCAAATTCTGGAAACCATTAAAAAAGAACTATAAAAGAAAAGAGATTAAAGAAACATTCATAAATCTCTCAAAGGAAGACAAAGAAAAAATCTGGGAGAGAGAGAGAGGGAGAGCAGTCGCTGTTCTTTCTTCTTCACCTCCCTTTTTAACCCACCAATCTTCTTTATCATCATAATTATTTATTTTTGTCCCCTATTTTTAAAAAATATATTTTTATGCTCTCATTTTTACAAATTGGTTATTTTAAAAACAATTGGCAAAGGTATCCCATTTCAATAACGATTAAAAAAAGGAAGAAAGAAAAGGATACGGAATTACCGAAAGGCCTCGTGTATTAAAATTGAAATGGCCTATATAACACAAAAGTCATCGATTTTATTATTATTATTATTATTATTATTATTATTATTATAGGATAACATATGCTAATAAGATTTCATTACGTTACGCAAAAATATTGATCATTTTCCCGGAAAAGTGGGTTGCTATCAACATTTTAAATGAGTTATTTTGGTAACTAAATCAAAAGCAGACTAAAAAGGGACAAAATAAAGATAAGGTCAGTCCAAGGTCATATCCCAACGATCCAAACCACCACCATAAATACTTCCACTCTTTTTTTTTTTCGTTTTGAAATTCTCACATCGTCCTCATCAATCATTGTTCTTTTATCCCTTAGGTTTATGGCCTAGGTTATTTGCCGGTTTCCCGAAAATATAGATTATCAATATAATAATAACAAACTCTTAATTTATAAATTTTTTACGCATCCATTAAATTAGATATAAATCTCATGAACTTGTACCAATGTACAAGTTTCATGTATCCGCAACCAATTGTTAGGACAGATGCATGGTTTGAATATTTTAAACGTTCCAATAAATACGCATAACAAAATTGCAATTATTCTAACGTAAAGATTCGATCGTAAACAAAGTTTAGAACCCTAAAAATCCATGCCAATAAATTAAGTACGAATCTGAAAAGAGTATATGATACTAAAGATGTGAATGAATTAACCACTTCAAACAATATTTTCCTCCACTTTAAAGCGTAAGAATCGGCATTTGGGTATCTTACAAGCACGATTTAAGTAGTATTTGGAAGATAATGAAACCATGATAGTTCGCACGTGTAAAGGGTATGATCGGCACGTGGCAAGGTTCAAGTGACAAAGTTAGGTTTGTGTGGGGATCTCGATTGCTTATGAAAACCACATATAACCGCTTTCCGGTTTGGCAATGTCGAGATGAGCATGTTCTCCTTTCGACTCATGTCCTTTCCTTTTTTTTTAATTATTATCCTAAATCTTTATTATTATGTAAATACAAATTGTTGAGATTACAAAATATAATTACCTTTTGTAATAGCTGATAAATATCGCGTGTCATGTTTTATATGTAGTATCCTATTGTATATTACAGGAAAAATAACAAAAACTCACACCAATGTATCAATATCCTACGCAATTTTTTAATTCATAAGAAAGTTACTCTCGGATTTAAAATTTAACAATTTCTGATAGCGACTCTAAACGATATTAAATTTCTCTATTTTTCATTAACGGGACGGATGACGTGGTATAGTACATATTATCATTGATTCAGGTCACCAACTAGATGGCGGTCGAATGGTCTGGTGGGTGATAAAATTATTTCAAGATTTTGGGTTCGATTTAACTAGTGGAGAGGAGGAGGCACAATTAATTGCGTGATTAAAAATTGATTTCGGAATTAGGAGATTAAGTGGGTCGAAGGCCAAATGAATATTCAGATTATTAAAAAAAATTCATTGGTTCGGTCTTTTGGGTTATTCGTTCTCCAAAGTTTTATAATTAATATGATTAAATTTGATAGCCAAATGCATACATATGGATATAGTACCGTATGAATTCTATATAGGAAATTGCAGATTCGGCTGTCTTCTTTGTAATATAACCGTCCAAGCATATCATATTGATATTGATCCGTTTGTTTTATTGAAAAGTTGCCACATTCGATTTGACACGTGTATCCTGAAAACGGTTAGAGACATCTTCGACATGCAATTGTAGGTTATATATCCACAAAGGGATAATTAATTAATGGGAAGGGTCGAAAGCTGAATTAATGTGCAGTCCACTTATATATTATATACAAGAAAATCTGTCCATATGTTACATATATGTTGGAATCTATCATGTCAGAATCAGAGATAGCACATCAATATTTTTTTCAGCACGCAAATTGAGTTCAATTATCTTTATATTTAATCTAAAGTTTTATTCAAGTGGCTCTACAAGGACACTATAGAGTATTACTACTTTTATTTATTTTGATTTTTTTAAATTGAAAAATAGCCTTTTTTCCCACGGGCACTATATACAATGCGTGCACATTTGTTTAATCGTCTTTGCATGCTCTCCAATAATGTTGTGTGTGTGTCTATATATATATATATTATATATATGGGAGTGTTAATTAATCAATCACTTTTTTTAGCATTTAATATATGAAATATGCAAAGTATCCAAATATCTTTAGAGAATTTACTATATTAGCGCCTTTATAATTTTGTGAAAGCAATGCCTTTTGAAATCACATATACAACAATATCGCAGGGACAAATGGGTCCACGAGGTTATGCGGTGAAACAAAAAACCAACTCGAAGGTATCATCAAACCCTAGTGTTCTTCCGAGGTTTCTTAATTTTGCAAATTAGAATTATATTGCATTTTCATGGAGAAGATGGCAACCCAATAATGATTCTTGAACTAATCTTCCGAATGGTTAATGGTGTTTTTCCGTAAGTGTTTTTTATTGAAAACATTGTGAAAATCATGCATAAATAAATATCTTAAATAGGTACAAAGACCATGTCTTTTGGCAAATCAAAGTCCTAATCTTCAAAAATGGCCTTGAAAATAATGTGCGAGTTATTTTATGTATATATGTATATTAAAATTATTTTACGTAAAGATATGCATTAATTACATATTTGAATTATAAGAAAAGTGGTTACGCATGATATTTTCGATCAAATAATTAGTTCTCCCTCTTCCACCTAAAAATTTCATCTATCATTTCATTTCCTTTAAATGGAGAAAAATTAAAATGGAAAAGGAGAAAGATGGTCCTTAAAATTCTCTAAATACATTTAATGAGATCTTAAGTTATAATTTTTTTTCCAACTGCAAACCGGATTGACAATTGACAGCCCAACCTTCTCCTCTCCTACCACATATGTCTTTTTCTTTTATTTTTCAAGTTTTTTTTTTCTTGTTGAAATTTGTGAGGTGAATCTCTCACGTGAATCCCACCCTCCACTCACACGTTTGCACAACCATAAGTCACGTGCCAAAACTCCCTTTTTCGCACGTGTGGTGTGGTGTGATCGGTCTCCCCCTTCTTCAACGCATTTACAAGCGATCGTTGTTGTGTTTATGGTGCCAAATCTCTTTATACACTTAACTTATGCATTGCCATTCTTCCACGTTATCGGCCTCTTGTCCTTTCCTTCATCATTTTTTCCACCTTATTAGTCTCTCTCTCTCTCTCTCTCTTTCATTTAGGGTTTAGGGTCTTTATCTTATAACTTATACCCTAGGGTTAGGGTTTGGAAGCAGTCATGCAAAACTTCCAGATATTGAATTTCACGAGATAATTCAAAAATGGGATTTGTAGTAATTTCTTTTTTATTATTTTTTAATCAAATGAGGAAGAACGTGGTTTTTTTATACTACTAAATCGAATCCTATCAAACTAAACCAAATCGGTCTAAAAACAGACATCATTTTTTTTTTTGAAAAAAAAAAGATAAAAGAAATTTGGATGAATATATATTTCAAATATAAATTATATAACCAGAGCAAGTGATTACTATACGTAGTTGTGCACTAAGAGAGAATAAGTACGACATGATTACATATGTTCTCGTTTGACTGCATGGTTAATGCATACAGCATAATTAGTGCATATATATATATATATATATATGTATATAATATACAAACACTTGTAATAGCTGAACTGCAGATTTTTGGGTAAAGGATATGTAACGTACGGACAACCTTAAATTCGGTTTCTGGTTCAGGTAATTTAATAAGAAGGCAAAAGCAGATTCGCTAAAGACAAGGGTTTAGAAAACCAACGCAATATCTGATGAGCTCTCATTGCGACAAAGCATTCAATGATGAAATTACAACACGCAGTAATCATCATTTCGTTATTTCCTCATTAATTTTGTTTGCTGCGAAATTTCAATGCACCTTGTTTTTTCCTTATGAAACCGACGCCCGCCCCCTCGCCTGTTTGTTTCATTTCTGCGTAAGAATTCCGAATTTTGTTGTAGGCAATATCGATTTTAGCGGTTGAGAAATTAGGACTATAATAAAGTTTCCGCCATGTATAAAATAAAAAACTGATAATTAAGAATATAATTACATTTATATTAGTTTTGAAATTTGGGATATTTAAGGCAAAGTAGTGATCAAAGAGTTTGGCAAAAGGGAAAGGGAGAACGAAAGGCAAAAGAAGGATACCAGTACAAACAGCATAACGCTTGTACGAGGAAGCGCCAAACATCAAAATATACGTATTCAAGTAATATATATATATATATATATATATATATATATTCTCTAAGTTCAAAATGTTGATTCTACCCAAAAACAAACAATAAAATCAATATGTTGGACATAAAACGTTTTATCAAATGTTTCACAATGACTCGTATATCCTTATTGATTCAATTTTCTTTTATTCTGATCTTTCATCATTGCCAGCATAAAACACATCATCTATCATATGAGTTCACTTTTCACACACACAAACACAGACAAACAATGTGTGTGTGTGTATATATCTGTGTATATATATATATATATTCATGAGTAATGTTAGGGTGAGACCACAAAAGGGGCTTCTGAGAATGGCAGCGATGGTCCCTCTCCTCATTCCACTTTTTGTCTTTTTTATTCTCTTTATCGTTATCTTCTTTATTTATTTAATTATTCGTTTGTTTTCTTATTAGTTTTTTTTTTTGCTTTTGTGTTAGATGCTTTTGTTTTGTCTTCTGCTCGCCTTTTAAGCATATACTGTTTTTTTGCAACTTAAGAGTGCTTTGTCTAAGTGGTGTGACCACAAGTTCACTATGTTTTCTGCTTTCCCTTTGGGATTTGCCCCATTTATATATATAATTGTACTATATATATATATGTATATACACGCACATATATATATGTGCATGTGTGAGTTCGTGCATGGGCCCTTCGAATCTAGGCATATGACATGTTGTTGCTTTGTTAACTAGTCTTTTTCCTTTGTCTTTTTAAGATTCTGACGGTTGTTCCCTTCAAATTTTAACCGCTATTCATCCACACAAAAATTGATTCAAATGGTTTTACCCCATTGGGTCATCTATATATATACTGAAGAGGAATTTTGTTTTAGTTTTTATATATTATTACATATTAATTGGACTTTTCGTATAAAGACTGTTTTGAACCCAAATGTTATTAAATGAGGTAATTAAATATATTTCTTTGGCTAATATATATTAGGATATGAAAGGTCTAACTAAGGGATATTGCTAGGGTCCAGTGCATGCACACTTTGACTTTGAATGGATGTGATCTTTAACTTGTTTTAGGCTTTTGATATCATTAGGACCATTGCCAAACCGATGCAATGAGTGCAAGAAACCTCGAGCTGAACCGTCGTATTATCAAATTATTATATAATTATACATCACAGATCACATATAATCGATTAATATATGACCTTGACCATATAAAATTATATATATTGATTCTTGACCCAAGTTATTTGAATTTTGATTTGATATTCATGTTTGTGTGTATATAATGCTGTAAAAAGCATGTCGTTGTATATTTGTGGCGATATAATCAAACGAAAAAACACACGTCATTAATAAATATGTAATTTCCATAATCATGAGCAATCATACCTTAATTATAATATCAGCTGAAGATTTGAAAATCCTTACCTATAATGATGTTAAGCTCTAACTAACGAGCTTTCCTACGTGCATAAATTAATATATGTACTCATTTATTCATTACACGCACATAAATGCATAGGACAAATATAGGAAAATAGGATTAATTAAGATCTTAATTTGTATCAAAGTCATCTCTCGCTCCACCATTGGTTCAAATTTTCTAAAATTGCATAAGGAACAGTTACAAAGATAAATCATAATACAAATGATTGAGTTTTGAACGCCTGAAGTCATGCTATTCTGTAATTCGCCATCTTTGTAAAATATATAAGAAATAAAACAACAAAATGTTGATTATAATTAATATTTTTCGAATTTTTAGCCTGATTTATGTGTATGAAATATGTATATTTAAGACAGTACGCGGGTTTCTATAAATATATTCTGTGTGGGTGCCCCATTAGAAAATGACTGTTGACTGTTGACTTGGTACGCGTTACATGTCGAAGGCTAATTAATAATAAAATCGTATAAAATATGTTATAAGTTATCTAAACGCCCATGAATTATATATCCAATATATATATATATATATAAGGTAATGGAGTGATATATAATGCTTGTCTCTCGTTTGAAAGGTTAGTAAGGCAAAATTGACATGTAGGGATAGAGAACAAAACAAGAACTGTTTTTCCTCTGTGACGGTCAATTTCTTCCCCCCGACTCGGTACTTTTTGAGCCAAGGGACCAACATTCTCATCGTCTCCTGTCTCCCATTTCTCATTATTTGTTTTATATTTCCAACGCATTTTTATCCGACTTCTAACAAATAAAAATACACACACACACACGCATATATATATATATATATATATATATGCACACAATGAACGTAACAAATCTCTGGGATTTTTATCACTGTTTATCTTGTCCAATGTCATAGAACACATATATATATATATGAATGCCCATCTGTTATATTGTCAAGAGAAGGTATTTTTTTTTTATAATTTTGGTCCGGCTTACCTGTGAGAACCCTTCATTTTGCTTATTCGGTATATTTTATATAGATTTAAATCAATGTTTCGATAATTTTAGAATATAAAAAGATTATAAATATGTATGTATATACAAGATTCAGTTTTTGAACCGTTCGAAATAAACTAATGCATGGTGGCTTTTTTAAAAGCTTAATATGGTGCTGTATATTGTCCCACGAAGAAAATGACCTCTGAATTATTGAGGAAAAAAAGGCATATGTGTAATGGAAAGGCAATATAATATTATTAATTAACTAATTTTATAAATAAAAAAATGCACGCATATTGCATGTATTATGTATGCGTTTAATGAACGACGAGGCCTTTTTGGTCATTATGGAATATCGGTCTTATTTACATCTACAAAAAAAAAGAAAAAAGAAAGGTGGTCCTAGGAAGACAACTCAACACTGGTGGGTCCACGTGGCACACCCAGCAAGGGATGGTCACGGCCACGTGGTATATGTGGTCCATGTCGGAATCAACGTGTCTTGTCTTGCCACGTATCTCAACTTCAACTGTGACAGCCTGTTCCATCACCCGGCTTAAAAATCCCGTTCTCCTTTTATTTATTATTATGATTAATATTATCAGTGGGCCCAAATGATACTGGGCCCACAATCTTATGCTTGCCACTATTAATCCAACCTATATGGGCCAAACATAGGCTGAAGATCAAGGCCCAATAAAGGTTACATGGGTTGATACAAATTAACTGCTCCCAAGGCCTCTATGCTCGGCCCAATGCATAGGCAATATACGGCCCAATATATAATACATTTTCGCTATATATATTATATTCAGAAAATATAAACGAATGAATGTATACGTAAAACTATCGTCCAATAGTAAAGTCAACTGATGCTAAGTGGCAAGAACTTAAAACAACCAGCAAATCCGAAACATGTGATGCCTGAGAATTTTTTTCGTAACAAAATTTATAATTTATAGACTAATAAAAGTGAATTTAATTATTATTTATGGAAATTATTATCGAGAAACATATAAAAAACGAAACATGAAAAATTATATCATCTTATTACAAGTAATAAATGAAATCAGTATATGTGTGTGTGAGAGAGATATTCAGATGCCACACAATTAAATTCCATGCTCCAAACAATTATATATATTTTTATTTGTAAAAAAAAAACAATTATATTTTTTTGTTCTCACCAATTGAAGCTTTTTAAATAATAAAAGACACGTGGCATGCCAAGGGAAATACTGCCAAAGAATATCTGTCATATCCGGAAGGTGTAAACCAATCTGTTTTGTAAGATATATAATGTTACCAAATTTTCGCGACTGTATTATGAGAAATTTGTGTGTTTGTTTGTTATAGTATTTTTTTTAATTCAATTTTATTAATTTATGAGTATAATAAACGTCACTATTTCAACTGCCACATATTGGCAGTATCTGAAATTTTATAATTATATAATATAGTGATTATATCATCCAAAACTTGCTTTAATTTAATAATGTCCCTCGCTGTCTACATTTGTTGTCGGCAGACTTTTAGAGTAAACTATCCATTATTTTACTCTAAATTTCGGATAATTTTTTATATAAAAATATCCGATTTTCTTTATCCAACTAATCTTTAAATATATTAATATTTGGAATATTTAGTTAGAAATATAATATTTCGCTTATGCATAATCTTATATGTATGTATGTATATATATATAGATTATATACTAGTTAATTTACATATAAGTGTCGGTGGGAGAGTTATGGTCGATGTTTCGGTTCGGTTATTTGAAATCGAATCGTATAGAACCGAAAAATATAATATTTTTTTTATTCGTACAAAATTTTTCGACGGTAGTAATTTAGAAAAACAGAATTTTCTAGGATCGGATCGAACTCACCGCGAAAATCGATTCTTTTTAAAAAAATCTATTTTTTTTAAATAAAAACTGGAAACGAACCGAAATCGAATGGTAAATAATTGGTATCTATTTTTATAAAACTGAAAGAATAAAATCCGAGGTATCCGGATTCTCCGATTGAGCTCGACGGGCTGAAATCTGCGGTTGCTGACCGGAGTTCCTGAAACTTGTACGCTTTCAGGGATTCAGCAATTACGCTTGACAAGCTATTCAACATTTCGTCTGGATCGGTTTTTTGATCCGAGAATGGTGTTTTTTTCGCTTCGCAGCTGTTATTGTCACTCCCCTCCAAGGTTTCTGCTTTCTCCTCTGTCCTCGTTTTCCTGGGAACCAAACAGAAAATGGCGACACTCAATCCGCCTAAAACTGCAGCACCTGCAAGTACGCCGACAAGAACATAAACCCATGTTCTGTTCGAGCTCTGTCCGGAAGAGTTTGTTTGAATTTTGGTGGTATTTGAGGCCTACAACGTTAATGTTGAACCACGGAATTTCCTCTGAGAGCATTCTACGAATAAAAGCGCAACCACAAAAAGTAATAATGATAAAAAAATTAAAGTGAGGATTAAAATGGTGGAAAATGTGCAGAAAGATAAATAAAAAATAAATTACATGCGGATTGGAAAGAAAAATATTCAGGAAAAAAAACATGAAATGAAGAAGAAAAAGAGTCAAACATGGTGTGCATATGCAGTGCAGAGGTAAAAGGTCTCGTCTTTTTTTTTTTCAGTTTTTCAAACAAGAGATTCATTAATTTTTTGGACTTTTTTGTTGCAAAAACAAAAATGTGGTGAATTTTGGGAAGAGGGTCCACTTTGCTTTGAAAAGCTTCAATTCCCATGGAAGAGATTTTCCAAGCACAAACCTCCATCTCATCCTCGCAGCCACTTTCTTTCATCTTCTCCTCAAAGTTCCTCCCTTTGGGTGAGCTTTTATGGAGATTCCTCTCTCTTTGATTTGTTTTTTCACGCTTTTTCAGAGAATTAGTTTTAGCCACTTCGTATTTTTTTTTTGGTTGGGTCTAAAAGTTGGGTTTGCTTCGGATTCAAGTGTCCCCCACCTTCTCTTTCAACCTTTGCTTGAAATGTTCATCTGATTGGTTGTTCGTACATAATAAAGATTCGATTTTGCAGGGGCCTTGAAGGAAGTTGAGGGATTATGGGTGTTGGGTCTTGTTTTCTGATCCAAAGGGTCATCTAATTTTGTCTTCCCCTTCCGATTCTTCATCGCTTTCAGGTACTTCTCTCTCTCTCTCTCTCTCTCTCTCTCCCTCTCACTTGTAGATATAGATTATTTTCCGTTAACAGGAAAAAATCGAGTAGAGTTGCATGCCATTCTTATGCTTCATAGGAATTCAGTTTCTAGGTAGTCAGATGAAGGTGGGTTCTTTGCTTGATTCCAATTTTTTTTTTATGAAAGATCGATTTGCGTATTCCTCAAAATTTATAGCAAAACCAAGGAATAAGATGTGTACTGAATTTTCTCCAATTGGGTATTGAATTTAAGATCATCAGCAATGGGGAAGGACACATGCTACAGTACTGTAGCTTGCAATCTGTGTTTTGTGTTTCCCCTGGATCAGCAAACTGATGAACCCTAGCTTATTTGGGAAAAAGATCAGAATTTCTTTGTCGTTGGATTGCTTTGTATATGCTATATGTTCCTGCATTTGTTCATTTATGTTTCTCAGAGAAAAAAAAAAAGCTTCAAAATTTGGCAACCTTTTGATTGATGCAATCTTAATACGTTTCTTCCAACATCTGCTTTCTCGGTTGTTCAGTTTCATCATCAACTTCAAATGCCTTGCATGTTGTGTGAAGTCAACCTTATTTCTTGGATGTTCATTTTGGTCTGATTCTTTCTTCTCGCACTCTGTTTTGGTATTATGGTTACCTACAAGTACCTTGGAAGTTTGCCTTTTCTGAATTTCTTGTTCTTCCTTGCTTTACCTTAAGAAGACTGTTTCTCTGTTTGCAGGCAAAAGATTGCTGGTTCCAATGGGGTGGCTAACGAAAATCCTTCGGGGCTCTAGCCATAAATTTTCGGACAGGCACTATAATGGAAGATATGGAGAAGATAGAAGTTGGGACCGGCCCCGTTATTCCTCTGTAAGTGAAAGTTTCATGAATTCTTGTCTTTTGTCTTGTCATTTTCTCTTGTTAGGCTTGAACCTGAGAAGAAAACCTTCATACCAGAAATGGGTTTCGTATAACTGGACTCGTGTTTCTAAGCTGTATTCCCCATGGAACACTGTTGCAGGATGGATCTGATTTTGACAAAGACGAAATTCAATGTGCTATTGCACTCTCTCTTTCCGAACAAGATCAAGTAGCACCACGACATGACAAAGGGAAGAAAGTAATTGGTATGATCATCTCATCTATTTATGATCTTTGTGCTTGTCTTTTTGCTATTTCTTATGGTGTAAGGCTGTATTGTCTTTTCTTGATCTTGATCTCGATCACGGTTTCTCCATCTGATGGACCTTTTAGAGTACAAATCTGAATCTGAACAAGAAGAAGATGAAGATGAGGAGGAAGATGAAGAATATATGAGAGCTCAGCTAGAAGCAGCAGAAGAAGAGGAAAGGCGGATTGCTCAAGCTCAGATTAAGGAAGAAGAAAACCGCCGTGCTGAAGCACAATTAGCAGAAGTAGAGAAACAGCTTGCCAAAGCTCGATTAGAGGAGGAAGAAAGACGACGTGCCAAAGCTCAACTGGAGGAAGATGAACAACTTGCCAAGGCTATTCAAGAAAGTCTGACTGTGGAATCTCCTCCTCGGTATGATTCCGGGAGTATATTTCAACAGCTTCCGTTCTTCTTTCCATCTAGTTACAGGTGAGTAACCATTTATGAAAATGCTTTCATATATCTGGAGACATTATTTCTCTTACATGACCGATTTTCTTGGGAAAAAAAAAACATTTTTCTCTTGTTTTGGGTAGGATATGTGCTGGTTGTCATGCTGAGATCGGGCATGGAAGGTTCCTCAGTTGCATGGGTGCTGTCTGGCATCCTGAATGTTTCCGATGCCATGCTTGTAATAAACCCATCACAGATTACGAGGTTTAGAACTGACTGTACTGTTTCATGGTCATCAAGTTTTATCTCTGATCTTGTTCTCTTATCTATAAATTACTTACTAATTTGTGTTCTACTCTGTTTCACAGTTCTCAATGTCGAGTAATCGACCTTATCACAAATCATGTTACAAAGAGCAGCATCACCCACGATGTGATGTTTGCACGAATTTTGTGAGTGGCTTTTCTTATTGATCTCTATTGCTCAGTTAATTCCCAATCTTTTCTTCTTTACTGGTACCGAGTTTTAATATGTCTGCATGATCTTGTCATGAAGATTCCCACAAATCCAGCTGGTCTTATCGAGTACAGGGCGCATCCCTTTTGGATGCAAAAGTACTGCCCTTCACACGAGCGTGATGGAACTCCTCGGTGCTGCAGTTGTGAAAGAATGGAGGTCGGTAAACAAATGCTATGAATATATTCTTCGGGATAGGAAAATGGACAAGAAATTTAACGAAAATTCTTGAGAAGGGTATATATCGTTTGTTTGAAATTTGTTGTTTTGCTCAGCCTAAGGATACAAGATATCTTATACTCGATGATGGCCGAAAACTATGTCTTGAATGTCTCGACTCAGCAATCATGGACACCCATGAATGCCAGCCATTGTACCTCGAGATACGAGAATTTTATGAAGGCTTAAACATGAAAGTGGAACAACAAATTCCGATGCTTCTGGTAGAGAGATCAGCCCTGAACGAGGCTATGGAAGGAGAACAGAGCGTAAGTTGTTCTTCGTAGCGTAAGCAACTGGTTTCTTTGTTAGGTTTTTTACCGGTTAACCTCTTCAGTCTATACAAATTCTTGCAGGGACATCATCATTTACCCGAGACTAGAGGACTTTGTTTGTCGGAAGAACAAACTGTCACAACGGTACCATTCTCTCTCTCTCACAATATCGAATCTTGTTCCTACTGTTTCGGGATGAGAAGATTCCATCTATGATTACTAGGTTTTGAGGAGACCGAGGATCGGGGCAGGCTACCGGTTGATAGATATGATCACAGAACCGTGCAGGCTGATACGTCGGTGTGAGGTCACTGCAATTCTCATTTTATACGGACTTCCTCGGTAAAGAACATTACCCATTTCAACACATTATCTAACTCTTACAACAAAGCTTGTCGTGATGATATTTAACGTATAAGCATACGATTACAGGTTGTTAACTGGATCAATTCTTGCTCACGAGATGATGCATGCATGGCTTAGACTAAACGGTATCAAAATCTGCTCCTCTCGTAATATCTGTCAATTTGTAATTGGCAGAAACCGAATTCATAATATTCCAATGGCATTGTTATGGACAGGTTATCCGAATCTTAGACCAGAAGTCGAAGAGGGCATATGCCAGGTTTTAGCACACATGTGGTTGGAATCCGAGACATATGCTGGTTCTGCAAGTGATGTTGCATCCTCTTCTTCGTCATCATCTTCTTCCTCATCGTCCAAGAAAGGTGAGAGATCCGACTTTGAGAAGAGACTCGGCGAGTTTTTCAAGCACCAGATTGAGTCAGATTCTTCGTCGGCATATGGGGAAGGGTTCAGGCAAGGTAACCAAGCAGTTCTTAAGTACGGACTGAGGAGTACCCTCGAGCATATACGAATCACGGGTTCATTTCCTTGATAAAGATTCGATTATAAGAGAATTTTCTTCGGGTTTTTTGGCATATTAGAGGCATACCATGAGAAACCTGTATAGGCTAATACACAGCAAGACCATTAGGAGTATAAAGTTTCGCCCTTTACGTGGAAAATTTACTATACTTTCCTTCCATTGATACAAATATCACATGTAACAACTGTTTATTTATGAAGACGGATTCAGTTTAACAGGTTTTTCGGTTTATGCATCTTATGATCTGATTTAGTTCTTGTTTAAGTACTCGGTTGCCCGGAGAGATTGTATGATGATTCCCAGGTCAGTGAAGCCATCAAGATCCTGGAGAAAGACTGAGCGATGTCCTCCATTGATGGGCGGCTCACGTGATCTTTCTGCAGACAATTCACGAGCAATCTGACAAAGAATCTCGCAAGATCGACCGGGTAGATGCCTTGAAGAGAAGGGTCGATGAGCTGCTCCCATAACCGGTATATCTCGTCTTCTTGATTCATCCGATTAGCCATGTCTATCTGCTTGTTTAGTTCTGCAGCTTCTTTACCCGTGAAAATCTCCAACAGCAAAACTCCAAAAGAGTAGACGTCCAGTTTCGTCGAGACTAACCCGTGTTCCAAGTATTCTGGAGCGAGATACCCTTGTGTTCCGACGACGTGCCTTGTCAGTATAAGATCTTGCCCGTTTGCCCCTTCTGTCGATCTCGCGAGCTGGAAATTCACAATCTTTGCCCTGAAATCTGTGTCGAGGAGGATGTTCCTGCTGTTTATGTCCTTGTGGACATACGGTGGATCTGTCTGGTTGTGTAAATAGTTAAGCCCTGTCGCCACGCCCAATGCAATCTGCATTCTCTGTGTCCAGCTCAAGAACCGTACAGAACCATGGCTCCTGTCATGAATCCAGTCGCTTAAGCTTCCGTTTGAAGCGTGTTCGTACACTAAGTACCAGTCATCATTGTGGAGACAGAACCCAGAGAGGCGGATGATGTTGAAATGGTTGAGTTTGGACAGCAAGTTTATCTCCTCCGATACATCTCCGTCGATTTTCTTGATCACTGCATAATCGCCATTGATTCTTCCGAGGTATCCGGATTCTCCGATTGAGCTCGACGGGCTGAAATCTGCGGTTGCTGACCGGAGTTCCTGAAACTTGTACGCTTTCAGGGATTCAGCAATTACGCTTGACAAGCTATTCAACATTTCGTCTGGATCGGTTTTTTGATCCGAGAATGGTGTTTTTTTCGCTTCGCAGCTGTTATTGTCACTCCCCTCCAAGGTTTCTGCTTTCTCCTCTGTCCTCGTTTTCCTGGGAACCAAACAGAAAATGGCGACACTCAATCCGCCTAAAACTGCAGCACCTGCAAGTACGCCGACAAGAACATAAACCCATGTTCTGTTCGAGCTCTGTCCGTTCCGGGGCGGCGGCGAAGCTGGCGGTGAAACCGGCGGAGGAGGAGGACCCGCCGCTCCGGTGCTTGAAGGAGGATCCTGTAATGGAATCAGAAGGGTCGTGAAAGGGAAAATCTCCGAATTCTGTAAAGACAGCTCGTTAGCTTCTAGGGTTTTGCTTGTGTCGACCCCGAATCTCTGGCAAACCGCCATAATTGAATCGCCGAAAGCCACCGTATAGCTCAGAAGATAGTTCACACCGTCACGAACCTGTTTGGCGGTGGGACATGCGCATCGAAGAGGGACAACGATCCTCATACCTGGGAACAGCGCCCTAGCAGACACGCTGTTCTGTTTCTCCATCGCCTGACATGTCGACAGCCCTTGTAACGTGTCGTTCGCTACGATGAAATAGGAATCACCTTGCTGAACCGTGTAACTGATGTTCGCCTGAAGATCGAAAAACGAAGAACTCGATCGTTAACACAATAGATAAACCCTAGAACAGAACACAAAAACCGGAATCTGGGTATATATGACCTGAGAATAATCTCCGGAGCAAGAACAGGAGACAGGGACGATGACTTGTTTGTCGGGAGAAAACGTGTCGGACTCAGAGACGGCGTTAATGGCGGAGACGAGAGATGAGTCGGCGGCGAAGAGGGAAGAGACCGCGGAGACGGAGGAGAAGGGAGGTCGGGAACGGAAAATGACGTAAGCAAGGCAAGTGCGGTTGAGGCCATTGCAAGAGTAACCCAGCACAGAGGTTGAGTTGTCGGAGATGGAGCAATCCGTTGTCGCTGTTGCCACGTAAGGTTGCTGCGCCATTGTTGTCGCGGCGAAGGAAGAGAGACATAAGAGCAAGACAAGGACTTGGATTCGGGACTCCATGTGTTGGTGTCTGGATTCAGAGGCCGATCTGGGAAAAAAGAAAGAAATTTTCTGCAGTTTTTGTTGGGTTTTGGATTTAAGGATGGGGAAAAGGTCAACTCTTGGAGGTGTTTCAATGGCGGTTCTGCAAGTTGGGTTGCTTCCACGCAGTTGGGAAAGAAGAAATTATCGTCCTAATTCCAATTATGATGCAATAATAATGTTCATTATGATATGACGAATTCAGTCTAACCTTAGAAGGATTGAAATGAAACAGAATTTTGCATCGTATCTCCACGTTGACTCTTTAACATGAAGAATTCAGCCTACCAATCACGACCATAAATAATATCAAATAAAACTTTTATTTTAAAAATAAAACAAAATTCCCTCATAGATGGGTATTCGGGCCGGGTCATGGGCTTAATGCGGATTTTGTAATGGGGTTGGGTTTTTACTTACCGTATTGGGCCTATATCTCTGGTGGCCCGTTGCAGTTGCGTGGATGATTCATGATTGATAAAATGATATAGGTAGCGATAAGACAATGGTTTACTATATAATTATTGCAATTGTAATTTGATATAAATTATCAAAATAACATGATTTTAATAATTATTATTTGACAAAAAAATTTATTTACTAAATTTATAAAATTATTAAAAATAATTAAAAATAAATGTTATCAACTTAATTTATTTTAAAATAACAACAATTTATTATTAAAAATATTTTGATCTTTTTAATCAAACGTTTACCGAAACACGGATATAAAATTACGATTAAAAATTTCACATTTTATTGTGGTTCAATCATCCGGTTTTTCAGTCGCCTTCAACAGTTAGAAATCACAACCGCTCCGTTTGTTAGTGATAACAATGCAACCAATCGCTCTCTGTTCAAACCTTTTAAGAAATTGGTTTGGATCTCACTTGAGAATATCCATATACATACTTAAATATTATTTTATTAAACAAAATATTCTTAATAAGAGAATTTTATACATATTTTATGAAATTATCCTAAAAATACAATAAAATATATTATTCTTTAAAACCAAAATTTCCATTGATAAAAAAAATTATCCACAACATAATAAAAACAAGTGGAATTATATGTGTATATATATAAGAAAAAGACATTATACAAATGAGGGTGTATATATTAAGGTGTTGACTGGTGGAATCGCAATCGCAATCGCAATTGCGGTGATTGCAGGTGTTTACGATGCGTTTGTTGGTGATTCTAGGTGATTGGTACTGACCGGTAGAAAAACTGTTGTTGATAGCAATTGCGAGTGATTGCGATTTATAACGACTGGTTGACAGCGATTGCGATTACGATTTGGTTTAAATTACAAAAAATACATCATTTTATTATATACAATACTAATCATTTTTAAAATATTTTTAATTAGTTTTTTTACTATTATTTAATAACAAATAATTATTAAATTTATAAATAATTAAATATAAACTTTAAAATATAATTTTATTATCAATTTTATTTATTTTCAAAAATAATTTTAATACTAAAAATATTTTAAAAATATTTATTGGTAAAACCAAATAATATCAAACATAATATATACCAAACAAAATTATTAATATATATTTTTTAATTTATGTATGTATATATGTATTATGTATATAAATATATGTATGTGTATATATGTATGTATGTGTGATATATATGTATGTATATATGTATATGTATATATATGTATGTGTATATATGTGTATGTATATATGTATATATGTGTGTATATATATATATGTATGTATGTGTGTATATATGTGTGTATATATGTATATATATGTATATATATATTTATATATATGTGTGTATATATATATATATGTATGTGTATATGTATATGTATGTATGTATACGTGTGTATAGATGTATGTATGTACATATGATTGTTTGTGTATATATATATATATATGTATGTTTGTATATATATATGTATATATGTGTATGTATATATATATGTATTATATGTATATGTATTTATATATTTCATATATATATACACATACGTAACTTCTTTATATATATAATATGATATGTATGTATATATGTATATTAATTAATATTAAGGTATTTTGATTATTTAACCAAAACGTTGCAAATCGCTATCGTAACGTAATTTTTTCCATTGGATTAGAATATTGTTGTTTTGTTGTGATCGTGGACGACTGCGATTTTAACAATCACTTTTTCAATCGCCTGTGATCGTTAGAAGTCGCAATCACTGAGATTGCGGACGACTGCGTTACTACCAGTCATCCCCTAGGAAAAGATGGCATGATTCATGAATAGAGAGCATCGCGACAATGGAAGATTGAGACAGCATTTTCAATGCATACGGCTTTTCACCTTTGGTAATATCCCGTTGAAGCCATTCCAATCCAATATGAATCCATGGAGAAATTACACACACGCAGAGAGTGGATACTTATGACATATCTACATTCATTGATACCGAATTTTGAAAATGAAATAACCCATATAGGTATAGCCAAATTCGGATATAGCATATTTTTATTACGTGATTTCGAATTAAAATATAAACATATTCGAATTTTCGGATCTTATGTTTGAAATAGATCACCGATAGAATAAAAGTTCATCTCTCATGATATGAGTTGAAATTCTAAATAAATCAATCAACAATGAATGCTTGACAAGCCTTTTAAACATTATTCATCGAGATAAAAAAAAACATGTTTTTAAAACACAAACATAAATAATAACAATAATAAGATCTAATACTGTTTTTGGATACTCAATCTACAAAAATAAATAAATAAATATATTATTATAGAAATAAAAACATGATATTTTTTTAAGAAAATAAATGGGCATTCTATTGAAATACCAATGAATGGCAAAGATCTTTTTAAAAAAACTGATAAGACTATGCATGCTCGCCACCTGTTGTTGCTGGCAGCATTTCTGGGCTTGTCTCTTCTAGTTTATGTAGAGATGTAACAATTACACAATCACAAACCATAATGCTTGTTTTTGTGTGTTAAAAAAATAAAACTAATTAATTTTGTTTTGAATATCCGATTATTTTGTATCAAGATATCGAAACTAATTTCGAAGTTCAAATTGTTAAAATAGAAAAATAAATATATGATTAGAGATAAATATAGATATGTTTAAAAATAATAATAGATATCAAATATTATATATGTTATTTATTTCCATTATATTTATTTTTTTTTATTTTTTTTTATTTTTTTTATTAATTTTTTTATAAATATATAAATTATTTAATTGTAATATAATAATAAAAATAAAAAATATAACAATAAACAATTTTACGCGTAAAAAAAATATCCAAATCATATATATCAACTATATGATTTAAAATATATATCATCTTTCTCATACCTGATATTCGAATTTGAAACGAAATAAATATTTTGTATCCCGTTTTATCGATTGAACTATTTAAATTTGAATTAAAAACTATTGTTTTTAATGATCATGGAAGAGTAATATATAACGAATTTTCTATAACCACGAATTATGCTATTTGCAATTTTAGGAAGTGTGCACTGAAATAAACTCTAATCTTATATAAGAATTCATAAATCGCAAGATAAAATTAAAACAAATGTTTAGACTTATACCAATAATTCATCCATCCTGTATATATATATATATATAAGTGCCAAAGACACTAATCATAAATCGGCATAAACTGTATATTCATATACTATGTGAAATCATACAAAATTGTGGACCGATCGTATTTCATATGAAAAAAAAAAGAGATGATAATGGATGGATCAAGAAATTAGATATGAGATGAGTAGAGAGACGACGTGGGGATGAGTAGAGACCATGTGGTGTGGTTTGGGGAACTTTCAGACAAAACAACTTTTGGGAAGATAAAATCGAAAACGTTATCCTAACAAATAATATCCTGTAAAGGATATACATCGAATTTAAATAATTTTCCAACGAAGATTCTCTCTCCTTTATTGATCGGTATACATATATACACATAGATATATATATAGATACACTGCCACGTGTTTCCCACTCATCTCTTCTCACACCTTCTCGCGGCCACTCGTCGCCGCTTCTCTGTCGTTTTCTGTGTTTAAGGTTTTTGATTTATTTCCATATTTCCTCTCCCTTTCGTTTATAGTCAAAAGACTGAAAGACCATCGCACAAAATTAATAAAACGGATCTCAATTTGCAGATACCGACCCTTTCGACCATTTTCAAGAACTTATCGCCGTTTATTTGTGATAGAAAACGTTGCCTTCTAGATCTTGATTTTAGGGTTTGCTTTATGTACGTTAACTTTTCTGTGTTTAAGGTTTTTGATTTTTTTGGTTGAATGCGAATATATATATATATATATACACACACAGTTAAGGGAATCAAAATCAATAATGACGTGGTTAGAAATTATTGCCATGAGATTAGAGATGACTTGTAATATCATGAGAGCGAAGAAAAAAACGTGTTCTCTATGAATTGCAGAATTCGTGCTTCTTACTTACAAAGGTTCATATAAAAATGATACAAGTTAAGAACAAAAAAAATGGTGGAAAATGTCTCTATAAATCAAATATTAGGAACAACTTTACATATATATATATACATCCAACCTCGATAGTTCAACCGATGAAACGGTAGCGCAAAACGTCTGTTTCGCCCCGAGTTCGAATTCCAGATTGAGGAGAGAACGTATAATTCAAATCACATGGCTGGTTTTCGACCCCGAGATTAGTCTGAATCTCGCCTCAGAAAACCCGGTTTTCCAAAAAAAAACTTTACATATATATATATATATCAAAATTTATAAAGGATAGGTAACCTTATACACTTTATATCAAATAAATCCGGCCATGATACTATTCAGTGCATATCTTTTGACTATAAATTGCAAGAGTTTGCAATAGGCGATATGTATTCTTTTATATCAAAATTTAGACCAATTTGAGTAATTAATAATAATGGTCATGTCCCCTTATTCCGCTCGCTAGTGTATGTTCATTTCAAAATAAGTAATAAAATAATAAAATATCGGAAATCCCCACTTTCTCAATAATTAAATTTGGATTTATCTATGGCGAGAGAGCTAATTAGTAATTTATTAAGCAATGCTAAATTACAACAACCGTAAATAAATTGATATCGAAATTCGATCTCTGGAAAATGTCATCATCGGAACATCATGCTTCCCACGTACCATTAGTTTTATTTATTTATTTATTTATTTTACTTTTTACTTTTATTGTTTTCCTTTATTTATTTGTCCTTTTTCCCTCAGTCGAATAAATATGGATCGTTGATTCGTGTCAGCCAATCGCGGTAAAGAGAGGCAAACGAACTGTAGGAAACTCGCAAGGAATATGCCGAACCACAAAATTATACCAAATTATAATTTTGTCGATTTCTAGAATTATTTTTTTTTAGAAATTTGAGACGTACAATGTACTATATATTAGAGCACTAGAGCATCAAGCAAGAGAATATGCTTATTAATATTGCCACACATAATATATAGAAGGATCTCTTAGTTTACTTTTGAATCATATTAATTGAAATATTTTTGATACTATATATTATCATTTTCATGTCGCAAATCACGTGAGCTTTCGCAGGCGTATAAAATTCTTTAATTTCTCTATAATTTTATTGAATAAGATATTTTCGTGTGTGTATATATATACGTAGCTAAGGTAATCGGGAACACATACATATGATGTAGACCATGCATATGATGTGGAGATCCCATAGATCTTATCTTTCATCTTGCTCTGCTTTGGTTTGAAAGTGTATAGTCACATGAAATAGTTAGAGTCCGAACTTAAACTTAAAATTTTAAAATCTCTACATTTAATTTTATTAAAAGCACATATATAATATAAATAGTCGTATTTTAAAAATAAATATTTAATACCTTAAAAGTTAATTATAGTTTTTTTTTATTAAAAAGGATATGCGATTAATATTTAGATGCGTATATTGAAATAAAAAGAGAATGATTTTCTAAAAACCGAGTTTTAAAGATTTATTTAGATTTATTTTTAGATGTATATAGAAAATCTAGATGACGATTATAATTTAAAAACTGCAAAATCTTAAACATTAGTTAGTATTTTTTTTTGTCATTTTCAAATTTATAACGGTAAAATATAATATTTTTAGTATTTTTAAACCTAAAATTTAAATATTTTTTAATGTTAAAATGTGAGTTAAAGAACTTCTAATAAATCTATTTTTTTTAAAAATATTGACTTTAATTTAAAATATGGTAAATAATACTATTAAATTCAATATTTTAATAATTTTTTTATTTAAAATCATCCGGAATAAAAAAAATAACAACAATAATCATATTCGAAGAAATATTATTTTTATATTTAATAAAAAATCCTCTTAAAAAATTTTAATGATAAATTTAACAATAAATTTATGTTAAAATAATTGAATTTAATATATACAATTCGGCATATATAAAAATATCAATTATGTAAAATATTTTAAAATAAGTATAACAAAATATTTTTTGTAAAATGGTAAGAGCCCATATATTTGTTGCTCGGAGATATTTTTGCAAAAATGCACAAGTTTAACTCCCACACTCTCAGAATAGTAATCAGTTACATTGGGATTTCACGATCAAGAAAAATAGCGAGATTATGCGTTTTAATAATAATAATAAGAATAACAACAATAATAATAAAACATATAATAATAATGCCCGGAAGGCGGCATAATACAATACATCATCATCATAAACAATGGTCCCATCTCTCTCTTGGGGTTTTTGTCATCTTCCACTGCCCATTCTCTTATTAAAATGCTCAACCAGGAACCTCCCGAACCACATGCATAGAGAGAGAGAGAGAGAGAGAGAGAGAGAGAGAGAGAGAGATGGTTGGGGAGAATAACAGAGAGGGATACTGCGTGAAGGAGAAGAAGAGATGCGTGGAGTGGGTGGAGAAGTACTTCGGGGACTGCCTGTGTACCCTAAACGACGACGTTTCCTTCTCCCTCGGCATCGTCAGCCTCGTCTGCTGGGCTGTCGCCGAGATCCCTCAGATCTTCACCAACTTCCGTACCAAATCCAGCCATGGCGTCTCCCTCTCCTTCCTCCTCGCCTGGGTCGCCGGGTCCGTACACACATACATAGTTGGCTGTATATATATATATGCTTTCCATGCTCTACAGTTGATGATGACTTATCGATTGGGTTGCAGTGATATATTCAATCTCATCGGTTGTCTTCTTGAGCCAGCAACTGTGAGTACTCATCTTATATATCATATACCCATCTATATGTATATGTATGTATGTATATATGTATATGTATATATACAATCGTATATCAAATGTTAATGATTCTCTTGTCGTTATTATTGCAGTTGCCAACTCAGTTCTACACCGCTCTTGTAAGTATCCTCGCAGTTGATGTTTCTTACATATGTCTTCCATCTCGAGCCTTCAACTCAAACCCAGAGATTCTGTGTCCTTTCCATAATTAGCCACCGCACCCGCATCTTTTAAAAATTATAATTATGTCCCCTAACTGTATCTTAGTTTCGATTTAGCCCCATAATTATGGAATTTTTGAAGATTTGACCCAAACCCACTACTTTGCTCTTGTTGCAGCTTTACACGGTGAGCACTGTGGTGTTGGTCCTACAAAGCATTTACTACGACCACATCTACCGACTTTGCAAACGCAGACGCACCAAAGTCCTGCCAAAGGTACAAAATACTATCAATTGATGTTTAATCGTTTGGTTAATTGGATTAAAAAAAATACATATATATATATAAGATACGATTACTGAATGTTGTTATACATTATTACGTTCAAAGGACGTCGGAGATGATGAGGATAAGCCATTGAAGCCGCAAAATACGACTGACGCCGGCATTCCCATACCAAGAGGATCTCACAAGGCCTCTCCTCGCACAGAATACTATTTCACGTACGTATACAAAAAAAATTATACGTATACTTCAGTATATATACAACGAAGTGTGATATTTCATATCCTCTGCACGTTTGTTTGTCGTTTTACAAGATAACGCAGAAGAAAATCATTGAACTTTTTTTTTGCAAGACATGCTTATATCGATAAGATCTATGCAATAACCAGCTTTGTATTATAATAACATTAAATTGTTATAAAGTATATATACAATAGTATTTTATGAATGTGTTTTTCTCTTGGCCTACCTTCTTGAAAGCAATCCTTGCAATAATAACATCTTTAGCGTATACACAGACATTAGGTTACAAAGCAAGTATAACCATATAACCATAACGTACGGTCGTGAACAGTTACAAGTTGTGTTTGGGACCAGGGTTTATAGATTCCTTGGTGGTGGTTCTATCTTGTACGAAAAAAAACAAATCCGCAAAAAAAAAAAACAATGGGATTACTCTTGAATATTTGATAATGACCGGTTTGGTGGAACTTTCAGATCGGCGAGATCGTTGGCCGGAAGTGGAACGCCGCCGTTCAGATCGTCGTACTTTCGGGCGGCGAAAAGTGGCCCTTCGGCTATGGCGATAGACAGTGGTTCATCTTCGGATGACGAAGAAGACACGGCTAGGAACACCATTAACGTTGTCACTACAAAGTCCATTACGCAGCCCCGACCAATCCCTAGACCGGTTTGTGTCCCCTAGAAACAATTTTTTATTTTTATTTTGTCCCCATTGGATACACCTTGAGATTATCCTAATGATTCGGGCGAGAAAAGGGATGATTAAAGTTGGGTATGCTCAACGATCTGGAAAAAAAATTATAAATGGGGGCAATATAGGAAATTGATTATAAAAATTTTAGGAGTAAATTTAAATTTATTATGAGGGCATATTAACATTTTTTTATGAAAAATTTATAAAAAAAAAAAAAAAAAGAATGGGGACAGAACACGAATTTGGTCCGCCCATGGGTACGTTTTGAATTTTATTTTATTTTTAACAGGCTGGTTATGGAACATTCTTGGCAGCCTCGGTTAACCTTCCGTTTCAGGCCAAGGGTTTGATGGATGCTTACACGACCACCTCGGCCAGACGGCTACTGCAAGTACGTAGATACCCGTTTCGCAAATTGACGTGTATGAATTTATCCGAAATTTTGTGTATATATATGTATGTATAACCATGGCTAGTAATGGTGCAGGAAAGGGTAATGGAGCATAGTGTGGTAGGACAGTGTTTGGGATGGTTGATGGCTGCTATTTACATGGGCGGCCGTATCCCTCAGATTTGGCTTAACGTAACAAAATTAAAAAAAAGCTCTATATATTTCCAAGTTTCGTTCCATGTTTTTTTTAATTATTCATTTAATCTTAATCTCTTACTAATAGTATTTTTTTTTGTGATTATGCTTACTAATCAGATCAAACGAGGAAGCGTCGAGGTAAACCCTAATCACTGCAAACTATACAAAAAAATATCATTTTAAAAAAAACTGTTTCATGCTCTTCGAAGATTTTAAAAAAAAAAAATTAACTCTTTGTTATATTTTTTTTTTAAAAAATGCAGGGATTGAATCCACTCATGTTCGTATTCGCTCTGATCGCAAATGTCACATACGTGGGCAGGTGGGATTTTATTATACACGTGGGCAGTATCATGAACATTCGCATATAAAATCGTATCATTTTATTTATTTTTATGGTTAATATAATCTTCAAATGTTTTTTTGGACGCAGTATTCTTGTCAGAACAACAAAGTGGGACAGCATAAAAGCCAATCTCCCATGGTTGCTGGATGCGGTTGTCTGCGTGGCACTTGATCTATTCGTATCCCTTTTTTTTTTTAACTATTTAATTTAATTTCTATTTCCATTACACAAAATTCATTACAGAATATTCAAATTCATCCTAAGAACGGACCAAAAATATAACCTTAACCCGAAATCCGCTGACAGATAATATTGCAGTACATTTACTACAGGCACTTGAGGAAGAAGGACCAGAGACTCGACCAAGACAACTATGGTGACTATGTGGAAGCAAGCAAAGAACCTCTGTCTTGAATCTATCTATATATGTATATATATATATATATATAATATTATCTTCAAAATTTTGCGCAAACTACCAAATCCTGAGAGCATTTGCTAATGAAATCTCTGTATTATGCGTAATTAGAGATGGTTTATTCGGATTTCGGTTCAATTATATTCGGATTCGATCATCTCAGTTTTAGAAAAAACATAATCGTTTATTTTTTTAAATGAATTCCATTTGTTCGGTTACGAACAGTTTTTTCGATTATTTTTTTATTTGATTCGGAACCGGAACCGGATTCAATTTTAGAGAAATCATAACTATTCAGTTTTATATCTAAATAACTTGGTTCGGTTACGATTATATGTTATTCGGTTTGAATCGGTTCGGTTATTAACCGAATGAATTTCACAATTGACTAAAAACACCTAGAAATCGTTTAGCAGCAAAGCAAAGCAAAGCGATTATTACGCGAATAAGCTAAAACCCTAGAAATCTACAATTCCAATTAGTGCTGTAAACACGGCCGCGTACCGAAATCACAGGGCTTAATCCGCCACGAAAACCCTAGATCTCTCAGTGAAAATGGAAACGAAAATCATCTACAATTTCTTCGTCGGAAAATCAAAATAAAATACTGCTGTAGCGCATCGAAATTGAACGAAAATCTGGATCAAACAATCAGAAAAAAAAAACAGAGAGAGATGAAAAATCACTGACCTATACGGTGGATTCGATCGATCGAACGCTGATAGCAGCGGTAAACCGCATCGAAGAACCCTAAATCTCAAGAAACTTCAAAGGAAACAAACAATGGAAGAAATCAAAAGTATCGAACTGTCGTTAAAGAAATCTGTCGCCTTTGAGCCCTGGTGAAAGTTGCAGTCTGTTTGTGACTGTCATCTGGTTTTCCTTTGAAAACAATTCTCTAGCCTTTAGTAATCTCCTCGATTTCCGTGAGGGACAATTACAAACTTTACAAAAATAAATAAATAAATTATTATAATGGGCTTTTCGTTATAATGGATCAAATTTTATAGGCTTTTAATTTATAAATGGACCAAAAATATGGGCTTAGTTTGTAAAAGGTCCAATAATATGGACTTTTAGTTGTAAAGACCCAAATATGGGCTCGTAGTTTATAAAAGCCCAATTTTATGAGATTTAGTTTGTAAAAAAGGTATAATAATACGGGCTTTTAGTTATAAAAGTCCAAAAAGGGCTTCTAGTTAATAAAAGGCTCAATGTTATGGGCTTTAGTTTGTAAAAGGTCCAATAATATGGGCTTTTAGTTATAAACACCAAAAAAATACTAAATAATATTAAGACTTTGATTTTTTTTCCCCGGCCAACCAGACTTCATAGATCACCGCTTTGACATGTACGGTGAAACTGGTTAATATGTCAGATTGTTTATCTGTTTTTTTTAAATTTATTTTGTTACTGCATTTGTATTTTACGTATAATAAGCCATGATTCACGTCTGGATCGGTCATTCACGATCACGGAAAAAGAAATTACAACGGACAACGGAAAAAAAATGGAAAGGAGAAAGCACTCTTACAGGATTGTTACAAAAGCCGCACCTACGCTAAACAAAAGAAAAAAGGTTACTACAATATCGAAATTTCAAAATTTTCAGTCAGACACCATTATCATGATCATGGTTTCGATCTGGTAATCAATAATCCATTAGATAAGACACCTAAAATTTGCGAGGAAACAGCTTCTTCAGTTCCTCGTACCTCCCGGCATCAAACTCAAAACGGTTCATAAGTTTCTTCTGCTTGGCTTCGAACCGGCTCTGGTAAAACCCTTCGAAGGAGGGCTCCTTCGAGGTCGTGAGGAAGAAGGCGTATCCCGCAATGAAGTAAGCCGACGTGACGTAGAAGCAGATCGGTTCCATTACGTCCCACGTGAGTTCCCAGAACGTGAGCCTCGTAAAACCTGCGGTCTGGACAATCAAGTAAACCAGACCAGACCAGAGCTCTCTCCGAGCCAATGCGTGGGCTTTCTTGTCGATCACGGCTTTCTTTCCTTCGAGATCCTCGAGCTCTTTTCTTCTGGGGTCATTCCGGTTGTGTAGACAAGGAAGAGGAAGCAGCCCTTCAATTGATTTCGTGACCTAAGCAGGACACAGAGAAAAGAACAAAAGAAAAAAACTTGTGTGTAAAACAAGACTCCCTCTTCCGGGCTTTATTTTTGGACAGAATTAGCACTCAAACACACAGAACACAGCTATGTTAACGATGGATTCTGGTCAGTGAATCAGCCCAATCCTCATGTCCAATGATCAAAGACCTACTTAAATGGCAAGACAGACTTCTTCCCCAAATTCATGGTTAGACTAGTTCACTAAGCTCAGCTACTACCAAGGAACCAATGCAGAGAACGACCAATCCCCTGAATAACCCGACCCAAAATCCCTTTCTGGCATTTTTGCCCAATGATCAGAGACACTGTTAGTTTGTGACCCATCATATAACCTAAAGATTTTCCAGCTCTCACTTATTGTAAATTTTCATATGGGTATAGGGATCAAATCATCAAGGGATGAAAAGGCAGTGTCAGCCTTTCCAACCCAAGGTTTTGAACGGATAAAAAAGCTGTAGTCTCCGTAGAAATCGATCTTCTTTATCACCATCTCAAACTGGGAGAATCTCCTACAGGTCTCTGGTAACAGAGGTTTCAATCTCCTGTTGAATTTGAATCACAAGAAAGAAATACACCCGTAAAAAACCGTATTAGTATTCGGTAGATTTCAGATCATAATCGAATCAAAGAAAACTTTCTGGTAACCTAGGTTTTTCAGAGAGTTTCCTCTCTCTCAACTCAAGGTCATAGACGTCGGTATAAACTAATGTATTAATCTGTATCCAATAGCTGCAGATTCAGAGATCACAGAGATAAACCACCAAATTGCAGATGAAGATTCCAAATGGTGAAAAAAAGGTCAGGAAAACGAGCAAACTACCTGATCAGGCCTGAGGCAGACCAACTGCCCCAAAACGATGACGTTTCCGGAATCGTCCAGGATCTTAGCGATCTGCGATCCATGATCAGGATCCGAACAAGCTTCTCCGCAGACGCCGACGAACTCCGCGTACGAAATCCAGCTTCTCCCGGTATCTGTCAGCCTCGATTTCACGGCCTCGATCTGCGCCGCTCTCAGCAGCTTCCTCGCATCCTCCACCGTCAGTCCTGCCGTTTCCTCCTCCTCCTCATCGAAAATCGCCACGGCGGATTTCATAGGCGGAGCAAGTCTATCCAACCGTATCCGTTCCCCGTGCAAATCCATCTCCCGGAGCTTATCCATGAGATTCCCTCCCATCGGAATTTTCAGAATCTCCGGCCGGATCATGGCGCTCTGGTGTAGAAACCTCCGGTTCACAAAGGCGTCTCCTGGCTCCGGAGCGATGTCGGCTTCGCTGGGATCTTTCGGAATCCGAGTCCTCACGGCCAACGTAGACGACGATATACGACAGTTCATGAGACTTTGCGACGTCATCTTCGAGATGTTGAAGAGACGCTGCATCAATGGCTTCCTCATCGCCATTGCCAGAAAATTCTTAGAGAAAATTTGAAGATTGAATATATAATATCGCAAAACACGCTTCGTTAACGACTGCGATATAATGGCTTATATAGCAGGATAGCTAGCCCTCAGAGGCGAGAAATTCAAAACGAGATTTTGATACAAACACGATAAATTCAACTGTATCCCGAATATTCGTTTTATGCAACTCTTTCTGCGCGGGAAATTAGGAGATATTGTTAATTCCAGACCGTACACGTGTTCTGATAGGTTAGGCGGATGGAATTCGGTGCCTCCGGAGCCGTCCGATCATATCATATGAAAACTATACCTATTTTTGTTAATCGATCTCGCTAATAAAATGGATATTTGAAGAGTTCTTCAACTACAGCCAGTTATTAAATGACACGTGGACAGTAAAACCGCCACCAGTTGCAAACTTCTCGGAGGGGACAAAGATGGGCCCACATTGTGGTCGATGGTGTAGGATAACTATATGATCCTATCACATAATCCCGACATAATATTATTATTCAATATAAAAATAGTCTTAAAAATTAGAAACAAATATTTTTTTTAATAAAAATCAAAATAAAATTTAAATAGAAATCAAATTGATTTAATTCAATACAAAAACGGAATAGTAATTTTTTTAAACAGTAAAAATCAAATCGAACTCTAAATGGCATTTAAACTGAAATTGGTTAGTGGAAAATTTATGTATCTAAAAAAATGAAAATATATACGAGGAACTCGTATAACAAACACTACTAGGGCTTACATATATCCGGCAAAGAGAAGATCGCATATTTTCTCATCGACGGTGACATTTTCCCGGAAACGGCAAGAAAAGACAAGACTCTTTTTCTCCTTTCTCAAAGACTCTGCTTCTTTCTGGAAATCATTTCCTCTTTCAAGACCAGACAACAGAACATTGTATGTCCCAAGTGACGGCCTGATCTCTCTCTGTCTCATCTCTCCATATATCTTCAACCCTTTCTTTGTACTCCCTGCAGAGATATACACACCGATCAACGCGGTGTAAGTGACGACGCCCTTCTCGTCCTCGGGAATTAGCTCGAAAACCCGTGAAGCTAAACGAGGTCTTCTGCAAAACCCGAGCCTGTGGATCAACATTGCTGCATTGTACAGACCGAGCGAGTATCCCGCTTTGACTATCTCTTGGACAGCTTCTACCACTTTGGTATGACCATCTCTTCTCATCAAGTTACCTATTAGCACAAGATACGCTGTCTTCTCGAGACGAATTCCCGTCTTGACGCTGTAATCAAAGGCCAATAACGCTCCTTCGGTTCTGCCATTGTTGCAGTTTGATTCTACAATGGCTGAAACGATCAAAGGCTCCAACTTTATGTTCTTATCCTTCATATCGTTCAGTAGAACATCAACTGCAACCAGGTTCTGCTTCTTCAAGAGAACAAACCCGATAATTCCGTTTTCTAAACTTACTGTATCTTCAGCTTCAACATCAACGCTCTCGTCCATGGCATCGGAGCTTACAGATTCAGCAGAGATATGGGGATTGACTTCTCTCAAAAGATCATCATTTTCACCTGCGGCTTTCAGAGCGTTCAAAGCCTCAAGAAACACGGGGTAACGAAGAACAAGACCGTTCTCTTTCATGTACAGAAGAATTTGATCAATCACAGATGTTTGCCCGGATTTACAGGCTCTCCCTATCAAAATGTTGCAGGCCGCTTTGTCTGGCTCCACACCAGTTTCTTGCATCTTGAAGAAAATGTCAAGGGCCTCCTCGCATTTTCCTGGGAATCAAAAGAAATAACCAATACAACATCATCATCATCATCATCATCATCATCATCATCCTGCAAACACGACATTTCAGGACCCAGAAAATAAAATCCAAGTTACAACCTTTAAATCATTGGATTTGATCTGGCTGCTGTTAAGGATGATTGCTTCTACTCCATTTGGGCATAAAGTTTTCATATTTTACTTTTCATCTCACATTGACCACGAACCTTCGATTAAACATTTCAACAAACACTTGGTGTGCTGGAAAATTTGCAGCGGGAAGGCAACTTACCAGTTCCGACAAGATACTCCATCAACACAGTGTAAGTATGGCAATTCGGAGAAATCCCCGACCGCAACATCTCTTTGTACACATTTGTCGCCTCTTTCACCTTCCCATGGGAGAAAAGTATCTTCATGTACGCAGTGTACGACACGACCGTTGGTCCGCACCCATTATCGCACATCTCCTTCCACAGTCTGATCGCATGGTCGACATCGCCGGAGTTAGAGACCCAGTGTATCAGCGATGTATACGTCACTGTATCGATCCTTATACCCTTCTCCTTCATCTGCTCGAACACGAAGAACATGGATTGGATCCGACCCGCTTCCCCGAATATATCGAGCATGGTGGTGTAAGTGAAATGGTCGTGCTTGAATCCTTTGAGATCGGAAGCCCAGTTGAAGAACAGCCAAGCCTTCTGCATCGGCGGATGGGTTTTCAGAACCTGGTTGATGATGTGAGAATCCCATCTGATGCGGAGATTTCGGAGCTGTTCTTGAGCGGATTCCCAAGTAGAGTACTTGAGGAACTTGTAGATGTTGGATACGACGTCTCTGGTGTAGATCCTCTGTTCTGGGAACTGGGTTTTGTCTGGTTGCCGTCTCTGGGAGAATCGTGTGTTGGGGGTTTTGGGTTTTGGTCGGGCTGGAGAGTGAAGATGATAAACAGAGCTCCGGCAATGGCGGATTGCGATTCCGGCGTTTCGAAGGAAGGCAGAGGAACGCATGGGTTCACAGGTAAATCATCAATCGTCCATGAAAACCGTAAGTATTTATAGCTTCGAGGGTTCAAAAAGGATCATTTTTTTCCATGCCCTTTGCACAGAGAGACTTCCGCCATAGCAACACAGAAACCATACTTATATCTTTAATAAACCTTTTACAAAAGCCTCTTCTTAAGAAATAACTCAAGGAGATCCGTAGCAGTTTCTTTGAATCAGACAAAGTACGAGGAAACCAGTCTTCCATCGTCTCCAGGCATATAGCTTTTACACCACCATCGTCAAGACATCATCTCCATCCTGATCACCACATGAATTCAAGGACAAGATCAATCAAAACCATTGTTTTTAATCTTTGAACAAGATGATCACGTTCTGATTTCTCAGGTGACAGCATTTCAAAAATCTCTGAAGCAATCCTTGCATACGGCATGAACATTGAAGCTAAACCTCGAGACTTGTTTTAGGTCTAGCCATTCGAATCCCGACCAGATGATGCAGACTATTTAAAGAGATCGGTATTTAGGACATCAGAGAGGAAAATCTAGGATTCAGGACAGCGATCGAAAGGGTCAAAAGCTAAAGATTCTCTGAAACAGAGGAGAAGAGAAGAAAGATTCGATTTTGCTCCCTTTAACTTATGTGAGCAGACAATAATCAAGATGTCTCAGCCTGAATGGGCCAATCCCCTACTCCATTGTCGATGCGTCGAAGATCCCAGGATCAGATTGTGTTGCGCACGTGACATACATAGAGCCCATCATTATAGAGATGATTCGTCTTCAACCTCAAGATCTGCAAATAAGGAGGTGCTCTGCCACTGTGAGAGAACATATCAGTCGGATTTTTCAGCATGGATCTCATCCGATACAAAACCCATTATACGAATTTATATAGATCAACAATATGATTATGGAAGTACAATTCCAGGAATCTACTCTCTGTTATTTCTGTCCAAGAATTATTGCATTAGGAAGTCGAATACATCCTTTTTTTCCCCTGTTGTCATCATACTTGATGTGCCTCTCAACACTGTTCGGGCACATCTATATATATATATATCCCAGATGGATTATTCGGGAATAAAACTCAGAGAAACCCCCCTATATATATATATATATTATCATGATGCCGACCACATCAATCGAACATCAGTTCTGTCTGTTGGCAATGTAGTTGGCCAGAGCCACTAGAGGCGCCACTTTGTCGGAATGGAACCCTTGAAGCTGTTCTTGAGCTTCTCTGTTCAATTTCTCAGCGAATTCCTTCGATTTCTCCAGACCAATCAGCTTCGGGTACGTCAGCTTGTCGGCGATCAGATCTTTTCCCGCGGTTTTTCCCAGTTCCAGCGACGATTTCGTCACGTCGAGGATGTCGTCCACGACCTGGAACAGAAGCCCGATGCATCTGGCGAACTTTCTCAGCTTCTCGATCTCTTCGTCCGATCCTCCGCCCATTATCGCCCCGAGAACCACCGAGGCTTCGAGCAAAGCCGCTGTCTTGTGGACATGGATGAACTCCAGAAGCTCCAATCCGACGTCGTCTTGCTTCAACCCTTCACTGCTTATGTCCACCACTTGACCCGCGACTAGCCCTTCAGCCCCAATCGACCTCGCCAGCTCCCCAACGGCCCGAACCATCCTCGCCGGCGAAACCCCCTCCGTCGTCGCCGCCATGTGCTCGAACGCGAAGGCTAAGAGCGCGTCTCCAGCCAAAACGGCGACGTCCTCGCCGAAGACCTTGTGGTTGGTGGGCTTGCCGCGGCGGAGGTCATCGTTATCCATGCAGGGGAGATCGTCGTGGATGAGGGACATGGTGTGAATCATCTCGACGGCGCACGCGGCGGGCATGGCGGCGGACTCCTCGCCACCGACTAGCTCCGCCGCAGCGAGACAGAGCGCCGGCCTCACCCTCTTGCCGCCGGCGAGAAGAGAGTAACGCATCGCCTCGTGGATCTTGGTGGGTTCGCGAAGAGGGACAGCTAGGTCGAGAGCCCTGTTCACCGATTCGGCCTTACCGATCATGTAGGACTTGAAATCGAAGGCCAATTTCCGGTTATCTTCTTCCTCCCGGAGAGTGCTGTCTTTTCTGATGACGACGGAGGAGACGACGGTCAAAACGCTGCGCTTCAACCCGATGACGACGGAGAGGCTCTTGAGAGAGGATCCAGACCCGAACCCAGATCCGGATCCGGGTATGGATCTGGGTCGTCTTCTCGCTCGGCTGATAAAAGAGGAAGAGCAAGGGTGAACCCACGAATTCAGATTCACAGAAGCCATGGCCGATCCTTGAATTTTGCTCGTCTTTCCCCTGTCCCTGGAAAGTTTTTTTTTCCTCGCCTTAAACGACACAAAAATGTCTGAATCTGAAGAAAATAAATTTAATTGGCAGAGGAAAATGGAGGCAGAGGGAAAGAAGAAATAGGTAGGCCATTGAAGTGGATGTGGAACAGATAGGGTTTTTGGACGGAATGGGCCGAGTGGTGGAGATGATGGTCTTGTCTTCTACACAATATTTATAAGTAGATATAACTATTATTTTTTAATTCCATGAAAAATAATTTTGATTAACCGTATCAAAATATAAGCATTGGATACTAATTATGTATAAAAGACAAAATTAAAATAATCCCAAGTAATTGTAAGATCTTTTATATATAAAAAATACAGTGATTAAGAAGAGGGTGATACGTGTTTTTTTAATTTAAAAATATAAAAAATCTCAATTTGTCCATAGAAATAATAATTTCGTAACTAAAAAGTAGGGGGAAGTTATGGAGATTAATGGCCAGAATCAAATGTCCTTCGATATGCATTTAACCACAGAGTCTGAGGAGTCAGAGAAGATGAACTGAACATCTTTGACATTATATAAATCATGTGTAGATTTTTTTTTGCCAAAATATGTGTTTGATTTCTCTTTGAGCGTGAAACATTAAAAGTCTTTTTTTTTTTTTTGTTACGTCAAGGTCGTGACTATTAGAGAATGTAAACTTCCATACTTGTAGATTTTTTAGAAACTCTATTTTTTTTCTCTTCCGGACAATACATGAGACACCAGGTTAGTAACAAAAAGCTATCAAAATTATACAGTTCTCTGACTTGCTCTGCTATAACCGGCAAATAAGAGCATGCAGCTCTCGACAAGATGAACTGTGATTCCAATTTAGAGTACTAGAGTTGATTCATTTATTTTTTGGTTTAATTGTGTACATGTTGTATTTTATTGCCCACATGTAAGTTTGTTAGATTTCATGTTATTTGGCATATAACCATGATTTCATATTCTTCAACTTGATTTTTCAGAAAGAAAAGAAAACAACAGAAATCAAGAATTAAATCCAAAACATGTTTTCTCTGGAGAAGATCGGACAAGCAGTAAGACAACGAGATTGATATCTTCCCCGTCAAAAGAAAATCAGAAATTCTAGGTAAATGGGATTACCATCAAAGACTCTTTATTGATATATATATATATATATAAGTACATTCCTCTTAAGATAGTGACATGTGTTATGTTTTTTTAATTTTTTATATACTAATACTAATAATTAAGGTCTAAATTATATTTAAAGCTTTGTATTTTTTTAAATCAAATTATAATTGATTCATAGCACGCCATAGATTTAAATTATATCTGAATTTTTTTATTTATTTTCTTTGAATTTTTTTCTTTTTCTGTTCTCACTGACTTTTTCGTGAGATTCATAAATTAAAGCACTCCTTCTTGATTTAGTGAAGATACAGGGGCCGACTGGTTGCACCGCCGCCACCCGCAAACGGAGCGATTGCGATTTCTGGCGGTTGCGGGCGATTGAAAAACTGACTGGTTGAACCGCAACCAACCGCAACCGTAACCAAACTTGTGTTTTCTAATCGCAGCTTCCAACTTGCGTTTTGATAGCGGTTTCCGGCGTTTTGATAAAAAAAACTAAAATATTTTTATTAGAAATTATATAAAACATTAATATATATATTGGTGATGATTTTGTTTAGTGTTATGATTTGATATTATTTTTTAGTATTATATTTTAATAAAAAAAATACAATAGTATAATTTTTAGGTTTAATAATGATTATTTTTAATAATTTTTATAATAAAATTATTTTTTTACTTGAAAATAAATTAAATTGATAATATTTTTATTTTAAATTTATTATTTAATTATTATAAATTTAGTAAATAAAATTATACGAAAAATTTAATTAAAACTATTATAAAAAATTATTTTTAAATAATATTTTTTTGACAATTTATATCAAAACGCAACCGCAACCGTAATGAATCATTCACTTCTAACTGCACCCACCCGCAATCGGTACTAACAACAACTTCTCAACCAGTCAATACTAATCATTTATAATCGCTATCAAACGTTTTGAAAACACTGTCACCCGCAACCGCAACCGCTGCGGTACAACCAGTCGAACCCACAATGCTTTTGGATATTTTGAATTTTTTTTTATAGTTGATGGGTAAAATGTCCGTCCACAAAGACGAAGAGATGGTGGAAGAAAAATGGCGAATTTGAGAAAGAAGTCAAGAGATATATTAATGTCGGAGAAGTTTGACGGAACCTTTCAAATACTGTCGAAAAGTACAAGGTGAGATATAAATATTGTATAATAATTTTTTTTTTGGTATTTCTGCTCTCTGAAGATAGAAAATTATATGTGATAATTAAGATGAACTAAAACGTTTTGCCTGCAAATGATTATCCGATAGGGTGGCAATTTAGGTTTTCAATTCCGGTCCAGTTTGATTTTATTTGGATTGGTTCTATCAATTTTAAAAATTTTATATCAATTGTGTTTATTTAAAATTTCAATGATAAAAATATTTTTATTAAATATTTATCATTTTCTTTTGTTATTTTTATATTTTATTTTATTCAATTTTAGTCATGTAAGTATTAGATTTGGTTTATGAATTTGAAAACCGTGTGAAGCCAAGTGCTATAACAACAAAAGCTTTTTGTGTTTAACTATCTTATAAGTAAGTACGTATATATGTATCTATATAGATGCATCCATATGGTTGTACTTGTATATATAGGTCTATGGACATCATGTGATAAAGATGAATTTATAACGTCATTATGTATGGGATAAACATTTGGGTTATAATGGGTTTAAAGAAATAAATTTGATGTCGGTATTATCTCTTTTTCAAGGGATTTTTCTTCTTTTTCCGTTCTTATCCTATTTTTATTATCTTTAATATATTCATTCATTGTATATACTATTTTATACTTTTTGCATTTTAACATATAGTTTATTGTAGTAATTTCAAAAAAATATTTTTCAAATAAGATTTTACTGTCTTTTTTTTAATAAAAAGATATATCTAAAACTAAACATGTCAAAAAAATTATTAATTGTCGACTCTTTTAATGCGTTAATATGTTGATGTTCTAATATGGTGTTTAATTTAATACCGAATTCAATTAAACATTTTATCCTGATGTAGATATTTTATAATTCTGTATAATACTAATTTTAAGGAAAATTATAATATAATATTTTCATGTCAGACAATTTCATGTTAATAGAATTTTCCATAAAAATACTATTTCTATATCCGATTTTTTCTCTCTTATTTTTGTTATATTACATAATTATGCATTATTTATTAGTATAAGTATAGTTTATTTGAATCTAGAATTTATTTGTAATATATGCTTTATCATGAAAATAATTATTAAAAATATAAAAAAAAATCAAGTCAAGTGGTGATCGTTTTTGTTTGTGAATTGCAAATCCCTAAATATCAATTAAGATAAACTAATCTATGTATATATATGTGTTATGTCTGTAAAACCTGTAAAGGAACACAATCAAATACGAATGCTTCATACGAATCATACGCATTAAGATTAGATATCTTATAAAAGATCTATAATCATTTACATTTGCCAAAATTCCTTAATTAATCCGTCAAACCCCAGATCCAATAATCAAAATCTCAACAAAAGAACTCTAAATCGAATTCGTATAGACCTCATCACGCAAAAGAGATTGAATCAGGAAGGAGAGAAACAAAATGAAAGTTGAACCCCTCCTAGATAAAAACCAAAAGGAAAGAGAAGGGAGATTGAAAAGAAGATTATTTAGCTGATAGCAACACTGAAAGATAAGAAAACTGAAAACGAAAGCAAAAATGAAGAAGACGTCCACGACTTCATGTTGTCTGGGTAAAGGTTCGCAGAGGGAGAGTGATTAATGGGTGAAATATTTTTTATTATTATTTATAATCAATCAAATAATTCGTTAATTAGGATGGCTCTTTTAGAAGAAGAATATTTCCAAATATTTTGTGTGATGACTAAACATGGAAAATATGTGGTTTTATATATATATATATTATTTCTTAGTCGAATTATGTGATTAAGGAATAGGTAAACACATCTATATATGGGTAAGTTCTTTGATTAACATAAGTTATTGAAATGTAATCTTTCAACGCATCTTATATATATAGTTCGTTTCATGGCAAAATGTACGTATTTATTTTTTTTAAAATTAAATCATTTGCTATTCCAATAGATAAAATCATAATTGAAAGAATTTAATGCAAAAAAGGATTTTTATTTATCAATTATGACTACTTGATATCTAAACGGGTGTATTGTGAATTTTTAATCAATATAAAAGAAAAGTTATGTTTTTTTATAACTAGAAGATTCACGGGGCTTCCGGCCTACTTAATCCCCGTTGCCCGGAATCAGTGTTTAGTCACGTCATAAAAAACGTTATATTATAAATTTATTTTAATTAATTTCCCAATATTTTACAAAACAAATATATGATATAGCTAATTATATTATATTCATCATAAGTTATATTTTTTTCTTATATAAGAAAATCTATTATTTAGAATATACTTAATACAGTCGATGCATGCGGGTTAATATATTTTCTACTATATTAAAATTGTATATTATAACCCGTAAAAATCTAAACACAAAAATTATTCACAAACTATTTTTCAAAAAAATGCATCATCCCATTATCTATATTTTGATTACAAATATAAAAAAAAATTAAGTTCAATTTTTTTTTAATTTTCTTTCTAGAAATACTACTTCAACCTTTAATTTTATATTATAATATACAAAAATATAAACATAGACGGTATTCTCAATTATTTTTTTTAAAAAGATACCATTATCTCAATATTTTTTAAAAATATTTATCATTTTGATTTAATATATAAATTATATATTCAAAAATAAAATATAATATATTTAAGTTTAAAACTAATATATTTTTTAAAAAATTATACGTATCTGTAGTCCGCGCGATACACGCGGATTAAAACCTAGTATAAGTTAAAATCTTAGCGAATATAAAAATGTTATAAAAGTATAATTTTAATAAAATTGAAAATTTTATTTTTTATAGTCCAAATATTTTTATTTAACAAGAACCGTACCAACGATTATGTTCACCGATCCTATCATATTCAAATAATTTCGGATTTCGGATGACAAAGTTTTTGAGAATATCACAAGTGCACTAACAATTAATTGTATTTGGGTGAGGTCCGGAAGTGATGTAATTTACTGGTAATATGACAAAAGAGCATGTAATTCCAAAGATTACATGGGTATTAAAATATATTTTTCTTATTTAAACATGGAAAGCACGTGCTATCAATTTATTATATACCCATTCGTAATTTTGTTCTTTATAATTTTTACATTATTTGATATATTGGATTAAAAGAATTTTTTTTTTAAAAAAAAGACAAATATAGAAATGAATTCCTAGTGTGAGCACATTATATTTGAAAATTCAACGATTCTATCATACACGGTTAAACTGCCGGTTATCACTAAATTGTGATGTTAATTTATTATTGGCATTATATAAAAAAATATCATTATTTTTCTATTTTGATTTCAATCCATACCTTTTTTTCATTTGTGATTTTGTGATCAATGCAACCAGAATTACATTATGGTCACATGTTGGTCATAATAATCATTACGTTAAATTTACAATATTTTTATCAAATGATTAGTGAGATATATAAGAGATAAATATCATGAATTAGTGTTATAACCATAAATTTAACGTTATCAATATAACCAATATGTGACAAAACTATAATTTTAGTCACAAGACTTACAGGATTACAACTAGAAAAGGTTATATCTTGAAATCAAAATAGCAAATGGAATATATTTTTGACAATGTGTATATATATATATATAACTGATTTATCTCATTTATAAATACCGCATAGTTTTTAGTTCAAATAAATTCATATTGTTTCCGAATTTAAATTTTTATCGAAAAATCCATATTTGGCATGATAAAAGTTATAAAGAATGAGTATAATTGTAGACCGACAAAATATATTTATAAATTCGTGACATCCAATGTGTAATAGTGATGTCGATCTAGGGTGTGATCAAATCTCATTTAATTTCCTAGATACAACTACCACAAGTGCACGAGTCAATTGCAGTATCTAGAGTCGAACACAGGGACACGTGGACATTAATGGTACAATTACGGGTTCTACTCGGTTTCGGTCGGGACGATAATTTTGAGTGGTGATGATGGTGATTAAATGTAAATATTACTTAAAGCAAATACAAACAACGATTTTAACACAATTTAATTAAGACGTTGTAGGTATCGGGATTTTTCGGGTTATGTAAGGATCGTTCCTAAAGATATATTTCGGTAACTATGGTCATAATTTAGAAAATTCAAGTCCGTATTTGCAAAGGATTATCCTCTCGAGTCTCACCTTATTTTCTAAGAATTTATTCTACCGACCTCTCGGTTCTGAATAGATTATAATTCTTAAAAATCATTAAATCCGCCATCATAATTTCTAGGCAATGCAACTATCTCTCGATACGAAAATTACCTAATCGAATAAATAATTTCTGAATTCAAATTTTATATCTCTATGTAAATTCAAATTCTAACATCAATAATTCAATTGGTCAAAACGAATTGCAGCATTAAAATCTATTAATTCGATCCAAATTATAAAACTGTAATTACTAAAATAAATCCTTACAAACCATTTAATCTATAACCTACAACGGAAAAATTACTCACAATCTATGGAAAACATAATAACGAAAAGAATCCAACAAGTATTCATATTGAAACAGAAACAGAGAAAGAAATTGCTCAGTATTTTTACAGCGCAGCGTCTACTTGTCTTTCTCTATTCTCCTTTCTCCGAGAATACTTTGAAAATCTCTCCTAAAACTCTCTCGACTTTTGCTCGTTCTCTGTTCTTCTCTATCTCCTTTTATAAACGAAACTCAATAATGGCGTGATAATGATGTCGTCTGAGTGGCGTGAAATGCAGAAAAGTTGTCGGACAATCGTTCGCGCGATCGCGAATTAAATATTTCTAAGTGCGTCTTCATCATGATTCGCGCTTTGCATTTGTCGGATGTTGAAAATAAAAGGCAGCTTAATTATGCCATTTTGTCTTCTTCTCTTATCATTATCCTTTTCTTTCCTTTTTTATTTACTTATATATATATATATATATATATAAATATTATACAGACATTTAACTACTTACGTATACAAACATATATATAGTATTATATATATTGTATATTTCCAACTTAATATCTACATAATCGCTAATTATTACATGTTTATATTCTTATGTACATATACACGCACATCTGATCACACACATATATATCTATATATATATTCGCATATATCTATATTATATACATATATATATATATATATATTGGAGTTTACATATATATACACACACATTAATGATATAAATATACCGCATGCAGATAGATATACATATATCTATATTTATATATAGTTGTATAATATATACATACTATGTATTCAACGCCTACCGGTACCTTGAAGCAAGGTCCAAATTATTTTCGAAGTTGGAAGTTATATGATTTAGATTATACGCTCGTTCTCGTTCTCCAAACTTGAGTTTCGAATTTGGGACGAGACAAACACTCTACGTCTCATTTCACCGGTTGAATTAGACAAATATGGATTGTATTAATTACTTGTGTAGTTGGCCGTTAGGCAAACGGTTGGCAAGTATTGACAGTATTTAGGATGTTTTTATTAAATATGTTTAATCATTGATGTATAGTTTTGTTAATAATATAACTAATAAATATGAAAGATAATTGTATAATTTAATCCAATTTCGTATGTTTCAAATAAATTTTTAAAAAATCAAAATTGTATCCAAATTCTCCCACCTGTTACTCAAATATATGGTTTTTATATAAATTTTCCCATATACATATATATATATATATAAAGCTCTGTACTTTTTAATATCTTATTAACTAGGAATAGCGAAAAACTCTCTCCAACCAAATATATTTATCATTTACATAAGACAGTGATTTAACATTTTGTGATTAATAAAATATTAATTATAACAACAATATTAATATGTTTTTTTTTCCAACCTTTTCGAGTGTGTGGTGGTGGTAATAACGTGACTGTCATTGTCATGTTCATGTATGTATGACGGACGAATATATTTGGGCCTTAAAAGGCCTTTTAAAAATCATTACAATGTCCCTTTGGGCTTCAGCATAATGGGCCCATTAGGCATCGACACGAAAGAGGTGAAGATTCCGAATCTGAGTCAGCGTTGAGACGAAGCTAAAATACATCACATTTAACTTTCTTCTCACCTTGCATTTCCATCGTTCAGCTTACGAGAACGCGAGGAAGAAGAAGAAGAGGACGACGAAGAGGAGGAAGAGGAAGAAGAGGAGAGAAGAGAAACCAGAACTGCGAGTTCCGATTTGCGCGTAATTGTTCCGATCTCCTTTTCATTCTGAGAAAATATCCGCTTGTTTGTAAGTTCTTCAATCGTTTATCTCTTCTTCGGTATCGTCGTTTCGTTTTTTAAGTTGGGTTCATCCTCCTGATCGGTCATCTTGTCCTGTATCTGTGGTATTTTTAACCCTGTTGGCAAATCAGATAGATGTCTTTTTCCTTGTAATTTCGTTTCTGGATTTTTGTTGGGTTACTGTGGGGATCTTCGAATTTGGGTTTTCTGTGGTCGGGTTTCGTTTGATTCGATCTGTTGTGTGGAAAGTTCGATAGCCAACCCTAATTAAAGACGATTCTTATGCTTCAAGTCTGCCGTCTTTCTAGTGTTAAGTTCACACAAGCTATGGTTTGATATATCGTGGGAATTGTGCGAGCAATGCTTGAATTTTGTTTCCCTGATGCTTTTGATGTCTAATCAATGTGTAGATCGATCTTCTATGAGATATATTAGATTGGGTAATGGAGATTGAAGACATTGATATATAGTTAATCTGTCTCTGGTTTGTATTGTAGTTGTTGAAGCCATGATAGGGTTATTCAAAGTGAAGGAAAAGCAAAGAGAACAAGCTCAGAATGCTAACCGAGGAGGGGGAGCTCCTGCCAAGAAGCAATCTGCCGGCGAATTACGTCTTCACAAAGGTTCCTAATTGTCAGTTTATCAATCCACCATCATTGTTTGTCCTTTAGGGTTTAGTATCGATAATCTTTGTCTGAAGTCTCGTGTGTTTTGCTTCCCTTACGAGCAGATATATCGGAATTGAATCTGCCAAAGTCTTGTTCCATATCTTTTCCGAATGGAAAGGATGATTTGATGCACTTTGAGGTGTCCATTAAGCCCGATGAAGGATACTACCAGTAAGGATCGACTTTTTCATCGGTTCTTTTTTGTCTCGTAGTCTCGAGAATCTACCCGGGAACTTACTCTCTCGCGTTTTCAAAATGGCAGAAACGGTACATTCGTTTTCTCGTTCCAGGTCTCTCATGTGTATCCACATGAAGCTCCGAAGGTTAAATGCAAGACCAAGGTGTGGGTTTATTCATGAAATTTCATCATTCGATTACAAATCTTGGATCTTTTCATTCATTTTCCTTGTAGGTCTACCATCCCAATATCGACTTGGAGGGAAATGTTTGCCTGAACATCTTGCGAGAAGACTGGAAACCCGTTCTCAACATAAACACTGTTATCTACGGGCTGTACCATCTTTTCACGGTAAATATTCTCGATGACCTAACTTGAAATATACCTAACCGATGATTCTAGTGTTTCTCGGTTGGTTTACAAGTCTTGTTTTCGCACAGGAACCCAATTGCGAGGACCCTCTGAATCACGACGCCGCAGCAGTTTTGAGAGATAACCCGAAATTGTTTGAGTCCAACGTCAGGAGGGCCATGTCGGGTGGATATGTCGGTCAAACCTTCTTCCCTCGGTGTATCTAAGTAAGTTCTTGATCAACTTTCAAGCAAGATAAGAGTTCTTATTCACCATTGTATCGGTTGAAGAATCTGCTTAGGAGAATGAAAGATATCAACTCGAATCATGTATGTAAACACTTTGATCGTTTCATTTGTGGGTATAGACATTTGCTGTTGTCTGCATTGTGTTAGAATCCGAGACAATGAGGTTCCAGGAGCAAAAAAGAATCGATCTTTACGTTTTCGAAACCCGTCACTACAATCTCAGATCATCTCGGTTTCTTTGGAACTAGCAATTTTAGCGTTTTCTCGGTCTTTTCGGAAGACGAGGTGCAACGGCGTGTAGCAGAGGCAACAGAGCCCGAACGGGACGGCCATCATTGACAAAAGCCCCTTTGATAAGGCCTCGGCTTCACGGGCAGATCCCTTGAGAGGATCGATGCCCTTAGAGTCGTACCCGAACATCTTCTCGGACAGAATCCCGACCAATGGCGCTGCAAAAGACGAGAACGACCCTTCGAGGGCACGGTCGAAGGCGTAGATCATCGTGCGATGCCTTGGGGGGACAACCTCAGCGAACATAGGAGCGTTCACGGCAGAACCGCACCAGGTTATGGTCAGACCCATCAGGAAGAGAGTGACCGAGAAGATGAAGTAACTGTCTGTGTCCTGTGGGATTGCTTTCAGGAGGATAATGGAGAATGGAATCCCCATGAAAGCACTGAACTGAGCACACATTACTCTGCCCGAATTCGGATACAAACCCGACATCTTATCGGCTATGATTCCGCCGATCAACGTACCTATTGCACCTCCAGTTGCGAAAACGCTGAGCAGAGCCGCCGTCTTGTTGTGATCAAACCCTGAAACCGATCGGGATAATGTTAATCTTCAAGATACGGGTTTGTTTCCGGGTTTTACGATATTCGAATTTCGAAAAAAACGATGCGTGATCCTCACCGATGAGTTCAAACCACATGGTGAAGAACACCATTGCAGTCCATGGAAGTGAACCAACGATCCCTTGCAAGACAATGATCTGAAAAGTCCGTACTTTCACGACAGCTTTGGTCGCTGCCCACGAGCTGTTCCAGACAGAGGTCGAAGTATTTTTCTTTTCCTCGCCACTGAGTTCAAAACCTTAACGGGTTCAAACCAAGAACAAGAGAAAAACTATGTCCTGATGCCAAGAATCCGAGAAGGGATGATTATTCTTTTTTACCTTTTAGTGTCGTGAAGGACGAGGCTCGTTGTTTTCTTCTTCGGGTCGACGACAAAGACAAAGACGAGGAATCCGATCAATGCGCTCAAGGCGGCCATCATTACAAAGGCGCATCGCCAGCCCTGCATTCCCCAGAATTCTTGACCGGCCATGACAGTTGCCACTACACCTCCTCCTATACCTCCAATCGTGCCGACGAGATTCAAAAAGCCGAAACCAGCTCCCCTCACTCCGTCCATATAGCTATCAGCAATGAACGATTGAAGCGCTGGTATAACAATCGCCAGTCCAAACCCGTTAACCGCCCTCCACAGAGCAACCTGATGGGAAATGAATCAAAACAGCGATTAATGTCACAGGATTCGAACCCGTCATTGCTTCGAGGATCGAGAGAGAGAGGTCGACCTGTAAGAAATACCGGCTTGCGCCTACAGCAGCAGTGGACAAGGCCCAGCAGAAGGTGCCTATGGCGAGAACGGTGGGGCGGTCATAGCTTATGACGAGAATGCCGGCTAGAGGCGAGGCCAGGCCCTGAACCAAGTTTCGGACGAAGGTGAGGTAGCCGAGATCAGAGGGGCCGGCATTGAAAGCTTCACTGACTTCTTTGTAAACTGATGGAAGAAGATTCTCATCTGCTCTCTCCATTACTGCCGCCATGTTTATGAGAATCAGAGAAATGGAAACTCCAAAGAGCTTTCTTGTTCTGTCCAAAACAACCTCACTCTTTCAACGAAGTTATAAGATGAACAGCAATTGATATCGTTCGTCTATGGACAGACCAGATTCCGGTAATGGATTCCCATGGAACTTGATTCCGTTCGAAATCTCTGTTCCATCGATGAAACAGATCTAACAAGTTACAACCCCGATTTCTGATCATTCGAGAGAGAGAATCATAAACAGAAAATCTCCGGCAGAGAGACGGAATCAAACAAGAACCGTTCCCATAAACACTAACGCTAATCGACAGGATTTGCAGAGAGTGTAAGAATCAGCGAACCAGAGGAAGATGAACACGGCCGAGAGAGAAAAAGTCAAAGAGCTTACTTCATGGTTGGTCGGAGATGGCGAGGGGACAGAGACGAACCCGGAGAGAGTTCGGACACGACCAAAGCTAAGCTCCCAAGAACCTGGAGCCGGAGATTTCCTGCATCTATGGCGGATCTGAATCCGACCCAACTTTTGTCGTCGCTGCAATGGACGTCCACCAACGTGAACAGCCGAACCGAAATCGATTACAGATTAAATTGAGATGATCGATCTTAGATTAATGGATAATTTTGGACTAAAGGGCAATTAGCTTATTGTCAAAATGATTATTATTTCCACGTCTCGATTAAAAAAAAAAATAGATCTTTATAATTTTTTGCAATAATTGTCGCTATCTTACGTCATACATATTTCCTTAGTATTTATCGGATAATCACATGTTTCGTAAGACGCAAATGAAGCACTAACGTATTACGTATACATATTATTTTTCTATATGGTTTATTCAAAATAATATATGATGTATGATTTTCATAGTTTTCGGTTTTATATCTTTAACAAAGTAACTTACTTGTAAGTGTAATGTAAACGCAATTATATGATGTAACTTACTTGTAAGTTGATCTTAATTAAGATTTTTTTTCCAACTTTCGAAAGGTAGAATAGAAACGTCATTATGACGAATAATTTATTTTGATCTTACAATAAATTAAAAAGATACGGTATCTCGAATACATGAAAACTCGCCGAAACTATCTATAAAAAAAACATATAAACATTCTTTACCAAAAAAAACATATAAACATTTATTTTATTTAACAAAAAAAAACATTTATTTACCAAAAACTTTACCAAAAAAACATTTCGAGTAATGGATAAAACGTGTAAGTTACAAAATCATGGACTGGTGGCCCATTAGCAAACACCAAATGTAGAAATCATGGGCCCAACTGAACCACCCCCCCCCCCCCCCCCCTTCGATTTTCTCTCAATATGAGCACATCACTTGTTTTTAGTTATGTTTTTTTATATCCACGTCCACGTGTACATTTTTTTGAACTAGCAATATAATAAATATAAATGATGCAATATAATTAGGAAATATATTATACTATAGCATAAAATTGCAACTAAAGTATATTGTGAGATTTACAGATGCTTTTTTTACAACAAAAAACATTACGGGCATAATAAATTTATTATGCGAAACAGATAATTAAGAACAAAATAATCAAATCCTTTTGGGTTCGGACAGATGCATTGTACGAGAACAAAGAATATGTGATCAATGGAGATTAATTTAATCCAACGGCTACTATTAATTGTAAATGACCGCCGTACGATTTTTTTAAAAAAAAAAATGTTAATATCCCACGTGATGGATCTGATCCAAAGTCACTGACAGATTGGATTTGATCGAACAATTAAAGTTCATAGATTTAAATATTTTAAATTGACGTTTTTTTAGCGTTGCAACAAAAAAAAGTTTATGAGAAGGTAATGGATATGATTTGATTTTAACGTCATATTAGTTATATTTTGAATTATACTACTTACCGGATAATGGAAGGAATTAGCAGATTTGAATTAATTAATTTGGTTCGTTTAACTTAATTGATTTGATTTTGCTGTAATGACATGACGCCAGCTAGCATGCTATTCTGCTCCCATGTCTTTGCCCACGCCTTGCTGGAGCCTCACGTGCTCCGACAGCCATTGCCTTAGTGGCTCCTCTTTTTCCCCCTCTAAATCTCTAACATATACAGATATATATACATACATGTTACTTACATGTACAGAGCCGTGTTACTTACATATACAGATATATATATTATAAATAAAATAAAATTTTGCAATGTTATCACAAAAAATAATTGTAACATTAATTTTATATTTTATGATTGACAAAATATACAATTTTAATAAATCTTAATAGATATATTAAAATTGATTAAAATAAATATGTATATATAGATATATGCATGGGGCCTCCGTCAATGAGACGACCCTGTCTGTATATACACATGTTACATTTATGAGCAGAAGTGAATCAATATAAATTATAATCGTATCATTTATGGTTTTATTAAGATATTGCACCTATTTATTTAATATCACGCAGTTTTCATAACCATTTGGATTACCCAGTACCAAAAACAAATTCATATACATAATACATTTCTTTTGTCTAGTAAAGTACCCAAAGTAAATATAAAATTAAAAACCCCTCTTCCATTAGGTGGTGGGTTCGAATCTCAGATATGGTACTCCCCTTGAGCCGGTCAGCTTTACGAGACTGGTTTATCTGCTCTACGTGGTTTACCGATTACTGTGTAGGACGGTGAATTTTTTCAGGTCCGCGATACTGTTCTGATGCCGTTCTCGTCCGATCTATGGACTGAGAGGCGTTGCGGTGTCCGGTGTGTGATCCGGAAGGTTGTAGGATAGGGATTTAATAAAAAAAAATTAAAAGATGTTGTTATGGATCGAGGTGGGGACCAGACGTGGAAGCTGACTTCCGTGTAGGACCTACGTGCAGGCATGGATCACACGTGCGGAGCCGTGCGAGGTAATCATATCATTAATTAATTGATTAGTTTTATTTTCTAACTAATCCTCCTCCGTGTGTATGCTTTGTCCCCCGTCCTAACCCTTCGATAGTACGTTATGTATTTTTTTTTTTCATTTTTTTCCATAACATTTTAAATTACAGTTTATACAAGTAATATTTCGTATAACTGTTGTAGTATCGTTTGTTAGTTATGTTAAAAAAAACTTTACTTTAATAAAAAATTTCTTAATAATTCCATATTCCGAAAAAGATTTCTTTTTTGTTAAAATTTGTGTGGCGTTTTAATTTTTAAAATTCGAAAAACTTATGGATCGACTGAATCTATTATTTAAATGTGGTAACGTCAAATGTGAAAGGCTCAGCCAATCCGTTTCGAGTCACAGAAACAATATATATATATATATATATATGTGTGTGTGTGTATGTAAACCTCTCCTCGTGTGACAGACTGACAGAGACGAGAGAGAGAGAGAGAGATCGCCGGGAGATATGGCGGCGGTAGGATCATCGACGGGGAGGACACCGACGTGGAAGGAGAGGGATAACAACAAGAGGAGGGAGAGGAGGAGAAGAGCCATCACGGCCAAGATTTACGCCGGGCTCAGGGCTCAGGGAAACTTCAAGCTCCCCAAACACTGTGACAACAACGAGGTCCTCAAAGCTCTCTGCGCCGAGGCCGGTTGGATCGTCGAAGACGACGGCACCACTTATCGCAAGGTCATTTCTCCTTTCCTCCGATCGCTGAATCAGAGAGCGCTTCCGTGTTTGTTCTTGATCTCCGAATTCTGTCTCTCTTTCTCTGGATTCAGATTGTTTTGCTTCGATTCATACACGTCTCTCGCGATTGTGAAGATTTTTTTTTCACTGTTCGATTGGTTTGATTCGAATTCGGAATTACGGAGACAAAAATTCTCAATCATTCGCGATTTGTTTGTTACGGATTTTTTCGATTTTCGAGCCTGATCTTTGTTCATTCGCATTCCGATCCGATTTAGCTGACGCCACTGTGTTTCGAAGATTTCAGCTGGAAATTTAGGTTTAGAGAATTTGGGAGAAAATCCCGTTGACTCTGTTCACTGGATGAGAAAAGACCGTTGACTGTCTAGTAATTCTGCGTGTTATTTCCGTGATGATATGAATGCGCACAATTTCTTTGAGTCCGTCCTTGTATCATACACGATTTCGTACGCCTCTTACTAATTCTGCTACTGCAACAGGGTTGTACGCTGCAGCCGGCTGAAATTTCGGGGACTCCGACTGGATTCAGTACGAACTCCTCTGTTCAACCAAGTCCACATTCCTCTGCTTTCCCGAGCCCTGCGCCTTCTTACCATGCCAGTCCCGTCTCCTCCTCTTTCCCGAGCCCGACTCGTTACGTCTCGAACCCTTCCACGTACCTTCTCCCGTTCCTTCACAGTATCGCCTCTTCGATTCCCGCAAATCTTCCCCCTCTTAGAATTTCCAACAGCGCCCCAGTTACACCGCCTCTGTCTTCCCCGACTTCCAAGCCTAAACTCATTTCGGAGCATTTACCAAACGATGGATCTTTACACGCGCTGAGGCATCCATTTTTCGCGGTCTCCGCTCCTTCTAGCCCTTCTCACCGTGGCTATCAGACTCCACCTACAATACCCGAGTGTGACGAATCCGATGATTCGATCGAGGATTCAGGCCAGTGTTGGATTAGTTTTCAGCCCGCGGCTCCTCCTTCTCCTACATTCAATCTTGTGAAGGAGAACTCTGTGGCCGATTCTGCGAAGGGGGGAAGTCGGGGGATGGCAGGAATCGGTGGAGGCTCGGAGTTCGAGTTCGAGAATGGGAAGGTGATGCCGTGGGAAGGCGAAAAGATTCACGAGGTTGTGGTAGAAGATCTCGAGCTCACTCTAGGAAGTGGGAAAAGCCGATGCTAAAAGAACAGTAACCACCAAGAATCCGACATCGAACATAAAGTTTTTGGCGACTCCATCTTCCTCTACCCTGCACTGTACAGTATTATCTGAATTGGGTCAGAGGTGTACGACATGCAAACACTGCGTTCATTGTCTTAATTTCATCATAGGATTAGATTTGGAACTCCATTCAAATGCCTTTGGATGATTTGGTTATTGCAGAAGCCTTGTTTAAAATATAATCTGTTTTCTAATAATTTTGTTTTTTGGCATTGTGTGTTGAGATCGACTATAAACGAAATTATCATGTGTGGCTGTTTTGGTTTCCTCTTAATCTTTCCGCTTCAATTCGATATAGATATATAATATACAATACAAACTATATATAACGCCTTAATTACCAAAACTTACAACGGTGTATAAATGTATAAATGTTTAACATAATTAATAATTATTTTATACAAAAAAATCATTTACACGTGTTCTTAGAATATAAAATGAAATGGGATGTTGTTTATTTATTTTTTGGGTAATCGGGTGTCTTGGGTCGAAATCCAAACTAATCTCAAGGTCGAAAGCAAATAAACTTGAGATTCGAATTTGGGAACGGGATAAATGCTTTTTATTTCCATTTTACCGGTTTAACTATCCAAATTTGGTTGAGGCGTTAGTTCGAGACAAGTACATCTCATTGTAACATAATAATTTATTTTGTATTGTTTAAAATATCTTTATCTAATTATTACATATGACGTGAAATACTGATTTGTAACGTAATCATGTAATAATGGTCATTGTCTTACGATTTAAGATTGCGTAACAATCACGCTTTTTCTTTTCTTTTAGGTACCTTTATGGCAAGAGGTTAATGGTCATTTTTTTTATTTTTTTTTGTCAAAGCATATTGATATATCTATCGTTTTCTATGTGAAAATATACCAATAAATGTTTATGCATATATGTTTTTAAAATTATAAAATAAAATAAAATTATAAACCTTTAAACCATGGATCTTTAACGTAATATATATATATATATATATATATGTACATGTATACCAAATATATATATATATATATTAATATTACACATCTGGAGTTTGTAAATGGAAATGAGAGATTTTCGGACAAACTATAACTCTAAATAAATCATGTATGTCATTTTTGGGAAGAACGTGTGGAATAATAACATGCTCTTATTGTAAAGAAGAGGTTAGCCATCATGCAATACGTTGACGATTATGGCTGATATTTAAGATTTTTCAGAAGGTTTTGTTAATATATTTTTTAACTAATTGTCTAATATTTTTTATGTCTGGTAAGATTCAACAATTATCATATTGGTTCATTCTCATCTTATAATATTCGTAATTCTTTCCACCTTAATTAGAGAAAAATAAATATTATTCAATACAAACTATATATAATTTTTTTAATTAACGAATTAAATTATCATAATTATGATGATAATAATTGTAATAATGAAACTAAGTGTTACAATTTTTTTTATTTTGTAACCATTTTCGTTTCTTTTAGATCATTTATGGCTCTATGCCATTAGGCTATAGTAACTCCCATTGTAAATAAATATATTTTGTCGTTTTCCATATCCAAATACATCTATAAATGCATGTGCATGCATGCAAACCATTAAAATAAAACGAAATTCTATAACCTTTTGAGCCATATGGATCTTCACGGAGCCCTAGTGTCCAGCCCCGGCATGGGCCACGCCGTCCCAATCATAGAACTCGGCAAACGCCTTCTGACTCACCACGGCTTTGATCGTGTCACTGTCTTCCTCGTAACAACTGACATCTCACGTTCGAAATCCCAACTCGGACTATCAATGTCTGAAACCCCTGGTTTGGTAATAGAGTTTATCTCTCTAGAAGTTCCTGAACAGGATCTCACTGGTTCTGTCCTGAACAAACTAGCTACGATGATGCGAATGGCCTTGCCGGAGATTAGATCCGCTGTTATGGAACTGGAGCCACGCCCTACGGTTCTAGTGGCTGACTTGATGGGCATTGAAGCGTTGGCCGTGGCTCGAGACCTCGAGGTTACGAGAAAATTCGTTCTTGTTACCACGAGTGCATGGTTTCTGGCACTTACGGTCTATATGGCTAGTCTTGATAAGGGTACGTTATATAAGCTTGTAAGTAGCCGTGAACCATTGCTCATACCGGGTTGCAGCCCGGTTCAGCTCGACCCGGTTCAGGATCCCAGCAGTATCCAGGATCTGACCGAGTGCTTGCGCATGGGAACTGAGATATTAGCCGTCAATGGTGTGTTCGTGAACACGTGGCATGAGCTCGAGTGCGAGGTGATTGGCTCTTTCTTGGACCCGGAGAAACTGGGTCGAGCCATGGGAGGAGTACCGATCTACCCGGTTGGACCGCTGATCAGGCCGGTAGAACCGGGTTTGAAGCACGAGGTGTTGGACTGGCTTGAGCAGCAACCCGAGGAGTCTGTAGTGTTCGTCTCGTTCGGAAGTGGCGGGTCCCTTACATCCGACCAAACGACCGAACTGGCCTGGGGGTTGGAGCTGAGTCGGCAAAGGTTTGTCTGGGTGGTCCGCCCACCGGCCGAGGACGACCCATCTGCGTCCATGTTTAACACGACCAAGAACCAAGCGACCAAGACAGATTTCTTACCAGACGGGTTTCTAGAGAGGACCGAGAAGACAGGACTGGTGGTCCGAACGTGGGCCCCGCAGGAGGAGATCCTGGCACACCGTTCAACCGGAGCCTTCGTGTCGCACTGTGGATGGAATTCGATTCTCGAGAGCGTGGCCAATGGCGTGCCGATGATTGCATGGCCTTTGCACTCGGAGCAGAAGATGAACGCGTGGATGGTGTCGGAAGAGTGGAAGATCGCCGTTAGGGCAACCGGCCAGGGGACGGTGAGAAGGGAAGAGATAGCGGAGATGTTGAGGAGAGTGATGGAAGAGGAAGAAGGGAATTAATAATTATTTT
>NW_010966177.1:6650465-6709793 GCF_000463585.1 Tarenaya hassleriana | reverse complement strand
GGAAAGAGATGAGGAAGAACGTTCAAAATCTCAAGAACACAGCACAAGAATCTCTTATGAGGACAGAATCCAAAAATCTGCAAATATAGAGTATAACCCAAGACTTGTTATTCTTGCTTATGAATGATGCAACCATGAGGGATATAGATCATGAATTTCCCCGAAAGTTACAATTTTTTTAATAAAATATATTATTCACAGTACATGAAAGTCTGTTTTATGTGGATCCTTGAACAGATGACAGATAATCTACACACCAGAGCTATGGATTGTGTGAAGCCTCAAGAGAGAGAAAATGGAATGGCGATTACGCTAATCTCCAGAACTGATTTCAAGAATTGGTCGTCTTTCCAACAAGACTATATTTCTAATTTTGGCCCTTTGATTTTCTGTGTTCTTTCACTTAAGGCCCCCTATTTTCCTCAATGACAACTGACCCCCCTTTTTCCATCAAGGACAACATGTTTTCTTTTTCTTCCTTTATTGAACCGAATCCAATAACGTGCACAAATCAACCTTTTCATTTGTACAAGAAGAAAAACCATCGACAATTAGGATTTTCATTTTTATTTTGAGTAAAAAAAATAAGAACAAAGATTTTTTTTTTTTACTCATAAGAATGTACACAACCCACTCCGCGTCAATCCATACTTCCCCACCATCGGCTCCCAGTTTTGATATGATCATCTCGAACTGGTCTTGTCCCAAGATGCAGGCTTTTTGTCCGAACCTAGACTGCTGGCACAGTAACGAGATTTTCAATTTTCTTTTTTTTTTTGCCAAGAACAAAAACCCAAGGTTTAAGACAGGGAAAGTCTCTTGACAACCGAAGCCATGTATTGTCCTTGATGCTCGGCAAAAGCCAGCTCTGTTTCGGTAGGCTGTCTAGTGCCATCACTGGCATAGACACCTGCCCCATACGGAGAACCTCCTCGGATCGAATCCATCTTGAACATTCCGGCCCCAAATGTGTACCCTATTGGTACAAATAGCATTCCATGGTGTGCAAGCTGTGTGATTGCTGTCCACCTGAAAACCCCAAACCAACATGGCATCAAGAACATAACTCTCTATATATATACACACATGCAGTCGATAAACGATTCGAGTTTCGTGAGGAAAAGGAGTTAACTTTATGACAGAGAAGCATATATGTCACTAGCCCTAATTGAATTGCAATGCCGATTCCATTATGCTGTGTTCTTGACGCCACGTTGGTAGGAAAAAGAAAAAAACTCGAGGCAAAACAATGCAAGGGCGTCTAAGAATGTTGAAAACAAGTTATTGCACAACCAAAGTGATGAATCCAAGAATGCAGCCCTCCAACTAGATGCATTCCTCCGAGAAAGGAGGAAAACACATACACACACAAATATCAAGCAATCAAGGTGCTTGGAATCAATTCCACCCATAAGAATGGTACCAGAATCTAATCCTTCAAAGATCAATTTACGTTTCCGGTAAATCTTTCCCCCTAATATTCACGCTAATGATGAAAACCAACAATTACCAATTTACAACCCGACTCGCCTACATCTAATCACACCAAGAACAATAAAACAATAGCCCTTCCAATTTGCAAGAACGTTCACGTCACCAAAGACACCAACCCACTCGATGAAATCCAATAATATGCCATCGAAGAATCAATCCAAATGAATGGTCTAATAAGCACCTCATCTATGCAGTTCACCATAAAGTTCGTTCATTATCCCAGGGAAGTTTTTAGTTAAAGATACAACCACCTTCTCATTGCACTAGCCTAGAGTAGATTTTATGCTACAGAAATGTTCCCCTGAATCCAACACCAACACCAACCTCCACAATCCTCAACACAAAAACCCAAATTATCATCTAAATCTTCAAATCATGGTCTTCTAGCTCAAGAACTAATGGGCCTCAAGAGTGGTTGAATGCTCAAGAACTTGCGCATGGAGGGTCATTCACATTCACATCCAAGCTACCATTTTACCCCAAATTCTATCCAATCCAGCTTCACAAACATTATACAAAAAATACAACGATATAAAGTGCGGTATAGGAAGCTTACGCGGTGGTCTCCTGGCCCCCACCCTGCGTTCCCGTGCTCACGAAGAACCCGGCAGGTTTCCGGCAAGCGTCTGCTCCCTCCATAATTGCCCCGTTGAATCGAAGAAAGCCTTCATCTGCGCAGCCATACAGCCATACCTCGTCGGAAATCCAAATAGAAATCCGTCCGCCGCCGCAAGCTCCGCCGACGTTATCTCGGGAATCTCCAAATCCTTCGGCGGCGCCTTCATTTGCTCCAGAACTTCAGTCGGCAGCGTCTCCGGCACTCTGTACACCGTCGCCTCCACGCCGTCGACGCCATCGACGCCCTTCTTCATCCTCCTAGCCAAGCTCTCGACGTGCCCGTACATCGAGTAGAAGACGATGAAGATCCTCAGCGGGATCCCAGCCGCAATCGCCGGGTTCGTTCCCACGGTGGTGGTGGTGGCCGTCGCCAGTTCGCCGTCTCCGGTGGTCCGATCAAATTCAATCGGACTCGGAGCGGCGTCACCGTCATTGGCGGCGGAGAGGGGCGGCTGCCTCTTCTTCTTGATGGGTACGCACCCGCCTCCTTTCCCCATAGGGGGGCGCCTGCCTCTTCTTCTTGATGGGTACGCACCCGCCTCCTTTCCCCATGGATGATTTTACCCAAATCCCGTTGAACGGGAAGGGGATGACCTGATTTACACACTTGATTAACTAATTAATCACGTCATTAATCTGCAAATTAAATGGGGTTAATAAAAGGTTTATCAGTGGATCTTAATGTAATCCAGTTTCTCGCTTCAGATCGATTGCAGTCCAATTCCAGGCCCACTGAAGCGGCGTCGCATTCACCTTTTTGAGCCTATCGAAAAACAATCAGAAGTATTGGGCCTAATGGACTTTTAGGTAAACTGACAAGTTTATATTGGGCTTTGAAGGCCCATTATACGTGGTTCCGGGCCTTCCGGCAAATAAATGGACACTTGTAAAAATCCAATCCATTATTTGTAAGCATGTGTACTTGTACTACTGTGTATATATATATATATATATATGTATATATGCCTAATTATGTGGTTATTGGTAGATAAATCCAATTTTTAATGGCTATTTGAATCTAAATCACACTTATAATATTATAAATTATGTAAAAAAAATACTTAATGTTGCTCGGAAGTCAGGTTTGAAGGATTGGTTAAAGGTGTATGGAATTTTTAACTCTAGAGCATTAACTGCAAAAGAATAATTAATCCATAGCTTATTTTAAATAATAATAAATCTAGCTAATTAGATTTGGCCATTTCTTTCCAGCTAATATGTATCTTACCCATTGGTTTATGACAAGAAAAAGAAATAATTAAGTGCATTAATTTGATATTCGCACCGTTTAACTTTATAATACAAAGTACATTTTTTTATAATATGGTGTAGTTCATCAATTGATTAAAAACGCATTAATTTATCAACTCCAAGCTTCTCTGTTGTGCCAAGTATGCCTTGGACCACCATCAAAATCACATAAGATCCCTTGCAAAGCTGCAAGGACAAAAATAGAAAGAATAATTATAAATATTAATAATAATAATAAATTAAACAAATAAAAGGGATTTAAAAATAACTTTAATGTTAAAAATACACAAAACCCAAGAGCAATCTAGAAACACAACTCCTTTTAGCTGGTCGCAGCGAGAATCCTTACCTAAAACGGACACTTGTCCACGCACCCTTCACGACACGTGTTCCGTTGCTATTTATGGAAATTTATATATTGAGATTAATGTGCTAATGACAAGATTAAGAGCGTTGCTAACCCATGTGCTTAAAGGTCTAATCGTGATTTGGGTTGGGAATTTAAGAGAGAGAGAGAATATATTAATATTATACTGTGTATTGATTTCTATATATAGATGAAAGTACGGTTTTATTCCACGTGAGAGCGGTCACTGACCGTCCACGTCTTTTGCGTAGATAATTAACGTTTATAAATCGTGATATTTAATATATTATAAGGCTGATTAATGTCTTAATCAAGCATTGGAATCTTTAATTGTTGTTTAAGCATCCAATATTTATGCTTAGCTGGTCTGAAGATTTCATGCTTCTAACCTCATGAAAACAACATTTGCAATCTAACCCTTTTTATTATATGCTATATTCTCAAAACCCAAATTAGATTTGTATTTATTTATTTATTTTTTATTTTTTTTTTGGAACTGGTCATTATTTTCGATCCTATTGAATTTTCACAATTTGCAGGATTTGTCATCGCCATCTTCTACGAAACTATTTTTCATTTTTCGTTGACTTTGAAGGACGACATATTTTTAATTATATATATATTCATCAAGTTCATAGCTAAGAGTTGGTGGGTGCTACGAATATATTAGTTATATAAATGTTGTCACTTAAATTTAAAAATAGTATTATTTAAATTTAATATATGTTTTATATTGATTATTATTGAACATAGAATTTAAAATCCGTACCAATAAAATAATTGTGTATTTTTTTTTAGGAACGTCCACCTATACTGTTTATTGTACTATTTTTTTTGGAACGTTCAATATAAATTTATCATTTTAGTTATCCATGTGTAGCCACTTTTGCTTTAAGAGTGAAAGCGACAAGTTAGAGACTGCAATTTTACTGTTTTATGATCTTTCTTACCTCCGTAAATATTGTATCCTCTTATAGAGAATTTTTGAGCTAGGTTAAGATTTGATTTACCATAAACTGGGATTCTTATATCCATCGAAATTAATTATAGTGCCAAATAAAACATAATACATCAGATTCTCTATTGGATTCGTATATAATCGCTATAAGTAAGAAAAAACTCATCTCAGTCACTATTGGATTATGAAAATGAGAATAAAATCCTATTTATTATATATATATAGTAGCGGACCTATAGATTTTTATAATGGGGGCAACAGTGAGAATAAATTTAATTATATTAAGGGCATTTAATAATTTGCTTAGAATTTTATAAAATTTGTAAAAAAAAAAAAGTTTTTAATTAAAATAATGGAGACATGTGATCCCATTATCTTGTAAATGGGTCCATCCATGTAGATTCTTACGTTATAAATTTTTTAGAATAATATATATAAAAAAAGAGTCTAATATATAGTGATTCTTTAGTATCTAAACGTATATTTTTCTTTTTCTTATTTTATCCAAGTTAAATTTAAACAAACAAAAACAATATTATCGGTAAAAAACCAAGTTTGTTTATTCAAATTGTTTCATTGAGTTTTCGATCTAATCATATCTATACTGAATCGAAAGATAATTTTGTTACAATCAAATTATATCATTCTTCTTCGTCCGCTGCTCGAAAATGAGATTTGAGATAAGAACACTGCAACTATTTTCAATGAGCTACAACCACTTGACCATCACAAGGTGGATTTATAAAAATTCAAGTCTCTTCTTGAATGACGGTTGAAATTTCATGAAATTTTTAATTACCAAAATCTGAGATAAAAAAAATGTATATAAATGCTGATGCAATTGTATTTGAGCAGAGAGGTAACACTTTCGAGCTAATGCCCAAAATCAAGGCTTAACTCAGGGGATTAAATGAGAAACTTTGGTCTAAAACACACACACACATATATATATATATATATATATATATATATATATATATTATATGCTTTATTGCATGAACCAACGAGTGGCAGAAAAAAGAAAAGCGCACCAAGTCAAATGTATTTTTTATTTTATTTTATGAAAGGAAACTTTAATTAGGAGTAAGGTATTGGACGAGGAGCACACGCAACGACACAAATATATGGATAATTTCTCTTTGTGGCAATTTATTGGATCGCATATATTATATATAATACCCATTTTACTATAGGACCTATAAAATATTATCCTTGTGGTAAAGGGGCGCTAATACATTTTTATTATATCAACGTATTTCTTCATAAAGTATCAAATATCTTTCGTCGGTCTAGGATTTTGTAGCCATATATATGTGGTGTTTTTTCACATAAAAAAAATTAAATGCTACAAAATAAAATCAAAATTCTCGAACCCATAAACAGGAAACCTTTTATATTGCGGTGTATATCAAAACTAAAATAATAATAATATTATTATCTACTATAGTATAATAAATAATTAATATTTCTCGCAATTTTTTAATAACAAAATTCACACCTCTCTTTGTAATACAATACCTATATGCTCCCGATTGACAATCATGTTTAACAATTAGCGGATTGCGTTGATTGCTAGTCATTTTTTTTACATAAAGTGTTCATTTTTGCCGAATATACAAATTTAATTTAAAGATTTTTTTTATAATACGGAAATTCACCATATCTGTAACCCAACTATATCTCTCACATGATCGGCAAAGTTCGGGTGAAAACTCATAGCCACCGTTGGATTGGAAGATATTTTAATCATTAATAAGTAAAAAAATAAGAAGCAAGAATATGTCTTTGGTCGATCGCCTTGCAGTCTAGTGGTAATAAAATGTCTCATCCTCAAACCTTCAACGAGACAAACTAACGCGGAGCTTTCAATATGTATTCCTCTATATATTCACATATATTTTTGTTGGTGTATATATATATACAAAATGAATTATGCTCCCTTCTCCAATTTGAGGTTCGAACTCGGGCGAGATAGACGTTTTGGGTCACCGTTTTACAGGTGAACTATCCAAGTTAGATTTACATATATATATATATTGATGGCATGAATGATTATTGTATATGGTGATGTCATCATGTGGCTTAACGAGTAAGAAAATGTCTAAAAATAGAAATGTTGCAAAATTAGAGGTCGGGACTTTTCCTTTAAGTCTTCATGTTCGGACGTCCAAGACGAATACAAACAACTGAAGCGTGCAAAAGCATGAAGCTTTTACGTATGGAAGATAAAATAACTTAGAACCTAATCAAGCGTGGACCTATTATTCTTTTTTTAAAATAAATAAATAAATAAAATCCAGCAATCATTATCTTTTAGAATATTTATTTAATTAATCATTCTGTTCTTCTTAATTAAATATAGACCCTTTGAAACACTTGAGAGGAAAATTAAAACTTATAAATACTTGAATCTACATGTTTGATAGAAAATCTATCACTCGATAGAGAGGGAGCCATTTGATTTGTCATTTTAGAATACATTCTATGGCTCTTAAAATGAACTTAATATTTTATATTTTTCAGTTTTTTGTCAACAAGCCATAATGCGTTAATTTGAGGATAACAACTGAATTAACGAAAAACAAAACCGTGAAAATGACCTTTGAAAATGTTGATAATAATAGCCTAAAAAATTAGTTATATTATTTCAAAGAAAGCCCCAATATAGAAGGGAATCGACAACAGATAGAACATTTCAACGCAAAGAACATGAAGGATGAAGACTTTGTGAGTCGAAAGTGTCAAGTAGTCACGAGTGAAAGTAAATCCCATTTTGTATCCCACTTGCGAGAAAGAGAGAGGGTCCACAGACAAGGTGATGGGGAAAAAGCCACGTGTCGTGATGGGTTTTGCCCGATTTGTGCAAAAAAAAAAAAATTGACCTCACATGAATTCTTGGTCACGTATTCATTTGCCCGATTAAGGAATCGGTAGATATACACTTGATATGATTCCATCAAATTCCAAAGATGAAGTGATTTCATTATCTCTCTTAATTTGGTAAAGAAAGTGTCGTTAGATAAGGTGGTCAAGATTGTCACGACATTATATGTATAAGACTGTATGTTATATGTCACGAACAACTCTCTCTTCTTTGTGGATAAGTATTGGCATAACTTCCAAACCCAACCCAACCATTCCTTTTCCATGCAAATGATTTCTCTGTCATGCAAAATTCATGTTTATACTATGATATTTAGCTCAAATCCGCTCTCCAATAATATTATATATAGGTTGATATATATATATATATGTGTGTGTGTGTGTGTGTGTATTACCCAAACCAAATGACAATATTTGATACGTGCCCCTTGATCGAAGGGAAAAACTAAACCATGATTAGAGGAGTTTGATGAGTAAAATTACGAAATACTCCTACAAGGGAAAATCATATTTTTATATACATACATAAATGTTAAAATGTGGGATTAAAATGCGGTGGCTATGGTTATGGTTAACGGATAAGAAGTAAAGAAAGAAATTTAAAAATTTTTAAAAACAAAAAGGGGAAAAATATGATTGGTCGGGAGGAGGGGGTCAGGGTGAGGGAGAAGGGTGCAATGAACCAAGACACTTTAGACACGTGGCCGAATGAGAGGGGTGGTCTTCTTACCAAATGGTTGAGGAGTTGCCACGTCCCCAGCCACCCCTTCCATAGTTCCATTCCATGTGCTCCTCTTCTTGTCTTTTATAATATATATATATATGGTAATTTCTCCAATTCGTCCAAATAAATTTATTTGGAAGATATTTTGGTTATTTACAAAAAAAATAGAACTACAATTGTTTTTAAATAAACTAAAATTAAAATTTTAAAACAAGTTAGATACACTTGAATTACGATTATATATATATTTTTCTTCTATCGTGACGAAAAACATATGATACAAGGTTCACAAACCCAAATTCATTGTAATCCATTATAAACGTACGTAGGGTAAAAAACTAAAATCAAATATATATTACAAATTCGAAGCAAGCTACATGCAGTTTGACATATGGAAACCCTTTTTTCTTTCGAATAATTATGATCATACTCATAATAAGTTAATAATGTATGATAAAAATATATTAAAATATCTGTACGTAGTACGGACGTAACAAATCTACAATGATCTGCGATGATTATATGATCAAAGCTAACATCATATGTATGTATGTATGTATGTATGTATGTATGTATGTATGTATGTATGTATGTATGTATGTATGTATGTATGTATGTATGTATGTACGTATGTATATGTATGTATGTATGTATGTATGTATGTATGTATGTATGTATGTATGTATGTATGTTCATCGATCACTTTCGCATCATCAAACGTTCATAAACATGTTTGAAAATTTTGACGAGGTGACAGGTTAGGCACATTGAAAAGTAAGGAAGAGAGTGGCGCACGACAATATGCTGCCATGTGCTAGAGAGAGAGAAGAACATACAAATAAAAAAAAAAATCTAATCATACGAAACCCTTTCCAATATAAGCTAAATCAACTTTCGTTTCTTTTAACTTAGAGCTTAATCTCATTCATTTTTCAAGATGAAGTGTGTATATATACGGGTATTTGGTACGGGTTGTGGATTATTTAGTATATTCGCATGAATTCGAACCTTAAATATACATATATATATATATATATATATGCTTTTTTGATGATTTCGAATGTGAACGGATAAATCCATTAAAAATTTCGTTGGAAAGCGTCTATTATTATTTTATTTTTTTTTGTAATGGGGTATTCTAAATACTAATGAAACTATGATAAAAGCATAATCTCATGGCAAAAGGTGTACTCATCTGAGGGATGAGGACGTGGAATTCTAAAAACGAAAATGATACAAATGGAACTTTTAGGTATCTTTTTATACGTATGCATGGGAAGGTTTTTCTACGTGGACGGATACACCGAAATAAATAGATTCGGAACGTGTGGAGACATCATGCGAGTGGGTGATAGGTGAAGAGAGTGTGCAGATGTGTGAATGGGATTGGACGAACATGTTTTGCGTATGCGAGTCTCTGTCCTAAAGCCGACATTTTACGAGAATAAGGACAGACAAAGAGCGATCTAAGTAAGTCTCCATTGCCCTTTAATTCCTCGAATAATACCCTATATATTATTTCTTATTAATATAAAACTTGGGTTTTTATTATATTTCTTCGCCACGTTGCCCAATCTCTTCTCTTCCTTCGCCTTTTGCCGGTCTCCGATAATGTTCCTGTGTTCCCTCCTTCACCTTCGAGATAAAGAAATAAGCACGTGGACGATATCAAAAGCTAAAGATTTATATATATATATATATATATATATACATATATATATATATATTTGCGGTTTTATATTTACTATGTTGGATAAGTTGTGAAATTGATAGGTTTTCTTTGGACATCTATGTAATATATTCTTAATTTAATATGTAATTCATGAATATATGAATTTGATATCATATATAACATAATCATCGTGTACATTTGGAAGTTAACTTGGGAAACTAATTACGCCTATTGTAGATATATCTCACATATAGAAATATTATGAGATATACATAACATATGTAAACTCTATATACGTATTTAATCTTGAAATAGTTTTCAATATTCTCGTACAAATTCACGTGTGATAAATTGTATGAATTTGGACGATCATCTGATATCGATGTAAAAGTTTATCTTATGAATAAATTATCCAACTAATAATTTAGGCCTTGAATGTTTAGAGTTTTTAGAATCTAAAAACCAAAAAAATTATCATTCAAGTTTTCACAAAATTGTTTTTCCTAAAAACTTGGAAAGCCATTTTAACGGAAAAATCAAAGAAAAATCAAAAGCTACTTTTTTTTAGTTTTCAAATATTATAGAATCCAAAAGCCAAAAATCAAAAACTAAAAACCAAAATCCAAAAACTAAAACTAAAAACCCAAAATAAAACTCATCTCCATTCAAACCCTTAGAAACGATTACAAAAAAAAAAAACCAGCATGCATGTTAATCTTCTATAAAGGGTTGCCCAAAAAACAACCATGCATGTGGGAGAAGTTTGAAAAAAAAAATAATTAACACTTTATATCAAGAAATATGTAAATTTATAACGTATATATTTTTAAAATAAATGATTACTTCATTCTAACAATTTTCCCTATTTAGAGGTTCAGAAATCGAGAATCACATCTATAATACAATCAATCAACATTTACACATGCATTTAAAAAAAATAAAATATAATTAACTAAACCCTAATTAACCATAATTAGTCAACAATGACGACAACTCTATCCGCCTCAAATCCCTCCAACCACCGTAAAAATTTTCTATCTTTTTTCTCTTCTCGACGCCCAAGATCCTCTCTCTTATAGCTTCTCTTTTTTTCTTCTCGGCAACCAAACAGAATTAATCGTACCAACTTCGTAATTAAAAAAAAAAAGAAGTAAAAAGGATACAAAGTTTTGAAATAAAATTTTAATCGTCCATTGAAATTGTTCCACGAAAGCAAATTCTATTCGTTCAAGCAGCTGAATGGGTACGGCTTTGATTGGCCGGTGGGGACAATGTGACCGATGAATGTCCTCTCCATTGGACAGCACAATCTCATATGCCAAACAGTCCCCTTGTACTTGAAAAAACATTATTTTTATAAATTTTATTGGAACTCGCAAAACTATATAATATATCATATTTAAAATGAACTCGTTTAACATTATTCGTTTACCGCAAGGTGAATAATTTTTCCGCATTCGCCTCTTGACTATCTTCGCGCGTTTGACTTCAACTTTTTCACGCTTGAGAACCGAATATTTGGAGTATCTTATGCTATGTTATTGCATGGACCGTAGCATGTATAAATTGATTAATAATTCAAATGGGTATTGAAATTACTATAAAGTAAAGGCAAACAAATTCCTTTTTTGGATGTTGTTACTGTTTGTTTATCGAATTTGAAGGAGTGGCCCGGTCAGGTTGGGATCCTAATAGTGGGCACAATTTATATATCTATATAGAGAGAGAAAGAGAATTGTACAAAATAATGATGCTCTGTGTTCATAATTAAAATGCGTAATGACCCTGCTTATATTTATTAACTGCCTAATCAGGAAAGCCTTATAATCCCACACTCTCCTTTCATATATATATATATATACATACATTACATATATTATACCACTAATCATATGTACGTGTGTATGGGTGGATGTGTGCGTGCAGCGGTCTTAAGAGATTAACTTTAGAATCAATTGAATACAAACGACTTTGGGAGAGAGAGAGAGTACAAAAGAGGAAATCGATAACAAGACATCCTTAATTTTGGGTGATTTTCTCTCTTGGGTTGTTACAAAGTCTTATCCAAAAGATTGGATAAAGATGGTTTTATTTTTCCAGACAAAATAAAATTATAATTACCTCATTCGACAACTCAATATTTGTGTGTGTATATATGCGTGTCAACTGTTCATCTTTTTCTCTATGCATGTGCGCCCCCCCCCCCACACATATTATATATATATATATATATCGTGGCTGAATTCTCGAATTCCATCTCATAATTTAAATAAAATAAACAAAAAAGTTATATGAACATTCGCAAATTGAGGCGGTTTAGTAAAGGTGTGTGGTGTGTATATATATATAAATATGTGAGTGTGGGGTAGGTTTTGCCTTCTTACGTTTTACTATAAAATTTTATAAACATTAAATGTAAATTTGTTGCATTCACATTCACATGAGTTTGATACAGTTATAATATTGTCCGCATTAACAAAGTCATGTCTTTGCACAAACGAAACAACTATAGATTAATTAGTGATATATATATATATATATATATATATAACATGACTTCGACGATAACGATGTCCAGTGGCAATCCTGAAATTTACGGAGAAGGGGAAGCCCACAAAAGGAAAAGGACATATTAATAATCACATCAAGAAACACGAAGTGTTCTCATCTCACGACACCTTCCCCTCCCTCCTTATATATCACGAGTCATCCTCATCCCCCAACACATCTCCTCGCATTACAGCAAAAGCGAGACAAAAACAAAAACCACAGGAGAGAGAGAGAGAGAGAGAGAGAGAGAGAGAGATGGATGATCATATGGCGCTCGCCTCTCAGTTGTACCCTGGCGCCTTCACCCAAATTGCTCCTCAACAAGGTCGGTCCATATCATAAATTATGTTGTATCTTCTTTCATTACTATGCTTACACAAATACAGGCGCGTATTGTTTTGTGAATTGGCCGGGAGTTAACTTTGTACAGATTTCTTTCTCCACTCCCAGCTCAAGAAATGAACATACACACACTCATATATATATATATATACCCATATATATACGTATATAGTACATGAATGTACACACGTTTTTAAGAAACTGTGAATGGCTTCTGTTCATTTCATACCATGGTTTTTTTTTTGGGTGAATTAGTTAAAAGGGTTTTTCCTTATGTAAGCAGGAGAGCCGAGGAGGAGGAGGAGGAGGAGGAAGAACAAAGCGAACGGAGAAGGAAGCATCAATGGAGGAACGATGAGGAAGAGGAAGCTGAGTGAAGAGCAAGTGAACATGCTCGAGATGAGCTTTGGCAACGAACACAAGCTCGAGTCGGAGAGGAAGGACAGATTGGCGTCGGAATTGGGGCTCGATCCTCGTCAAGTGGCTGTCTGGTTTCAGAACCGTCGTGCTCGTTTTAAGAACAAGAAGCTCGAAGACGAGTTCAGCAAGCTCAAGGACCTCCATGAAAACGTCCTTGTCGAGAAGTGCCGTCTCGAATCTGAGGTTCCCTCTCTCTCCCTCTCTCTCTCTCTCTCTCTCTTTTTTGTTTTATTCAACTCGATTAGGTCCAAAATTTTATTCTGTATATACTATATAGTGAGAATCGAAATGATATATATGTAGGTAGAGGGATGAGTAAATAAAAGATTATAACATTTTAAATCATAAAAAAAAGATTACAATATAGGGACAGGTTTCACGAAAAATATGTCGATTTTATAATTGATCTTTTATAAGTAAATTAAAAAAACGGATATACTTGAAAATTACTTCCGTAATTACAATTTTATTCCTATAACATAAAACGAAGATGGCGAGTGATGAACGCAGGGCTCGAAGAAACCCGATGAGTGAAGCAGCCGTAGCAAAAAAAAAATGAGAACAAAAAATAAACAAAACAAAAAAGAGACAGAAAGTGGGGCGAAAAAATATTGCAATGAACAGAAAAATGCCACCTCATTACACAACACAAAAGTACATCATGTTATGTGTTTCAGATCACTACATGTTTCCGTACACACTTTCCTCGTTTTTTTTATTATACTAAATGGATGCCTTATGCTTGGGCCTGCGGAATGCGTAGGCCCACCAAAGCTATTTGTCTCTAATCACATGATTAGTCTCCTAATTAAACACAAATATCAATTTAGATCCGAATCCGAATTCAAAACTTTTGGCGGGTTTGGATTGGTCCGTTTGACACCACTATGATCACTAAACAAAAACTAATAACCAATTAAAGGGTGATTAGTTAAATAAATAATTGATCGTTGCAGGTTATCGAGTTGAAAGAGCAGCTGCAAGAGGCGGAGAGAGAGATCCAGCGGTTGGCGGAGAGGGCAGAAGGGGGTTCAAGCAACAGCCCGACAACTTCATCTGTATCGGTCGAAGCCAACGATGCGCCGTTTCTCGGAGATTACGAAGTGGACGATTCATGTTTTGATTTGATCTACCCGCCGCAAAATGGTTATACCGCGGGCATCGAATGGATGACTATGTACTTGTAATTAACTATAACATCATCATTATTATTGTTATTATAATTCTTAAACTAGGGCAACTCTAAAAATAATTGTCATTAGTTATATATATATATATGACCGTAATCTGTAATTTGTAGATGTAGATATACGATGGGTCCGATGATGATGTAGTAGCAATTGCTTAGCCAAGGAGTAATGCTTGACTGTCTTTTCTATATATTTTAGCGCTCTTGTCGTTAATTAGCCTCTTCGTTTTACATAATGCATGTCACGTATTTATATGGACCGACGCTTACGAAATGCCACGTGTGCAGATACACGGTTTCCTCCAGAACTTCCGAAACATAGGGTGTTTATGATTGGACCAATTCACTTGTACGTACGTACGGACACTCATGTAACGTATGCATAAATATTACCCGAAGATAAACAATATATATTACTTTCATTTGATAATATTATAAAGAAAAGAGACTACTGGGGAACCATTGAATTAACTAACAATAATAACATAATGATAATAATGATAATGATAATAATAATAATCCAAAAGATGACAGATTCCATAGCTTTATTAATATAATCTCTCAAGTGCTTTGGAAGCGTGCTTGAGCTCCCATAAAGTTTGGAACTATAGATCCATCAAAGACTTTAATTTCACATATTTCATGCATCTACTCATGTATATATATATATATGTATAGTCTATATGTATGTATGTATGTATATTTCATTTTATTCCAAAGGGAAACAAGAGTTGGTGTTGTCATATCAATAAAAAGGAAGAAATTTAGACAAAATTGGACGTCAAAGGGTAAAGAAGCAAATTGTATCGCACTTACGAAACGATTCGTTTAATTCCCACATCCCTTCCCCTCCCCACCACCACAAAAAAAAAATTAAAATTATTACTATTAATATTATTATAAAATAATAAAAATAATAAAATGGGTTGTATACATGTGGTGAGTCGATGAATCATAAAATTTAAAAAGTTAGTCGTCTTTTTTTTTGTTAAAGATAACTCTTATCCATAATTACCGGAAATGAACAAGATAGTGTTCTGCCTTATCCGTGGATCCACGCACACAAAAACACTGCGAGATTCACTGTCTCGTCGCCTAACTTCGGAACCAGCTTCCTTCTCTTTTTTTCTCCTTTTTGTTTTTGCCAATTCTCAACCCTAAAAAAAAAAAAAACACGTGCACAAAACTTACATATACAATGTAATAATTCATATTGAACTATACAATATTTGGAATGCATAAATAAATGAAATGGACCTATACACACAATTTTAGCTATGTTAGGATATTTGTATCTCTTGCGTTCGAATATGTTGTTTTGAATTCTTATGTTAGATGACAAGATTTCAAAGATATTGCACTGCACATTATTTTTAGGAAAAATAGTCTAGAAAGTTACAAACTTTGAAAAAAAAATCACATAAAATCGTGAATTTTATAACTTATATATAAAATTATAAACTTTATTAATCTTATGATATTCCTATAAAATTCATAAATTTATAGTTTTATATGAAAGTTTAAAAAATCTTAAAGTCAATAAATATCTGGGAATATGGTAAAATTTACAAAGTTCATAGTTTTATAATTTTATATGGAAAATCGGATTTAAAAATGGTTCGAACTTTGTATCATAGCCCAAAGAAGGCCCATTAAATTTATTAGACCCACGATATGTTCACTAGCGATGGGCCCATTGTGATAAATGAGCACGGAAAATCGCCGAGTTATGCTCTATTTTTGGGCCCAATTAGTTAACCTTGTTAATATATAATTCAATAATTTTTAAAATTATCTTATACATTGTTTAGCTATTCCTGTAAAAAAAAATAATAACTAATAAATTTATAAATCAGAATATTTAGTCACTCAAACCCAACACTAAAAGAATTTTTTCCTGGTATTGGCATAATTTTTAAAAACTCAAAACCAGATAATAGATTGTAATGTATTGTGTTAAAAAAAAAGATGAAAAAAGAGAGTTAGGATGGAAAGGCAATAGTACAGTAGTATGTATTCTACTACTCAAATCGGTCCATATTTTTGTTAGAAAAACGTTTAACTAGATTATACTAAACAATAAAAAAGGATTAATAATAATAATTATTAAAAAATCCTATATAAATATCTCAACTTTACAAATGTTTAAAATTTTAATTTATCTAATTTATATCTCAAATTTTATAATAATTTAAATTAATATTTCAAATATTGAAATATTTTAATAGATATTATAATCACGATTCATTTTTTATATTATAATTAATATCTAATTTATATATTACCATCATATTAAATTAACAATTATCATTGATTATATAAATTTTATTTTTTATATTAAAAATTAATATTTAATTTATATATCCTAACTAAAATTAAAATTAAGAATTATTATCGAGTTTATAAATTAAAATATCTATTTAAAAGATTTTAATATATAAAATATCCATTTAAAATATTTTAATATTTAAAATATTAATTTGGTAAAATTAAAAGATTTATTTTATTTTATAATGTTATATATATTGATTCTTTATTATTATTATTACCCAATAAAAACATCCACAAAAGTTTGATGAGTCACACCAGTCGAAGCTCCCGTGTCAAAACCTTATCCATTAACACGTGTACAACTCGCACGTGTCACTACCTCGAACCCTAATTCCCAATTATTTCCCCCCTTTCTCCGGCTCCCCCTATCATGCTCCGCCACAGCAGATCGCAGAATCAAATCCTCTCCCTTATTTTTCATCGTCTGTTTTTCTCGACAGGATCGAACCAGTGAGAATCCCGTCGGAGAAGCTATTTGGGAGTTTTTTTTTTGCTTCGTTGTCCTTCGATTTCCGCCGCAATTTGTGGGCCGCACGATCTGTCGAAGTGGAGGAGGACTTTTTTGTGTATGTATATTTCTCGCATCCTAGCTGGACTTCCACCTCATGCCATGAGAGCTGGTCTGTCTCCGTGTTCTTTTGCTTTTTTCCTTTTTTCAATCATCTTCTCTCGAACGCACATTCACACGCATGCCCATATTATACACATATATGTGTTAAGTGTGTAAGAGAGAATTGCATGTTGGTAGTTCGAGGTCGATTTTACAAGTAGAGGTTTGGTTCGGAGATATAGGCTGAACTTGAAATTCGTATATATGTGTGCATATATGTTCATGTTTCTGCTTTTGCAGAAATTTTCCGGTTAGTTTAGTTTTTATAGCTATTTCTTGTTGAAATTTCTCTGGGGATTTGGAATCTAGCTTGGGTAATGAGTATAAAATGATAATTTATCTTGTTTTACATGATATTAATATTTTCGTATCGCTTCTATGGCTCAACAGTTTCAGAATTTACCATAAATGACATGAACAAGGCGCTTGATTTTTGTTCTGTCTATGTCGTGTGAATTTGTTTCTGTTCTCTTCCTGCACCTTATGGACATTGTTTTCAAACCCTGGTTTTGTTTCTCTTTTTTTTTTGTGGTATTGTCGTGTCTCTCTCTTTGCTTTATCAGTTCATGTTGTCTTTAATGAGTTCTCGGTTCCTGCTGTGATGGGGAAAAAGCCACGTGTCGTGATGGGTTTTGCCCGATTTGTGCAAAAAAAAAAAAATTGACCTCACATGAATTCTTGGTCACGTATTCATTTGCCCGATTAAGGAATCGGTAGATATACACCTGCTGATGTGGGTTTGTGATTCTTGTCCAGTTCCGAGCCTTTACTTGGAACGTTTCAGTATGAATCGGAGAAATTTGAGTTCTTTGTGGTTTTGATCGTTTCAGGTGTATCGTAGATCCTCTATTCGCTGGCGTGTTTTTCTTTGTTTACCGTTAGTGAAACGATCTCTCGCAACCAATGGGCACAGGTGAGGGAAGCACGCCTTCTAAGTCTTCCAAACCATCCTCTTCAACTCAGGTCTCTCTCTCTCTCTCTCTCTCGTAGGAATATGCATTAGATATGTATCAGAACGTGTTCATGACTTCGTTTTTACATATCTTCATGCTTGTATATTACGTTTTGATGCATCTACCTCGTCTATGCAGGAAGTACCTTCAGTGCCATACCCTGACTGGTCAAGCTCAGTGCAGGTTTATAGAACTTTTGTCACAGATTATTATCAGAGCATAGCATAGCATATTATTGCTAAGTGCTGATTGTATCGCTCGTCGTTTAGGCTTACTATGGAGTTGGAGGTACTCCAGCTGCATTTTTCCCGACGCCTGTTGCATCTCCAAGTCCTCACCCTTACATGTGGGGTGCCCAGGTATGGGAATAGAGGATTATTTATTTGGATAGCAAGGTCGAGCTTTAACATTCGAGAGTTTCTTTAACGAGTTCGAGGGTAATTCGATGATTTCAGCATCCTATGATGCCACCTTATGGAACTCCAGTTCCGTACCCAGCTTTGTATCCTCCCGGGGGAATCTATGCTCATCCTAGTATGCCGATGGTAATCATAATTTCACAACATGATCTAAGTTACAGTTCAACTTTTTGCTCATATATGATGACGGGAGAAATTTTTCTCGGTGTTCTGCTGGTGTAGGCACCTAATTCTGCACCAGCTAACACAGAGAATGTTGTCAAGGACCAAACTTCTGCCAAGAAATCGAAGGAGAATTCGAAAGGAAAGGGAGAAGGAGGTGAGAAGAAGGGAGCAGCTTCTGGTTCAGGCAACGATGGTGTGTCTCGAAGGTGTTTTAGATTAGCTGTCGTCTATTCCACATGTTTGTTGAATGATCCACCTCGTTTCGTTGAGTGTTTACTCTATCATGAATTCTGTCTTTTCAGTGGTGAAAGTGAGACAGAGGATTCGTCTGATGGAAACGATGAGAACACCAATCAACAGGCTAAAGGCTCTAGTCGAAAGGGAAGCTCTGAACAGACGATGGCAGATGGTACCCTTCTCATGATTCTGAAACCAAATATGGTTTCCGGTATCTGCTTTTATTTTTCATTTTTCTTGACCCGTATAATTATTGATACGGTCCAAGGTATAGTGCCCGTGAAGGCAGTAGCCCCTTCGAGTAATCTGAATATAGGGATGGACTTATGGTCTCCTGAAGGAGCATCAAAGATGAGACCGAATACCTCCAATGCCATTGTTCCTGCACCACCACTAGCGGCTCGTGGTGGTGTTCCGTCCGAGCAATGGATAGTACGAATCATCATCCTCTTGTCTGTTACATTCGACAAAAAAGTAACTAATCGAGGAAAACATTTCTTCCCTTTTTCGATTTTAACAGCACGGGTTTTCGCTCGTAGGATGAACGAGAGCTCAAGCGGCAGAAAAGGAAGCAATCTAACCGTGAATCCGCAAGGAGATCGAGATTACGAAAGCAAGTATGTACATATCTATCTAATCTCGAGCTGTTTCTCTAATGTTATCTTCCATTGGAATGACACACTGGAAGGAAAAAAAACCAAACAGGCAGAGTGTGAACAGCTTCAACACAGAGTAGAAAGCTTGACGAGTGAGAATCACGGTTTGAGAGAAGAGCTTCAGAGGTTCTCTGAGGAATGTGAGAGACTTAAGTCTGAAAATAACTCCATCAAGGTAAAACCCAAAAAAACACAAGCTTTGTAAAAAAAAAAAAGATGCTGTAATTAAATTTTGACCGATTTTTTTATTGTTATTACAGGATGAGTTGACGAGGTTGTGTGGAACAGGGGCTGTGTAGCAAATTTAGGATCTACTAAGGATGGCAAAGGAAACAATTAACAAGAAAGGAGCAAAAACGAATAGTTTGGATCCAACAGACTCGTAAACACCAAACTGTTGTTGTATAATTAGGGATTAGGTGTTAATTAATTACCGAAATCACACTTTGTTGGGATCGAGTAAAGACTCTACTTCGTTTAGAGGTTTTTCTTGTAATAATATTTTTTGTTTCTTTATTGAAGAAAAAGGAAACACCCCCAAAAGGTCCCAACTAAAAAAACTTTTACAGCTTTAAGAAAAGGTTGCGGGGGTTTTATAGATACAATTCGGTTCTGTTAATTTAACCAACCCCCTAAAGGTTAAGTAGAAAGCTAGACTTCCGGTTAGTTAAAACCGCCAAGCCGACGTGGCAACAAGGGCCCTCCCGTGCCAGCAAAGCACCAACTCGGCCTGTCGTTTTGCCACGTGGAACCCTCCCACGTGTGCCTTCTCCAGTAGACACTCGGCTTGGAAGTCGGCGAACTGGCTCAGCGGCATCGGCCTCATCCCCGCCGCGCATAACGCTTCCCGCCACGTCATCTCTCCGGCATGTCTCCTCGCCGCCGCCGCCTCCACTGCCTCCGTGATCCTCGGCTGCAGGATGAACGCTTCTATGATCTTCTTGGCGCTCTCTCCCGGTGGAACCGCAGCGTCGAGCGACTCCAGTACCATCGTGTAGAACTCGAGTCCGCCCACGAACTCTCGCCGGAAAGATCCGGCTCCGGAAGTCTCGGTCCATCCCTCTCCGTCAACGAAGACGACGACCTTCGGAGAAACTCGCCGGAGATCGTGAATAAAGCCTGAGATTCCGGACAGATGGCGGAAAATTGTCGGGGAGAGCAGAACGACGGTCCTCTCTCCCTCCACGAATCTGATCGCCTTGAACGAAAGCATCTCGAAGGTTCTCACGAGGACGAACTCGATCTGGAACCGGATTTTCAGATCCGCTGCGAACAGAGAGAGATTTTCCTTGACGAGCCTTGTCTCGACGGCGTAATTTTCCGGCACCACCGCCGTGACTCTCAGAAATCCACCGCTAACGGATGATTTCTCGGCGATCTCTCTCATGAGCGACGCGTACTGACCGCCGAATCCGATCTCGAAGTCCACCACATGGACGAACGGCACCGCCGTCGATGCGGCCGCCACCGACAAAGATGAGGACTGCCAGTTCAGCGAGTCGAGGATCGCTTGGTTCACGGTGAAATGAGAAAACAGAGGAACCGGCGAGATGCCGGAGAACTCCTTGTAGGCCCGAATCCTGTGGACGATATCTGACCACGACGATAACCGGGTCGGGTTCCGGGTTGACCCGGACAGAACCGTCGCGAGAGCTTCCTTGAAGTAAAACGCAGCTCTCTTCAGAGGTCTCCCCGACGGAGATCTCAGCCGTTGATTGAGCCGTGCCAGTACCACCTGAGCGAGTTGTAACTCGTCCGAGTCGACGCAGTCCACGACTCGGATCAGATCCTCGATGAAATCGAATCCGCCATTGACGAATCCATCGGAGACATCCACAGAATTCAACCCGTGCCCGCCACCGATCTGATGACCCAAGTAAACCTCGGACGACTCGAAATCCGCTGGGTGGAGCTGGTCGGGAAAACTAGGAAGCTGAGAATCGGCGCCGTAGTGTGTCGGAATGGCGGCAGTGGTGAAACTGCTCTTGAGAGCAGGGGCAGAATCGTCATCCAATTCCAGTTCCCTCATGATAGAATCCCAATCCATGGAACGCATCACATGCTCATCCAACGGAAACTGCTCGGATACTTGACCGGTGGTCCCTCCTCCGCCGGATACCTCCCCCGCAACGGCAACCGGAGGCTTATCCGCGGCGGCGGCGGCGGGGCTGGGGCTTCCACGGAGGTCGAGCACCGAGGTTGGCTCGTTGAAACCGAGACCACCCCCTGCGGTAACAGTAGCTACTGAACTGTTATTGTTGTTGATAAGATTCGTGGTGGTGGTGGTGTCGTTGTAAGAAACTGCCTTTGAATCCGAAGGTTGGTTGTCCTGAGGTGTCGATGATGGAACTCTCATGTCTCGCGAGCCGAAGTTAGTGTTCGTGACGATGAAGACGAAGAAGAAGAAAGATTTTCTCTCACTCTCTCTCTCTCTCTCTTTCTGTGTGTGTTTGGAAAGGAAGGAGGAAGAGACGGAGGGCTTTTTGGAAGGTATGATTGCGAGCTTTTTATCTTAGAGTTTGGGCAGGGACAATGCCACGATGGTCGCATGTCTTTATTTCTCTCGTAGGAAAATTAATTGGTTTTTTAATACAAAAAACAAGTATTTAAGATTTAGGCCGTATATATAGATTTCAATACAAAGATTTATACGTCTTGAATTTCATATGATTTAACAATCAAAATTATGTCTATTCTTCATACATGCTTTGTAAAAAATACATGATATATTATCACGTCTATTTTTTTTTGGTACATATGCTGGCATACTGTGACATATACTCTTTTTTTTTTATAAATGACATGTACTGTACTGTTTTTTTTTTATAAAAAAAACAGAGTATCATTTCAGGAATTCACAAAGATCGGTTAAAGCCTTAAAGGTGTGTTGACGAAGTAAACGGTAAAAAGGCAACGGCGCACTCACTTAAGTAGGTCCCATGTTAAAAAGCCCACCTGGGCCCACATGAAGCAGATTTGTCGGGATATGTGGCTAGAGGCCCATGGGCCTTATGATTTACCGATTTACCCTTATTAGATTTTGACGGACCATCAGAGCGCGTAAAAACCACGCTCGTTCACTGTGGCCCACCATCTACCTTCCTTTCTTCTTTATAATTTCTTTTTTTTTTTCGGAAACGAAAGGGAAGGAATATGTTCTCTCCTCACTGATTGATTTTCTGACGTCTTAGAAATCGAAACCACGTTTCTTTGTTTAAGGAAAAAAAATGTTTTTTTGTTAGATGCATGAATGAACTTCACTGTAGAACAACGATAAATATATCAGTGCTATCGCATGTGTGTATAATGACATTTATCACACGCAATATTTATAACAAATACGCATACTAGAAGTACGTCGAATGGTATAATAAAAAATCGGGTTTATTTTGATCGTTGTGTTTGTAAATTCTAAATATTTAATGAGGAAATTTAATCATGGATAGATGTGGTTGGCCGCTGCATGCAAATGATTTTGTAGTATCATCGTGGGAAAGAGGTTTAACTGGTCTTATTGAAATTTTATTTATTTAAATTGCATGGTAGAACAAAAGTTTAAAATATTTATCAAAAAAAGTTTTCCTTTATTAGAAAATTCGGGTCGTGTAACGTTCCACCTTATCGATAGAGTGGTGTCCACTCATCCGCCCTTTTGCAATTCCCCCCTTAAAGTAAGCATTTTTGGAATGATTGTTACGGGAGAGAAATAAATAGGGCTTGGGGGGGGGGGGGGGTGTATATATATATATATATAAACAGAATTAAAAAAAAGTTAATTTCGGTGGTGGCTTTTTGTTATTAATTAGGCTGATCGCAACTTTCACTTTAAATTAAGTTTGTTAATTCGGTCGATCGTGTGAACGCTTCCTGCAAACATGGGATCCAATGAATATCCTAATTCTCGAAATATTTATGCAAATCCAGAGAGAGAGAGAGAGAGAGAGAGAGAGTTTAATCAGTAATAATAAAATGTGCAATTCTATATCCAATTATACTTGAATTGAAAGAATTAACAACATTATATCGAATTAAGATCGGGCGCATCACATTTTTTAAGTTGTTGGTTTTGCTTTTTTGTTAACAAAAATTATACATATTTTTTTTATTTCATTTCGAATTACAAATAATTATATTTAAAAACAAGCGTTAAAAAATTTGGGATACAATTCTATTCAAATCCAATCAAATTAATGTATTTTTAAAAAAAAATTATATCTAATCAAATTTCAAATTCACTCTTTTTCTCCATTTAAAATTTGTTTTTCATCCGTATTCCAATATTTTGGATAATTGGTAAAATGGATCTTTCAATATTTTTTTGATGAAATCTTTCAATATTAAACGGTAATCACAGATGAATATAAATAAAAAAGATTATTAGGTAGAAAAAAAAGTAATTTTATACACACGTGATAGATATTTATACGACCCGTCAATCAATCATGTCTTTTATATATATATTCCCAAGTCTTATTTTACTTGCCAAATTTTCTTCATGTTGGGTTCTTATTACGGAAAATATGCCGTTTCCAAACTTTTCTTTCTTCCTTCTTCTGTATTGGGGATTTATAAGTTCAAATTTCGAATCTGTATAAAATATTACATCAGCTAATGAATAGATCTAAATAAAACATGATCAAATGAAATTTAATATGTCCAATTAGTCAGATGATCGTCTCTAAAAAAAATTTAGGATGAGGAAATTGACTAAACAATGATACATTAATATATATATACAAACATTTATATATATATATATATATATAATAAGGTGTACAGTTTATAATATATATTTTATGGTTCAAAATTATGGTCATTATACTGCATGTGTTTAGATGGATATTAAAAGTACGTGTGTTTTTTTTCGTTATTTATTTTTTTATATAAAAAAATGCATGAGAAACGGAACCTAGTATATTTACGTATGTATTCGACCGAAATCAAATCTTACACTTGATGGTTCTAAGTTTCTAACGATAACTTACTCTCCCAAACCAAATTATTTGGATCGAAATTAAGGTTATAGAATGGATCGATCGATATTTCAGATACATATGACTTTATATTTATGAATCATATTATATATATATATATAAACATGGAGTTGGGTAGGAAAGTCAAATACTTAGGTGGTAAGGAAGATATAAGCACACAGACGATCGATGAAGCAGAGAAAAGAGAGAAGCTTGAAGCACACAAAAGCAAAGCAGGGTTTGGAGAGAGAGAAGATTCTATTGTTTTATGTACAAAAAAGATTGTCTCCATTAAATAAATCCCCACTCCCAAAGGGCATGGCAGATATATATATATATATATATAAGAAAGGTGATATGCATTACAAAGATAGCCAAAAGATTTGATTTTGGATGTATTATAACGTTAATATAAAATAAAAAAAAGCAACGAGATCAGTCGCAATTAATCAGTAAGTAATGATTGATGCAGAATGATCAGCATTGATCTATATATTCATGCGGTGGATCAATGTACGTTGTGTATTCGAAGTTTTTATCGTTAAACTTCAGAAGAAGAAAAAACATATGATGGTATTCCTTTAGACTTGTTCTAACCATCATATTTTTTTCTTTCAAATTTTTTTATATATTAAAATATAAAATTATCAAAAATTATGTCACTTGTTTATATAGGATAAATATATTATTCTCCAATCTTTTCATCATATAGAAATATTTCAAACAAGAAAATCACTATTTAGTCTAGGTTTCTATATCACGTATTTATAAAAGTAAAAATTATATGTTTTTTGGTGTGCCAAAATAGGTTAGACTCACGAGTCGACTCGCAAACCATCCTATGTTTTTTTTTTTCGAGTCGACTCGCAAATCATCCTTTATTTTTTTTTAGTCGAGTTCAGAAAATTTGAGCAAAAAAAATAGTTCGAATGAGCAACTTGCTATGAGTCGAGCCATCTCGATGAATCAAAAACTGGTCCACGAGTCAGAATTTTTTATAAAAAAAAAAATTAAAAATAATTTTATATTTTTAATAGATATTTGACTTGTTTTGTTTATTTATTTTTTTATCTTTTAATATTTTTATAATATTTTTAGCATATAACTTTTATTTTTTAATAAGATATTTGACTGATGAGTCAATTCGTTTGGTTCATGATTTAAGGTGAAACGCATTTAGTCAAGTAAGTTTTGTTTCTCCCAAAAATGGGGCGAATCAAGTTTCGTTCAAAAAATCTAAAATCGGGACAGACTAACTGAGTTGGGTCGGACCATCCCCTTTTTCACCTCTCCCCTATATATATATGTAATGTTGTATCATGATATATATTTTTTTTATAACATTCGATATCAATAATTCAATAATTTGAGATATAATATGAAACTTGGAAAAGAAGGAAAAAAGGGAAACGCAGTAGGAAGAGGGGATCTTCTGTCCCGTAAGACCATAGAAAGTAATGGATGGATGAGTAGTCACTACGAGCTTTTCTTCCATTGGGGATACGTTCGGTATTTTATCCTCCGAGAGAATATTTTACTTTTTTACCTTTTTTTTTTTCAATTAGTCCCTTTCGATATTATTATAGGAAATAATGTTTCGAATAATTTAGTGTTCAATTATCACGTCTGATTTTTTTTGGAAAATTAAAATATTTTATGACATATAATAGTATGATTAGATTGTGACTAACTTTGGATACGAATTTATGCATCTAATCAAGAGGACGATAAATCTTTTTTATAGTATTATTACAGATGATGACGTGCGTATTCATTTCATTTCCATTGTCTTATATATATATATATATATTGTTACAATGGGTTGATAATCATATCTTAAAGAGGAAATAGTTCTCTTGATTTAAACCCGATATTATATTTTAGATATATAATACCATGTTTTACAAAATAAAATGTTACAATAATAATTTTTATAATAGGATGAAACGCATGAAAAAAATAGTGTTTTTGTTATATAGTTGAGCCTTGGTTACACTATTAGGAGCCGGCTGTATATATATATATGTGGACTGTTGAGGACCATATAACATATGATAAGGTGGGATATATATATATATATATATATTATAATGTGATGTATAGTAGTAATCATATCATAGCCAATGGTTATGAGATATTCTCCTAATATTGTTCCTCCCAACTTGTGCTATTGACATGAGCCAACATAATCAGGTTGTCAACTTGGTTCGGAATTTTTCTGCATGGAGTCAAACCTCATGCCTACATTATTTCCCTCTTAAAAAATATTTTTTTAATTGAATATCAGTAAATTACACGTGGAATATATAAAATAATTAAAAGAAAAAAATGCTAAAATTTATTATGGAATTTAACACGAAAACTTCCCATGTATTTCACAGCCTTGGACAATTCACAGTGCATTTTATACGTATAATTGAGTTGGCTGAATACTCTAAAATAGGGGTGGGCACGGATCGGATATCCGGAATTTTTGAGATATCCGTATCCGTATCCGAACCGTAATTTTCGGATATTCGTAATTTCGGATATCCGTAATAATTGCGGATATTTGCGAATATCCGTATCCGATATAAAAAATAATACAAACATTATAAAAAAAAAAATCAAAAATGCAAATAAAATAAAAAAGAATCGAATACAATCCGGTGAAAAACAATCCTTTTGAAAAATAACAAAATTTTCGAAGAAAAATAATTCGATGAATAATTTTAAACCGATAAAAAACTGCAGATTTTTCTATACTCATCAGAGTAAAAAATCTTCAAACCAAAACTGCAGATTATTCAAATTCTCTAACTCAAAATGTTAGAAATCTATAAAGAAATTTCCAGATTTGGAAAAATATAGAAACTTGAGATAAAGAAATTTGCTTACAAAATAAAACAATGGTGCATAGTTTGCTTAGAAGACAAATGAACATAAATACGAAACTCAGATGAACAAACTCAAATGCCAGAGTTTAAGAGAGAGAGAGAGGTGAGAGGGACGGACGACGGCCAAATGGAGTAGAAGAATGATAACACAATAATAACCCTAACATATTTTTATTTTTTACAAAGTTACCCCAATATATAAAATAATTACCAAATTAATCAAATATTATTAATATTACTAAAAAATACGGATCGGATCGGATAATTCTATTTTAATATCCGTATCCGATCCGTATCCGACAAATATTTTGAAATCAATATCCGTATCCGATCCGTAAATTACGGATCGAATTTTCGGTTCGAATACGAATCAAATAACGGATCGGTTCGGTTTTTTCAAATATTATGCCCACCCCTACTCTAAATAAAAGTGATAAAAGATGATAGAAAATTGCATTTTGCAAAAAATCTAAAAGAAATATTATAACTTTCGATAAACATGTTTAAAGTGATATCCACTTTTTATATAATAAATTAATTGAAACTAAAATAAAATATTTTTTTTCTGAAACAGAAATCGAATTTGGAATAAATTTAAAAAGAAATCGAAATAGCACGAAATTAATATAAAATAAAATAGAAATGGATATAGTTTTTCATAAGGCCCTGGAGGATAGCCCAAATCTTGAATTATATGGCCCGGCCCATATTAGATGAACTTCAAAGTTGTAATCTGTAACACCCTGATGGATGTCGACGTATGGGATTTTTCCCAAATTATTTAGCAAATATATGTGCATTTATATAGTAGGATCCATACACGTATTATGTCAGGCCCCGTGTAAATTAAATTGTGACATTTTTATGCATGTCAAGTTTTCGTACATTCCCAATGGGAATGAAACATAAAATAATGTCACCTCGATCTCATAACCCGGTCTTGTAATATAAGCCTTACAGGTCCAATCCGTCAACAAAGGATTTGCCACGTGTAAACAACACCATGCACGTGTCTACCCTTCACGACACGTGGACATGACTATGGTCCATCCTCCCTCTATGATATTATCTCATCATTTCATACGCTATGCCTAATAGAACGAAACACAGAGCTCAAAAGATGAAGAAATTTACGATTCTGCCACTGTCGGTTCTCCTCCTCCTCACGCTCTTGATTTCCTCCGAGGCCTCCGTCCAAAACGACGCCGTGGCATGTGGGTTACCGGTGGTGAGGAAAGATCAACGGACGAGGATCGTCGAGACGGAGTTCGGAGAAATCTCGGCCGTTGAGATCAGCGACGGTTGCGGAATCAGAGGGACCCACTCTATACATTTCATAACGTTGGAGCCTAATTCTCTCTTGCTTCCTCTTCTTCTTCACTCCGACATGGTGTTCTTCGTACACACAGGTACATCCCTATTAATGTCCGAAACTCTATGAACTCCTGCATGTGTTTAATGTCGTGTCTTATCATCGTGCATGCATGTATACATCCACTGCTTAAAACCCATTTGGGATTATAAGTTAGTTTCCAGCTTAAAAATATACAAATTAATTGAAGGCTATATAATTGTTGTGTTGGGATCATAAAGGAAGTGGAGTTCTCACTTGGGTCGACGAAGACAAGGAGACGAGGATCGAAATAAGACGAGGAGACGTTTACAGGCTACGTCCCGGTACGGTTTTCTACGTACGGAGCAACCTGGAGAGGGAAATTAGAGAGAAACTTAGGGTTTACGCAATCTTCTCCGACACTAGTGAGGATGATTACATATACGTAAGATATAATCTTTCGCGTTTGTCTGTCGTCAGATTTTGTCGCTCTTTTTGTTGTTTTCATGGTGAATTCTTGGATAATGTCAGGATCCATGTCTCGGGCCGTATTCAAGTATTAGAGAGCTTCTTCTTGGCTTTGACGAGAGAACTCTCCGGTCAGCTTTTGCGGTATATATATGCTTTCTTCGGACACGAATCATAATCTGAATCTGTTCACTAATTACACTTCAACATGCCATGCATTTGAATGATTTTTACGATGTGTGGAAGGTTCCTGAAGAGGTTATCGGGACGATAAGGAACGCGACAAAGCCGCCATTGATCGTACACGGTATGCCGAAGAACATAACTCATGGATCAGACGAGTTCTTGTGGCAAATCCAATCACGTTTCCTGAGAATCTTCGTCAGGGAAGAGGATAGCGATGAATTGATAATAAACAGTAGGGTTAAGAAGAAGAAGACAAGAACATACAATGTCTTCGAAGAAGATCCAGACTTTGAGAACTGCAACGGTCGGAGCATCACTGTTAGCAAGAAGGATTTACACGCACTGAAGGGATCTAGTGTCGGAGTTTTCATGGTTAACCTAACAAAGGTTTGTACTTTATACGCCATTTTAGATTTTCACACCACTTCAAAAGGGTGTTTATAAAACCTCATTTTCTCGACAAATCGTCATATATGAAATGATATGATACACTGTCTCTCGTTCTGAAGGGATCGATGGTGGGACCGCATTGGAATCCGAGGGCATGCGAGATATCGATCGTGTTGCGAGGAGAAGGGATGATCCGGGTGGTGAGCTCGAGCAACGAGATGATGAAACAGAGCAAGTGCAAGAGCGGCGGGAGGTTCATGGTCGGGGAAGGAGACGTTTTTGCAGTGCCTAGGTTTCATCCGATGGCTCAGATGTCATTCAACAACGGCTCGTTTGTGTTCGTGGGGTTCAGCACGTCGGCGAGGAGGAACTATCCTCGGTTCTTAGCTGGGAAGAGCTCGGTTTTACAGGTTCTGAAGAGAGAGATAATGGCGGTAGCGTTGAACGTGAGTAATGTCACGGTTGATCGTCTTTTGGGTGGCCAGGAGGATGGGGTGATGTTGGAGTGTACGTCATGCGCGGAGGAAGAGCTCGTGAAGCTGAAAGAGGAGATTCAGAGGGAGAAGGAAGAAGAGGAAAGGAAGAAGAGGGAGAAAGAAGAAGAAGCGGCGAGAAGGAGAGAGGAAGAAGAGGCGAGGAAGAGAGAGGAAGAGAGGCAGAGAAAGGAGAGAGAAGAAGCGGAACGGAAGAGGAGGGAGGAAGAAGAAAAGCGGCGGCAACAGGAAGAAGCTGAGCGAGAGAGGAGAGAGGAAGAAGAGATGAAACGAAGGGAGGAGGAGAGAGAGAGAAAGGAAAGGGAAGAAGAAGAGAGACGAAGACAAGAAGAGATGGAGAGAGAGAGGAGGGAAGAAGAGAGAAAACGGGAGGAAGAGGCAGCTAAAAGGGAGGAAGAAGAGAGACAGAAAAAGGAGAGAGAAGAAGCAGAGAGACAGAGACAAGAACAAGAAGAAGCGGAGAGACGAAGAAGACAACAGGAAGAAGAGAGAAAACGAGAGGAGGAGGCAGCTAAGAGAGAGGAACGAGAGAGACAAGAACAGGAAGAAGCAGAAAGGCAACGAAGACAAGAACAAGAAGCAGCAGAGAGGCAAAGACGAGAACAGGAAGAAGAAGAAAGACAAAGAAAGCAAGAAGAAGAGAGAAAACGTGAAGAGGAGGCAGCTAAGAGGGAGGAAGCAGAGAGACAGAGAAAGGAAAGAGAAGAAGCAGAGAGACAAAGACAAGGACAGGAAGAAGCAGAGAGACAAAGAAGACAAGAAGAAGAAGAAGAGAAGCGTCGGAAAGAAGAGGCGGCGGCGGAGAGAGAGCCAAAACCGTCTCCGATGGAGGAGCAAAATCCATAAAAGAATGTCTGGAGACGTAATATGCTGAAAATGTTGTTTAATTTAAGGGTTTTTTTTTTTTTTTTCATTTCGGTGGGTCAATGTAAGAAAATAATGGAGAGTTCATCATCTTGAGAATTTGTCTATAAATGTGTGCCAGCTCATATGATACAATATAAAATAATAAAATATTTTGTGCATAAAGTATTATGAGGTTAGTATATTTAATCATAACGCATTCAAAAGAAAACAAATCTTATTGAATTTAGGTGATTTAATTATTTGAGAACAATTCCGATTATACATTGAGGAAAACGTTCATTTCTGTTAGTTCAAATATAGAATAGAATATATATAAGTTAAGTTTAGATGATGATTATATATTGAGGAAAGTTTTCATTTGTGTTATTTTCAAATATAGACCATATATATATATATATATATAAAATAGAACACGTGTTGAAAATTAAAAAGGGAGTTCCGAAAACGTAGTACATAACGTACATTAGATATGGGCCGAAAATGGGCCTAACTCATAAGCCCATAGATCTTAAGAATGGTTTTCTCAAGGGATATAAATACAGGTGCTCCGCCGATCGTTTTTAAAGATTACCGCCGCCATCGTCAGTATTAACAGTTCCGGTGATTCCGCCGCAGGGTCGCCGTTCGACGTCGATTTCTCCGGCGGAGATAATACTCTCGTGCGTGTGAAAGCGGTGGAGTTGGAAGAATCATGGACCTTGATGAACTAGAAGGAACGAGAGAAGTTTCTGCTCGACCCCGGAAATTCGCGCCGGGTCGCGCCGGTAAGCCCAAACCGAAACCTAAATCAGAACCGAAGCAAGAAACCGCTGTGAAGGCGGAGCCGAAGCCGTCGCACGTCGATACTCCTGCGGATGCTCCGCCGGCGAAGGTTGAACCGCCGCCGGTATACGACGGCGCCGTTAAAATGGAGATTGATTCTAAAGTGGACAAGGAATCTGAGTCGATGGAAGCTGAGCCCATTAATGAAGATCGCCACGAACAGCAGATATCGGTGGAAGAGGAAGAAGAACAAGACGCGGTTGTTCGTGAAATCGACGTTTTCTTCAACCCTGGCATTGATTCCGACACTAAGGTCAGTATGCGTATCATTGGGTTTGATTGTGGAAGAATATTGTCATTCTTACTGCAGTTACCATAGTTAGAGCTTTGTTTGATGCCTGTTTGTCGGCAATTTCAGCTGTACGTTATACAATTTCCCCTCAGACCCTCCTGGCGTGCGTATGACTTGAATGAGCGATGCGAGGAGGTTGGTGTATTGATTCATTGCCTCTGCCGAGTTGGATTTCTCCGTAATTTCTCTTGGTTTCATCGGCATTGAGCTGTTAGTTGTTCTGTCTGTTTATAAATCATTAGGTGAGGGTAAAACCCTCTACTTGTGAAGTCGAAATTGATTTGTCTATCGATGTCCACTCCGAGAATTACGACAAGGATTTCGGGAGCAAGCTTAACATGTCCAAGCAGGTTAGCTTTTCGTTTCAAACTTGATTCAAGTTGAATTTCTTGGAGCGATTTTGATTCCTTGATAGAAGTTCAATCTTGTCTGTTGGATATTGTTAGACTTTGGGAACCACATGGAGGCCGCCTCCTGCCTTGAATTATGCTGTTGGAGTTCTTATTGGTGATGAGGTACTTGTAACAAATCTTCTTTCCTTAATCCTTCCTCGTTTTGATTATTGAAGCACTACAGTGGGAAATTCTTGGACATGCCCAGATCAGCTGCTGTGTTTTTAACTTTTTTAATGGGTTCAGATTCCTTGACATGCAGTTACACTTGAATCCTGTTCATGCCGTTGCTCAGCTCCGGCCATGCATAGGGTGTCTATCGTCCACGGGCAAAAAGAAACAAACTGCTGAAGAATCTGTCGGGACATCAAAAAGGATGGTACAGCTCAGAACCTAAAAGTTTCCAAGAATTAAATGGTTATCGTCTAGATTTGTTTTCTATTCGACAAATTAGCGATTACGTCCTCTCTTGTCCTCCTATAAACTCTGAAGTTCAATCAAGTCCGGTTGTGGGCCACACCTTTGGTATGGTTTCAATCTTGAGTCTTTATTCCATTTCGTTCCTGGCAGAACAAGGGAATGCAGTCTTCAGCAGAGGAGAAAACAGTTCCTGAAGTGGTATGAGAATTGATTTCGTTTAATTCTTGTTTCATTGTTTGTTATTGTCACTTTCAGCTTTTAGTTTTGCTTCATCATCTGATAAAACAGAAGGTAGTCCGTGAGTTGTGAACTTAGCTCTCAATTTTGCTCCCTCTTTGTAGTCCTCTTTTAATCAAAGACAGAAAGTTTCATCACCTTATCTTCATTAGTACAGCAAAAAAATAAACATCTCTTGTTTATGTGGTCCTTTCTTCTCTCCTGACTGCATGGTGGATGACTGGTGTGTACTTATGTTGCTGATTTTCTTCTTTCTTAGAGCTGGGTTACACACAAGTATCTTCATAGCGAATTTTCTTCAAGATACCTTCAGGGAATGATAACAAAGGAGAGATCTTCAATAGACTTCAATATGAGCCCGTATGATATCGTTCCTGTTACAAAGTTCTTCCTGACACTATTTTGAAAAGAACTGACTCGGCTACCTTTAGACCTCTTCTGATTGCTCTTTGGAATTTTGTTTTTTAAAGGGACGATTATATCGACTCGCTGTGTCCTGGAGGAAGCAGCAGAAGTTCTAAATCCAACAGTCAATCACGGAGGTACAATTTTTCTTGTTTTCTGTCCTGGGATTTCCATTTTCACGCGTCATTGATCTATAGTCTCTTGTAATGTGTCATTGTTTTAAAAAGTACCCTTCCTACTTTTTTAGATTATATAACTGTTTACTTTCAGGGACCTCCTCTCTATGTCACTGGAAGAACGTGTAAAACAATTGCTCTGCGAGGTTGGTGGCTGATTAAATGGCATTGCGTTCCTATTGGACAAGTTTTTTTGTGTGTACTTGCATTTTGTTTCATGTTCTTGTTTATTTTTTACATAATTACATCAAAATTTCATGGGCCAATGAGTTTGAAATCTAAATCCTGCTTACATGTTGTTGGAGAGAAATTGAAACATAAAAATCTTAGCTTAACTCATCTGACTAATGGATCCCAAACTTTTTTCATCATCCCAGGGGTCTCCACTACTTCGGTATAGTGTTCTTAAGCATTATGCCCCGGATCACTCGGATGAAGATGTCTTGGGAGTCCTCCAACAACATGCCTTGTTAGTTCAAGGATGGTGGACCCCGAGAACTAGGTTACTAAACCTAGATGGCCCCATGGCAGGTGCCAGGGATTACGTCCTGACATTGTTCAGCAAGGATACAACTATCAAGTACTCGCAAGTTGATGCTGCTGGTCGAAATAAAGAAAGGGTGAAAGAGTTATTAAAAACTCTTGCCAAAGATAGATCTCTTCTGTCCGACTGGAAGTTCAAGGAGGCTACCGATACATCCTTCATAAAACGCTACCCGGATATCGTTAAGAAGCAAGAAGTGGTGTGGAAATCGATCGAAGATAAGATTATGCCACTGATCCAAGGGGCGAAAGGTAAAACAGATGGCAGGAGAAATATCAGCGCAAAACCTATCCCGACTGTTAATACGCAGACGGCTGTGCACTCTGAGAAAGGTCCAACGAGAAATCCACCTGCGCCTCGTGTTCGAAGGACAATGTCGGAGGAAACTCGGAGGGCTTTACCAAAGGCCTTGAAAGAGGTATTCCAAACTCACAAAGTTTGCAGGTAAGATCCGGGATTTCGTTATCATAATCAAGGATCGGATCTTTAATGTTGGATTTGGGTAATTGGAATCATATCGTATGTTTCTTTTTTAGCTTCCAAATGATATGCCAAGGGCTTAGGGAACTGGCTGTGTCCAAGGCAAATAATCCAAAGGCGACAGATACCAATATGGCAAGGAATGCAGCATTTGGTGCTGATGCTCCTACAGAAGAGCTGGAAGAAGTTATAAGTGAAGTGGCTGTGAACATTCATGGCTCTTACGTATTGAAGTCGTCACACGACCATCCAGAATATGATCCTTTAAGGTAACATTTTTTACCCAAATAACGTTCTTTTCTACGTTTTTTCATTATATTCTAATTCTGTCTCATGCCCCTTTCTTCAGGAAAGTGGTGATCGATCTATTTTGCGGATTGGGACCTGGTGCGAGGATTAAGAAGGATCATGTTAAGGTGGCTTGCCTGCGGGTACTTGGCCGGGACTTGACAGACAACGAGTATAAAAAGGTTTGTGTTTTGTTCTAATAATCGTTTTCGAGCTTTTTTTTTATATACGAATTTTACGTCCATTCTTCGGATAACCCTTGAGAAAAGGAAGAGGGTACATGACATGTTTTTGGTCAAGCATATTGATTATACAAAAGGGGGGCGCGTATATATGTTAGTATTGTGACATTTACGAGTAACATAACTCGTGTGGGCATTACACTTTTACAGGTGATGAATGACATTTGTGAATCCAACAACAGTACCTGGGGTATACAAACTGCGAGGTGAGATTGCTGACGTGGATCAGACACGTCAGTACATAATAGATGAAACATTGAGATGGGGATTTTGCTTGTGTAAGAATCAGATTCTGTCTTTAAGGATGTTTTTGGTTCTCCGTACCGTACCATTCATGAGACCTCCGACATTTTTTTCCGGGCCGTGTCCGTACATTCGAGAAAGCATCTTCGGCTTGGTTCGGAGTATATGACGAAATTGTCCTATGATTTTCTTTTCAATGTTTTTGTAATACAATTACACGAGCTAGCAATGATCTCAACCAAATTCGGTTTAGCATCTTTGGGATTTCAGTTTCCGGTTTGAATGTGATTGTCCCTTTGAAACTTGAGTTTTTGCCATGGTTACCGGTTAACCGAACCGAACCGTCTGGTCGAGCAGGGAATTATGTAGTCAATTTTCGATAATACCCCGGTTCGTGTCTATCGAGCCGTCAAATCAAAGCTGCCCTAGAGTTTTTTTCCACATCGAGCAAAGTTCCCAGAGGTCGAAAATATCTCATTAGAAGCTCCGGGGAGAGAGAGATTGTTGCAGCGAGAGAGATGATTGACAACGGAGGAGGACACGATGGCAACGGGACCGCCGTCGAAGATCTCTTCGGCGGGGGCTATTCTCCTCCTCTGCACGACGGCGGCGCGGCTGAGGACTATAGAGACTCCAAATCTCAGGTATATGCGATATTATTCTTGGAACATTCATAGTTATGTTTCTGTGCGAAAACGTGTAGTTGGGTTTTAACTAGGGCTTTTTGGGTGGTCGTGCTTGTTTAACTAGGCGGGAACTTTGGGCTTTGTTGATTTACTGCGCGATGGTATCTCTTTCACTCAAGATTGGGTGTCCGTTTGTTTTTGCGAGTAGGGGATTCCGAGAGTAGGGGATTCCGAGTCTTTTGTTGAGGCGACACCCGGATTTGAACTGGGGAAAAAGGATTTGCAGTCCCCCGCCTTACCACTCGGCCATGCAGCCTAAACGATTGTTGTTTTAGGGCAATTTTAAATATTAGGTGGATGAAGTTTAAGTTACTGGAATCTATAGTCAGTGTGTTTTCGGATCGATGTTGGTTTGAGTGCTTTTGGTTTTATGCTAGTCGGAAAGCCAGTCTGCTGTGGAATGGTTGATGTATATAGGGTAGGGGCCTTCAGGTTTAGTTTCATCATGCATCTACTGGATAATTATTCCTGTTTCTTCGAATGTAACAATGAGTTGCTTTCCTTCTGCAGCGCGATTTCGAAAAAGAATCTTCCAGAAGTAGAGAAAAAGAAAGGGAGAAGGGGCGAGATAAGGACAGAGAGAGGGACCGGGATCGTAACAGGGACAGGGACAAGGACAGAGAGGGAGAGAAAAGCAGAGAAAAGGGTTCGGAGAGAGAAAAGGACAGGGACAAAGAACGGGATCGTCATTCCAGAAGTCGTCACAGGGATCATAGTAGGGAACGCAGTGATAGAAGAGAACGTGGCAGGGATAGAGATGATGATGACTACCGTAGAAGCCGTGATTATGACAGGTGACTTCTCCAAAGACATTTCATTTTATGCTTCAAACGGAACCAGTTCAGTGGTTCTTATATCTTTTAGAAGAAGATACTAATTTGGCATTTTGCTTTTCAGGCGTAGAGATCACGAGAAGGATAGGGGAGATAGATGTCGCCGCCGGTCTAGGTCTCGTTCAAAGGATAGATCTGATCGGAAATCAAGGTCACGATCACCATCAAAGAGGTAGTTTAATTTTCTTGCCGGGAACTACCTGTTAGTATTTCAAGAGTGGATATGATATGGTTATGAAAGTGAGCTACCAAACCATGAAAAGATGTTTGTTTGTTTGTTCCAGCTCCATCTCTCTTTAATAGTTTAATTTAATGCTGTTCTAAGGTTATTAAGTGTGTTTTTTATGCCATCTATTTGCTTGCAGCAAACGGGTCAGTGGATTCGATATGGCACCTCCTGCTTCTGCAATGTTAGCTGCTGGTACTATTGGTACTGCCGTCACAGGTAGATGTACCTCCAATCCCTTCTTTTGCATTTTAGTACCCTCTTATTGGAATATGTTGGTTTAGTGTAGAATTCATGCCCAGTTCATGTACTTGTTTTGGTAAGTCCTGGTTTCTCTTGTATTTGCCTTGGCAGCTTTATAAGATGTAATCAGGAGTTGTCTGCTTATGACATAAACTGAGAGCTGTATACAAGACCCGGGATATATAATACTGGACTGAGAGCTTTTTGGTCATCTTTGTGTTCTTGGTGTTTTGTTTGCTTGCTTGCTTTCTTTTGAGTTTTGAGAAGGCGATGTTGGGTTTCTAGTCCCTCTCTGATGATGACAGTCGGTGTGAGATGGTCCTTCTAGATTTTTGTACAAGGAAGAAATCCTACAGTGGTTTTATGGGTATTGCACATCCTCAACCAGTACATATCACTGGATTTGTGGTCTTGCAAATGTTTTCTGAGAATTTCTATATAGTCTTGCCTCACTTTTTATTACCCTATATACTAAAACCTCTGGATACCACTGATGATTTTCCAGGTAGGGTGACCTGGGTCTTCTCAATTCAAAAATAATAAAGAGAGGCTCTGCACATAGTTGTAACGGTGTATTACCATGTTTTCTTTGTGTAGGTCAAGTTCCTGTTGCAAACCCTGCTATTCCTGGGAGCGGAATGTTTCCAAACATGTTCCCCTTAACAACAGGACAGGTCTGTGCTCTTTACCTTGATAGAATTGATCTGTCTTTCCTTAACTAATTTTCCTTTCTTCTATGTCATGCAGCCATTTGGTGCACTTCCTATGATGCCAGTGCAGGCTATGACGCAGCAGGTTGGGGAAAACTTTACGAAAGCGTATGTGAAATTCTTTAATGAGTTGTCCATATCAACCACTTATTCATTTGGTGTATATCTTCAGGCTACTAGACATGCTCGCAGAGTATATGTTGGTGGGCTTTCCCCATCAGCCAATGAACAGGTTTACTATTCACTTATCATCTTTTCGTTTCCTGAAACTTGTTCTTGCATTTGATGCTCACGCTGTTTTATCTTCCTGTATTGCAGTCCGTTGCAACGTATTTTAGCCAGGTTATGGCAGCGATTGGTGGAAACACTGCTGGCCCTGGTATGTGATTCAACTGCAAATGTTGACCGGGTTCCTTTTTGAGAGGCTTGTTGAAATTTTTGTTTAATCAATGCTCACAGGTGATGCTGTTGTCAATGTGTACATAAACCATGAGAAGAAGTTTGCTTTTGTGGAGATGCGATCTGTCGAAGAGGCAAGTAATGCAATGGCTTTGGATGGGATTATATTCGAGGTATGTCTTATGTGCTGCCATGGTACTTATAGCTGGTTAAACTATAAGTTTGCTGTTTCATTGGTATTCGGGTTATGTAGCTGGGTGAAATAAATATGCTTCTAATCATTGGAGAAGGGCTAGACTGTATCTATGAGGGTTGAAATTACATAGGCTCGTTAACAATATTAGTTTTCATCTACAGGGAGCTCCAGTGAAGGTGAGGAGACCTAGTGACTATAACCCGTCTCTAGCCGCAACTCTTGGTCCGAGCCAGCCCAGTCCGAATCTAAACTTGGCTGCTGTTGGTCTGACTCCAGGCTCTACCGGTTTGCTCGAGGGTCCAGACCGAATCTTTGTCGGTGGGCTTCCCTATTATTTTACCGAGGCCCAAGTCAGGGAATTGTTGGAGTCATTTGGAGCCCTGAAGGGCTTTGACCTTGTGAAAGACAGGGAAACCGGAAACTCGAAAGGATATGCCTTTTGCGTGTACCAAGATACCTCTGTTACAGACATTGCTTGTGCAGCCCTCAATGGAATTAAAATGGGAGATAAAACTCTTACCGTGAGACGCGCTAACCAGGGAACAATGCAACCAAAACCTGAACAGGAGAGTGTATTGTTACATGCACAGCAGCAGATTGCTTTGCAGGTCAAACTTTTTTTTTAATATCTTGATTTCCCTTTTCTGTTGTTTGGGGGAAATGAAAGACTGATGCTTTTTCTGTTGAACTCTTATTAATGAACTGATCATCAGTCAAAATGATGGTGTTTTTTTTTTCAGAGGATGATGTTACAACCAGGCACTGCCACTGCACCCACCAAAGTCGTGTGCCTGACGCAGGTTGTTGCTGAGGATGAGCTTAGGGATGACGAGGAGTATGAAGATATAATGGAAGACATGAGACAAGAAGGTGGAAAGTTTGGTAAGAAAATCTTTGGCATTAGAACCAAAGCTCACCTTTTTTTTTTGGCTACTTCACTTTTGTTATGTTGTCAAGATAAGATTAGAAGCATATTTATCTATCTCTGTTTTTCTTGGTTGAATGTGTCTGTTTTACAGCCTTTTGTTGTCCCACGATTCTGCTATAAAGAATCAGCCCCTTCTAACCTAACACAGACAGGAGACCTTCATCCATAACCTCCTATCTATTTTCACTTGAAGCTCCCTCTCTTGAAAGAAATATCTCTGCCTCATTTTTTCTGTTGGATTCGAAACTTTAACTGTAAAACATACAGGTGCATTGACCAAAGTAGTGATTCCTCGCCCCAGTCCGAGTGGCGAGCCAATACCAGGCGTAGGCAAGGTTGGTAACCATACCTGCATGCTTTTTTTTTCCCTTTCATTTTAAACAAAAAAAGGGATCTCATGGTTTTTTTGCTGTGATGTATAATTCGATCAAGTGAGATAATATTATTAGAAACCCAAATAAAAAATCATGTGGGGGAATCAGGATTTGAGAATGTTTTGTTAAATAAAGTATATGAGAAGCGATTGATGTTATTATATATGTGAAGGTCTTTCTGGAGTATGCGGACACAGAGGGAGCATCTAAGGCGAGAGCGGGGATGAACGGGAGGAAGTTCGGTGGGAACCAAGTGGTGGCTGTGTTTTATGCCGAAGACAAGTTCGAACAAGGTGATTATCAATCCTAATGAAAAACAGAACCAGAGTTCAGTTGTCCGGAGCCGAATGGATCTGGCATTTCTCTCTTAGTGAAGTGCTTTTGCTTTTTATCGACACCTTTATTTTGCTGTTGAGACAGGAGGATCCACATGAGAAGGTGCCTTGTAATTTTGTTGTCAAAGATTCAAAACCCTTGCTCTCCATATTTTGCTCATTACATGTCCAATGTCTAACCCGGGAGAATACTTAGTGGTGGTGCGGTATTCGAAATTTTGGATATTCCTTGTCTTGGGGACAGGACGTGTAAGAGATGAGGCTCGTGATGGCAAGAGCCTGATCCCTTGGGTTGGAGATAGGGTTATCCCCGGCCGAGGGGTCAAGTGAGGCTGCGACGGTGTCGGGCGAGCGGTCGGATCCAAAGAGGGTATCTGAACCTTCACGGCACCCCCCAAGATGAGATAGACCAATATCACACGTCAAAGGCAATGCCAGTATCACATCCATAATATATTAATAATCCATTTCTGCCCCTAAAATACTCGCCAATATGTAATATTTAAAAAATCTATTTTTTAAACACAAACTGTCAACGATCAATGATCATCGTGCCCTGTCTGTGAATCAAATACATCCGTCTTTTATTTTGACGAGGTCTTAAACCCAATCGTAGTTACAAGCCTTAAACCCTAAAAACCGTCGCTTTGCTGCTTCCCCTCTCAATATTTCCTGCCGTCTCCCATCTCACTTCCCCACCGCGACGAAGCAGCTATGACGCCTTCTCGCCTGTGTCTCGGTCGCGTCCGCCGCCTCTCCTCAGCCGCCGCAGCTGCTCCTGCTGCGACCAGCGCCGGTGGGTCGACGCCTTCCGCCGCAATCTCTGTCTCCAAAGCTAAATCAAAACTCAGGAAAGTACACGATCCCGACAAAGCCCTGGAGATCTACTCCTCTGTCTCCGATCACTACGTGTCCCCTGTCTCCTCGCGCTACGCCCAGGAGCTCACCGTTCGCCGCCTCGCCAAGTCGCGCCGGTTCACCGACATTGAAGCCCTGGTCGAATCGCACAAGAATGACCCCAAGATCAAGGAAGAACCTTTCCTCTCGACCCTCATTAGATCCTACGGCCGAGCCGCCATGTTTGATCATGCCTTGAGGACGTATGAGCAGATGGAACAGTTCGGCACGCCCAGATCAGCTGTGTCTTTCAACGCCCTTCTCACCGCTTGTCTCCACTCTGGGCTGTTCGACAGAGTCCCCCAACTGTTCGAGGAAATTCCTCAGAGGTATAATATCACTCCTGACAAAATCTCTTACGGCATTTTGATTAAGGCTTATTGCGATTCGGGCTCGCCTGAGAAGGCTTTGGATACGTTGAGACAAATGGAGGGCAAAGGCGTGGAAGTCACCATCATTGCTTTTACCACCATTTTGGGATCTTTGTATAAGAAAGGGAAAGTCGAGGAAGCAGAGATCTTGTGGAGGGAGATGGAGAAGAAAGGCTGCGAATTGGACGTTGCAGCATACAATGTTCGTGTCATGAATGCTCAAAAGGAAAGCCCGGAAAGAGTTAAGGAATTGATCGAACAGATGAGCAATGTGGGACTGAAACCCGATACAATTAGCTATAACTATCTGATGACTGCATATTGCCAGAAAGGAATGATGGATGAAGCGAAGAAGGTATACGAAGGACTGGAGGAATTCGGGTGTTGCCCTAATGCAGCAACGTTTAGGACATTGATATTCCATCTGTGTCTGAATGGGTTATATGAACAAGGCTATGCGGTGTTCAAGAAGAGCGTGTCAATGCACAAGATTCCCGACTTCAATACGCTGAAGCATTTGGCTGAAGGGTTGGTGAGGAAGAAGAAAATGGAGGATGCGAAAGGGCTGGCGAGGACAGTGAGGAAGAAATTCCCCCCGAATTTCTTGAATGCGTGGAATAAATTGGAGGAGAATCTTGGGTTGAAGAAGAGTACTGCATCGGATTCTGCTGAATCATCGGTTCCCGATCAATGAAAGGAAGCTACTGCATAAAGCTTAAAGGACTTGCTTATGGAGTCAATAGGTTTTTCTTATGTGCTGCTTGAGCTTATAAGACATTGACAAAACCATGATTGAGCATGCAGGTTGTTATAAAAGCCTCTTGCTTTGTCTCATAAGGTGCGAAGCTGTAAAAGCTAAGTGTTAGAAGAATACATCAAGATTTTTTGTGTTTGGAACATTTATCTCTTGTTATTCAGTTCATGAGCTTCTTCTCTTTCATAATGATTCATGATACACTGTTCTGCATCAACTATCTCATATTAAAAATACTTTAATTTAAATTTATTATAAAAATTTATCAACTATTAATTATGAGCGTTATTTTATAATTTTTAAATTTTGTAAAAATTATAAATTTTCCGGTAAAGCTTCAGAGTGTAGAACAGATGAATCACCTGAAACGATTTCGAGGGATGAATAAAAGGGCCTATGGACCTTCAAAAAGGCTCAATCTCTTGATCACCGAAAGCCCAACGTTTCAGCCCATGAATTTCGTAATCGCTTGAACCCTCTTCTTCCTCCTCCCTCCTCCCCGTTCCGGCCTAGAGAAATCGCTGGACCGCCGATTAGACGGGATCGCAGTAAGAATCTCGGATTCTTCCGGGAGATTTTCCCGGCGAAATACAAGAGAAGGAAATTAGGGGAAAGATAAGATGACAACCCGAATAGCTCCAGGAGTTGGAGCGAATCTGCTTGGCCAACACTCCGCTGAACGGAACCAAGACGCTACTGTCTATGTCGGAAATCTCGATCCCCAGGTTCATCTCCTTCTCGCTCTGGCAAACTTGTTCGTGGGTCTTTTGGGGTTTCTGTATGTATGTATATACGAACTGTTTACAAATGTGTCTCTGCTAAAGAGTAGAATTTAGTTTTGAAATGATTCGACGTGGGTTTTCCCCCCACATTTTCTGATTTCTGATTATCGATGAATGTTCGGTAAAGTTGCTATTTTGTGGCCTTTTGAGTTTAGATTTCTGAAGAGTTGCTGTGGGAATTGTTCGTTCAAGCCGGCCCCGTAGGTAAGCAAGATCCAATTTCTACATGAAGTTCATGTTGGATATAGTCACATAAGTCTTTCTTTATCTGTATTTTCTTTCTATAATCACATTAGAGATCAAAATTCATCTATTTTAATTCCCCTTTTTGGACAATATCTTGTTTAGGTTCCATGGGGTAGATTTGAAATGGTTGTGTTTAGCTGAAAAGCCGCAATTTTCTGTTGGTTAACTTTCTTTGGTAGAGTATCTCGATCTTGTCGGTTCTTTATTCTGACTTAGCTCCCGAAATTCTGATCATCGCAGTCAATGTGTATGCCCCGAAAGATAGGGTGACAAATCTTCATCAAGGGTATGGATTTGTTGAATTCCGTAGCGAGGAGGATGCTGACTATGTAAGTGTTTGCTTGTAGAGTTCATCTGCCAATGCTTTCCACTTCCACCACCTATGTTGAAGAATTCACTTCTCTTCATAGCAAATGGTAATTCCATCTGCTTTGTTTGCAGGCAATTAAGGTTCTGAACATGATTAAGCTTTACGGGAAACCTATACGTGTTAACAAGGTATCAGATTGATGTGGAGATGCGTTTACTTTCGCATAGAAGTTTCTAATAGTTTGATCCCTGTCGGAAAATGTTTCTAGGCATCTCAAGATAAGAAGAGCTTGGATGTCGGTGCTAACCTTTTTATCGGAAACCTTGACCCTGTAAGTATCTTGTTCATATTCTCTGCCATTGCTGGTCTTTTGAGTCCTTTTAGATTTTCAGCTGACCCACCCGATTTCGATATACAGGATGTGGATGAGAAACTGCTATACGATACCTTCAGTGCATTCGGAGTCATTGTTGCTAATCCTAAGGTCTGATCTTTGATTTTATATGATTCTTAAACATCTGATTGGATGGAAAATTTTTGTTTGCCTCGTGAATCTTGATCTCTATCTATCTCCTGCTGGAGGTTGGAGAGTAAACTGTATTAGTAATCAATCATTTCTTCCCCATCCTTTTAAAGGGGAAGATTTTTTGTGCACTTTAGATTCTGATACTTGGGAATAATAATCTTCTGTCTCAGATAATGCGAGATCCTGATACAGGGAACTCGAGAGGTTTCGGTTTCATCAGCTATGATTCTTTCGAGGCGTCTGATGCTGCTATAGAGGTATTATGTTATGTTTCCGTGTCTAGAAACCATGTGGCTGTATGATCTTCCATTACAGAACATGGTTATATGCAGCTTTATCGAGTATAGATTATAGAATACACAGTACTAAACCAATGTACAGTCCCTGTCTGAGCTCCGTAACTAATCCAATGTAGTATTAATCTGTTCTTGTTTTCGGCATTGCAGGCCATGAATGGCCAGTACCTCTGTAACCGGCAAATAACAGCCTCATATGCATACAAGAAAGACACTAAAGGAGAACGGCATGGTACCCCTGCAGGTTAGATTTGGTTCTCAGAATGGAATATATATTATATATGTACGACAGTATGAGATTGGACAGTATTATACTTTGATCCATAAAAGATATTTCTTGCATATTTTACATGTTTGTGATGCAGAGAGGCTTTTAGCTGCCAACAATCCAAATGCCCAGAAAAGCAGACCCCATACCCTATTTGCAAGTGGCCCTCCATCACTTGCCAATGCTGCTGCTCAACCCAATGGTGCACCATCTCGGCCATTCGCCAATGGGAACATGCCACCTGTCCCGATACCAGCCATCCGTCCACCACCACCACCGCCCCCACAAGCAGTGGCCGCTTATCCTCCTCCACCACCTCAAACAGCTTGGCCGCCTCAGCCACAACCACACGGCCTCCCTATGCAGTTCAGACCGCACCCTCAAGCCATGCCACCGCCTCCTCCCTCGGTTCATCATCAAGCTGGTTCAAGGCCTCCGCTGCCGATGGGACCGCCCCAGCACGTGTGGCCGCCGCAACAAATGGTGGGTGGTCTTCCCATGCATCATCATCATCATCACATGTCGATGCCACCTCAACCACCACAAGCTTGATTAAAAAAAAAACCCATGTATCGTTCGTTGGTGGGTTGTGCCCAAGAAACATTAGTTTTGTGTTTTTTTTTTCTAGAGACTGCTCCAAATGCCCATATGAAACGACCATATGTAAACCCTATCTTGCACAACAAGTAATCTCAATTTTTGACTTTTGAGCTCTGTCGGGTTCCTGCACGAAAGATTCCTTGCAGAACCTCTTTCTCAGCACACGAAATTACGCAGAATGTCATTCAGATTATGATCCAGTGGCAAGAGATTTCTCTGATGTCGTCGGGCTTTATCGGAAACGGAGAAAGATGGTGACTTGTCCGAGTCACTGAGTCAGTGTTCTTTGCGTAGGGAATCTCTGAATCTGACGCCTTTGTCAGTTGGTTATTGCCTCTTCAGTGGTTTATTACCCTCCAAACAAAAAGAAAAACACCAGTTTGAAGCAAAATTGACGTGCTGTTCACGTTATCATGGACCCATCTCCCTGAATCAATGCAGAGAGAGAGAGAGAGAGAGAGAGAGAGAGAGATATGTACGTTGCGAGAGTTTTAAGATTGGGATCGCAGTTCACACCACCGGACAAAGCGAGAGAATGATAAGTGGAGTTGCAAACATATATACACACACATATATATATCGATTGGTAACTTTGTTTTATTACACTTTTGCCCCTTCAATCATTTTGTCATTTCGATGTTCGATTAGTCAAAAGTACTGATGACGTGACCACCAACCATCCTTGGTCGTCCACGTGTCAAACGCTGAAGTAGGCTCTGGTGCGAGTGTGGCCGTATGCCCACAAGAGATTAGAGAATTTCACTCGAGATAGAAGTTGCATGCTTCCATATATTATTCAATTAAGTAAAATCCGACCAAGGGCTTACTTATTTTTTTAACATTAATATCATACATAGTCGGAGAGCCTAACAGTAGAGGGTCGCCGGCTCCGGTCGCCGGAAAACAGCGCCGACCAGATCTCTGAGAATGCGGTTATGATGGTGCGATGGTGTCGCCGTGAATTCAGAGCGAGGAAACAGCAGAGGAGCTGCTCCAGCTCCGCGGCGTCGAACAGCTTCTTCTCCACGATCATCTCAACTATCGACCCCTTGAAATCCTCGTACGGATCCTCCGACCTCTTCACCACCGCCACCGCCGCTGCACACGGCGAACTGTCGACCGGCGACGTCTCCGTCTCCGTCGAGGAAGCTCTGTTACTGTTGCTCCTCTTCGAAACGCACCGTTTCGGCGGCTTTCTGCGGTTCTTGTTGCGCCTTGTGCCACGTGGCGCGTCCGAGGAGGAGTCTTCGGCGGAGAAGCTTCTAGAGGACGGTATCAGGCTCTCCGTCTCGTCTCCGTCGTCGTTTTCGGCACTTTCGTCGGCAAATGACGTGCTCAGCCGCGCACGTCGTGCCGTTTTTTGCTGCACGCGTTGTCGTTTTTCGTCCCGGCGTGTTAAAACGCCGTCGTTTCTACGGCCGTGGTATATTTTCCGGCGACGCTCCTCCTCCTCTTCGTGTGCTGCTCTGGCCATCACGTGCCACTTTCCCTCGTTTCGCCAGTGGAACCTCGGCGTCGACGCCCGCGACGGAGGAGTCTCCGAACGGCCGACGTCGGAAAAGTTCTTGCGAGAGATGCCGCAGCCGAAGGCGGACGACACGTGGCGCTTGAAGGAAGATCGACGGTGGGGCTTCGCCGGATCTTGACGGTGGTGGGGGTCCACCGGGAGAGAAGATGGGTCTTTTGAACGGCAGAATTTGAAACAGAGGAAGATTCTCGACATCTTGAATTTGAAACGTTTCGCCATTTTTTTTTTTTTTGTCTGGATATGAGGTTGTTTGTTTGTGTGGGAACAGGAGGAGAAAGCGCACAGCGTTAAAGTGAAGACTGTTGTTGTGTCCGTCTGACGAAAAGCTTTGGTTAATTTATAGTCATGATCTTGATCCTCTTTCTTTCCATTTTATCGATCTTTTAATTGTTTTATAATATTTTAAATAGGGGCATCCACTAATTAATTATACAAGAGCTTTAGCTAGTTTTATTTGATTATTTTTCTACTTCGGAGGTTAATTAATTAATATTCATGAACAAATTAGTAAAGAATCTTATCGGTCATCAGTACTGATTATGCATTATTAATTTATTAGTGTACTTGCACTGTTTAAGCTTTGACAATACTCTATGATTAGAGGAGACGGTCCACATATGCTTGCCAACCAACTAACAAATAATATTATACATATATCCCAAAACTACAAAATATATTATGCTAAGATGCAAAATCTATATATAATATATTGTTGTTCAGCGTATTAAAATACAAAATACCAACTTTTGCAAAATTTGTCGTCGGCATATTAAATCACAAACAAGACTGAAATATATTTGAGAGGAGACGTAGATATAATATATTGTTGTTATACAATAATTGGATACTAGATATCAATCGACGCTAAAGTGTCCGTATGTATACTGATGATGATTGCATTTCTGTAATAACGAAATCGAAAGAAAATAGATACTTGTTTTGATTTTTAGTTTAATCCAATATCGAATCAATAATGCACTAACCTAATAGCGTTTTAATAAATACACTGACTATATATTTCGATGCGTTCGCCTGATAGCGTTTTAATAAATACACTCGGGTTGTTTCGATATTCGGTTCAGAAATTACTCGATTCAATTTGTTGATTCTATAAAACACATATACTAATCGATTATTATATCGTGTAGTTTCTGTTTTTATTAAGAATAACTATTTTCTTAAGAAATTTTTTATTTTTTGAACTTTTTAAAAATTCGGTTCCATTTCAAGAAAATTAAACTAAAAAGTCTTTCAAAAATTTTAGAGGATTCGATTCAAAGATAATATTGAAATTTTCGATTCGATTTTGAATAATTATACCGAAACGTTGACCTCTATTATATTTATACATTGTTTTTTTAATTTAAAATTTTCTATTTTTAAGATTTTACAAAACGTACTCTGCCAAGGCTTCAGTTCGCTTCCCTTCCTTTGAGCTAAAGACAGCATGTGTCCAAATATATTTTATTTTTCACAAAAAATATATATATAAACTGTCGATTTTGAATTCGAAACATAGCAGTGTTTATTGACCACAAAAATCAAGAAACATACAAATTTATTTTTGGTTTCATTTTATCAATTCTTCCAAAAAAATACTCGCGGATGCCTCAAACATTGTTGTGTAGATAGTAGTCTTTTCATATTTTTATAGTAAAAATATATATCAGAAAAAAATGTATCTAAATTTTATAAGAATTTTAATATGATATATATACCAATGTTTAAATGTTTATAATAATGTTCATGTAGAACTCAAACTTCTCCTCCTCTTGAACATTTGTAAAGCAAACACCGGAGATAAAATAGCTTTGTATTTGTGGCAGAAATCTCGCGTTTATGATAATAATAGTTTATTGAACGCAATTATCTCAAGTATTAACATACATATATTATTAGCATATATACTGCGAGTCCACAATATCCTATGGTCGGTTTGTATTTGTTCGGGGTTTTTCCGCAAAAAAAAAAAGACTGTAAAAAAAATATGGATAGAGTAAGACAAAAAGTCAAAGGGAAGAAGAAGAAGAAGCTCCCATCGGGGGGATCCAAGGAGACAACATCATCCTCTCATGAGTCATGCCCTCGAAAAAGTCCTTGGCTTTTTTCTCGTTCTTCATTTTGTTTTTTTTTTTTCAAATTTTAAAAATCAACTTTAGCCCATGTGGTTTCCCGGTTCAATGAAAATATTATTTATTTTATAAAAAGATACGGAAATATCACTTTTTACTTTTTACGGCGTTTGAATTACAACACAAACGCTCCTTCAATAAAGAAAAAGATCAAAACGCGTTTAATTGATTATTAAGATGAGTGTAGTCGGTTTAGCCGGTTAAGTGTTTGTATTTGGATGTCCGGTTTAGGGCCGGTTTAGAGCTAAAATTTATACATTAAAGAGGAGAAATCATACATCCCAAATAATTGATGTAGTTGTTAGAGTCTGTTTATCAAATTACTTGGATGACAGTTTGAAATAAAAATGATAATTTTTAGAAGAATCGAAGTGTCTTTTGGTTTTGGGTATTTGTTTCCCGTTTAATTTCAAGCAACTTTGTGGGGTTTTCTTTCTCTTGGGCCATTGTTTTTATTTGGATTTCATCACATGATAGACCCATAAACCACCATACACACATTCATGAACAATTGTTTCTTTATTCTTTTTCTTTCTTTCTTTTAACTTAAATTAAAAAATAATATGATATGTAGTGTGATGCATGGAAGCTTTGAAAAAACTATCTATTCCATCCGTTTTTTAATAAATTTCGATTTAGAGAATTTTTTATATTGCTAAATATTTTGGATCAATCCTTCAAAAGGAGGGGGTTACGATTAAGATGTTAGTCATAGAATAAAGACGGGATGGATGAAATGAGACAAGCCACGGGATTCTTTATGATCATAAGGTTTCCCTACGGCTGAAAGAAAAATCCTACTGTACCGTCATAAGACTCGCATTATTGTATGATAGCGAACGTTGGGCGACAAAACTGCAACATATGTCTTAAATAAATGTGACCGAGATGAGGATGTTGAGATGAATGTGCGGAACACAATGATGGATAGAATTAGAAATGAGATTATTAGAAAGAAAATATGAGTAATAGGTATCGAAGAGAAAGTAGGGGATAGGTGTTTAAGATGGTTTGAACATGTACAACGTAGGTCGATAGGTGTGTCGGTTAGAAAAGTGGAGAGTATAGGTATAGGGGTGAGAAAGAAAGGAAGAGATAGACCTAGATTTATTGGGGAGCGTGTCTTTAGAACCGATTTGGAAGTGTTGTAGATTCTGAAAGAGTTAACCCAGAATCGAAACCAGTGGAGAAGAAGGATTCATGCGGTTGACCCCAAATAAATTTCGGAATGAGACGATGTTGTTGTTGTTGCTCAATAGATGTCATTTTAGATTTTTTAGATAAGTTTTTTAATAAAATTTATAGTTTTACTTTAATTAAAAATATTTAATTTTAATATAGTATTAATGAGATGTCGGTGAATGAGAATATGTATGGCTTTTTCTATACTTTTTAAGAAATTGTGATGAAATCTCAAACATATTTATTTAGAAAAGAAGGGAGTAACAAATTGGAATAAAATTATGTCCTTGAAATCGTAAATAACTTGGAACTTGGAAAAAAAAAGGAGTAATTAAATGCCCTATTGGGATATTAATTTTATTTTGTTCTTACAAATAATAATGCATGATATATTAGTATATATCCAACTAGTTTTTGCTCCATATACATTGTATTATATATCAACCAGCCATTGCCATACAATGTGTATGAAATCCAAAGAAAATGATGGCGGTCCATTTCAAGAACTCTTTCTATAGAAAAAAAATGCAATAATTATATATACCCACAAGCAGTCGGCCAGTTTCGACGGACGCAATTTTATGAGAAATAATATGAGTTTTTCTATAATGAGAAAAAATGAGAACATATATGACTTTTTATATACTTTTCAAATAATTGTGATAAAATCTCAAACATATTTATTTAGAAAAGAAGGGAGTAACAACTTCGAATAAAATGTTTTGAATATTATATAATGAGAAATAATATGATATATATATATATTACCTGCCCAAGTTATCAATTGTAGATATATCGATGTGTCTCTGTCCACCAAATGTGTCCCTAGCACTATCTTTTTCTTCTTCGAAAGACCGATATTTCGTCAATATGATTTTAAAATTTTAACATTAATTTAATCATTCAGTGCATTTATGTGTACCCAATTATTAAAATCAAATATTCCAATCGGTGAAAATTTCATTGTCCAAATCGAGATATGGCGGATTAAATTGGATTTGTTTGGATCATTTGTTCGCCATTAATAAATGGAGTGGAAACTTTTTTTTTATTAAAAAAGATACAAAATCGATGATGCAATTAAATGAAAACTGCTATAATATTGGAAGCATGGTATTTTAATCCTTTTTTTTTAATCATCACCTCTTTATTCAAGATCGAGATATGCATTCATATATACGTGTACGTATATACATACGTGTCAATACGGTTTTTGTATGAATGTAATATTAATTTAATAAGATATTGGTGTTGGAGCAAAAATAATTATCGTACACGAAAACGTGGGCACGAGCTCCATGTCCACTGTACAACATTCTGATGGTTTACTTTCTGATTGTCATTCTCCACTGGGAGCAATATACACCCCATACATATATATATATATATATATATATATTCAATTTTACAAAATTATTGTTTACTCCAAAGTAATATTATTGATCTACGGTTGAAATTATACGAATTTTCTGTTTGTTTGAATATTGGACTGAGTTACAGCTCGTGAATTCCTAAGTTTGAAAGCAATACTTGTAGCGTTCACATGGAAAATAATAGTATATGACCAAGTTTTTTTGCAAGTGGTGGCAAAAAGCCATCCCTTCCTCGTATGTGTATAGTGTTCTTAGTTGCAAAAGTCGCATAATTACTTGGGTTTAATCCGATAAGTGATATTAATATATAATATAGTTTTCTTGGATAATCTTTTTGTAACATGTTATTACAATGTATGTGTGTCTTTTCTAAATTGAATTCCAACATCTCTTAGACAAAGATTCGTTTCTTATAATTTTTTGTTTACCTTCCGAATATCTATACTGTTACGAGGCCAGTGGAATTAGAAATCACGCCCCTTTTGGAATTTGTATACCTGGATAAATGATTAAAAAAAATATTGCATATAATACAATATAATGCATGAAAATAAAAATTCATTGAGATCAAGTAATGGAATCATGTATAACATACGGTGGAAGGAGAATATATATATATATATATATATATATAAAGATTTCAATCAGTATATATCATTTTAGTCTTTTGCAAATTATATATATCCTTCATGTCGTTTTTGTTTTGCAATTATATATCCATCCATGTATATTTGGACTAGGATTATATAATTGTGGGGGAATTATCCATACATCCAATTCAATTACAGCGGTCGTAACTATTTTTTTTTAGTTAAATGAACCGTTTGATTTATTTACATATAAGTGGAATCAATTTTGGCAAACCTAAATATATCATTGAATTTTATTCTCTCTCTAGGTTTTTTAACTATAAATCGGTTTATCAGAGTACAATAATATATCAATATATATATTTGATGGAAACTCTGGTTGAATACTAAACAATATAGATTGGTTTATATCTCTCGTGTAATTTACAGCTAATTACAGAGAATTCGAAAGGTAATAATTGTGGGTTCCCACATTATAATATATATATATATATATATATTCTCTATATTTTATAGAGTACATCTAAATGTATATGATGGGAATATCGAGAAAATTACATATAATATTTGTAAAACTTCATATGAAATTAATATCCATCCTCGATGCGTCTCGCAGTATAATTATGTAATCCTATTGACGTATAAAAAACTAAAAAAAAGACCCATGACGTATAAAAAACTTACCAATGCGTTGACGCCAGAAGATTTTACGAATGCATCCATGTATCTGTCTCCGTATATAGACATAATATCTAAAGATACGTTACGATTTACAATATACGAATTTTTAAGGAAAAAGACACGTGTCAACTTGGCATATGATAATTACAGATTAAATGAGAGTGATACATATAGAAAATATACAGGCAGTCATAAGACATGTCACATACACACAGTCTACATGTCGATCTTATCCGAATCAAAAGATTATTAGGAAACAGGTTGGAACGACAAATCAAGTAAAAAAACCTCCGAGTTTGCCGGTTCTTTCCTCATTAGTTGTAATGTTTCCGTAAATAAGGGGCCGTAGTTAGAAAATGTTGATTGTTCTGTCTTTATGGTTTAATTTCTAAATATATAAAGATTGGCATGATCCCCTCAATTTTATCCTCGATGCTCGCACTGTCACGTGACCGGTTCGGTTATGTATAAATTAACCGAATCCAATAACCTAGATTGGATTGAAACTCATGCAAAATCGAATGAATATAATTTTTCAAAACAAAATAATTGAATCTTGACCGAATATGAAATAGTAAAAAAACTATTTTTTATATAAACCGAAAACGAACCAAACCGGATCTAACATAAAACCGAAAAACCGAAACCAAACACACAACCTAACCAACCCTTAGAAAAAAAACAAAATGCCCTGTGTCAAGACACGATCCATCTCTATATATACAACCTTCATCCCAACTGAAACCAAACCCATAAGGCATAATCCAATTCCCACAAACCTCTACACACATATCCTAGTCTTATTTATATGATAGTTTCGGTATATACATATATACACACACCCATATAGAATCCGATATATGGAGGAAAAAATCGCCGGCGAAGCGCCGGCGAAACTCAACAGGTATGCTCTTGCATGCTGTATTGTCGCATCCATTATCTCCACGATATTCGGTTATGGTGAGTCCTCCTCCTCCGATCTTTCCCGTATGTTTGATTTTAGGGTTCGTTGTGAATGTTAATGGGTTGGTGTCTTTGGACAGATACCGGAGTAATGAGCGGTGCTATGGTCTTCATCGAAGAAGATCTCAAAGCGACCGACGTCCAGCTCGAGATTCTCACCGGAATTCTCAACCTGTGCGCTCTCGTCGGATCTTTGCTGGCCGGAAGAACTTCCGACGTCATCGGACGTCGTTACACCATTGTCTTGGCTTCCATTCTCTTCATGCTCGGTTCCATTCTGATGGGTTGGGGTCCGAATTATTCGGTTCTCTTAACCGGGAGGTGTACCGCCGGTATAGGAGTCGGTTTCGCGTTGATGGTTGCTCCGGTTTACTCAGCTGAAATCGCCACGGCTTCGCATCGTGGACTCCTCGCTTCTCTTCCGCATCTCTGCATCAGTGTCGGAATCCTAAGTGGGTATGTGATAAATTACTTCTTCTCCAAGTTACCTTTGCATCTCGGATGGCGGCTCATGCTCGGAATCGCCGCCATCCCATCGTTGATCCTCGCTGTCGGGATCTTGAAGATGCCGGAATCTCCTCGGTGGCTGATTCTTCAGGGCCGTCTCGGCGAAGCCAAGAGGATACTGATGAAGGTATCAAACTCTCCGGAGGAGGCGGAGATCCGTTACAAGGACATCAAATCGGCGGCAGGAATTGACGAAAAGATCGACGACGAGGTCGTTAAGTTCGAGAACAAGAAGACACACGGCGAGGATGTCTGGAAGGAACTGATCCTCCGACCGACTCCGGCGGTCCGAAGGGTTCTCCTGACGGCGCTCGGGATCCACTTCTTCCAACACGCGACGGGGATCGAGGCCGTGCTGTTGTACGGACCGAAGATCTTCAAAAAAGCCGGAGTCACGGCCAAGGACAAGCTCTTCCTCGTCACGATAGGTGTCGGATTCTTGAAAACGATCTTCATCTTCACTGCCACGTTTCTACTGGACAAGGTCGGGAGGAGGAAGCTACTGTTGACGAGCGTGGGGGGAATGTTCTGTGCCCTAATATCACTAGGGTTTGGTCTAACCATGGCTCAGAACACAGGAGGGAAACTTGCATGGCCACTGATCCTTAGCATCGTCTCGGCCTACTCATTCGTAGCGATTTTCTCGGTAGGGCTCGGACCAATCACATGGGTTTACAGCTCGGAGGTTTTTCCATTGAAGCTCAGAGCACAGGGAGCGAGCTTGGGTGTGGCGGTGAACAGAATGACGAACGCCGCCGTGTCGATGTCGTTCTTGTCGCTGACCCACGCCATTACCACCGGCGGAGCCTTCTTCTTGTTCTCCGGCATGGCTGCCGTGGCTTGGAACTTCTTCTTCTTCCTCATTCCCGAAACCAAAGGGAAGTCTCTTGAAGAGATCGACATGCTTTTCTGCAGGGAAAGTGACAAGAAACGGAACGAAAACGGCGCCGTTTGAGCAAGTACAAGAAAAAAAAAACGGGCGTCTAATTTTTTTTTGGATATAAGCGATAAACGGGCGCTTTCTTTGTCCATTAAAAAAAACAATGAAAATAGAAGATAATGTATGTTTTTTTATTCACAGATGCCAAAAAAAATATCTGAATTGTAGAACGAGATGCAGATGTATTTGTGTATAACCATGATTATGCTATTGATCTTTATATATAAAAAAATCCGTCACAAATTCTACTTCTGTAATGAACTAACTTTCCGACTAATCATACCAAGATCGTTGGAATATTTGTGCATATTTTATAGTTTTGGCTAGATTGGTTTGTGGCTGGAGTTCTGTACGGTCCAATGTGACATATTTGAAGGTTTGAAACTGTATAAGGGAAGAGATCCTTGTATAAATTATATAGTTGCTGAAATAGCTAGAAAGTGTTTGATTTGGTTAAACTTTGTACTATAAAAATGTGAAGTGATGATCTTAGGATGTTTTTATTTTCATTTATGAGTTTAATCTCCTTTTGGTTTAATGGTTAATTAAACTTATTTATAAGTGGAGGGCGAAATCTAGTGATATTTTATATTATTGACTGACCTTGTATATAAATATCTCTGTTTTATTTTTTTTACATTTGCTCGAACATATTAATTTATATCACAATGTTATAAGTGGGGGATTTTCTTTTGTTTTCATGTATTGTTTTCTAAAGCTTTTTGTAAAGAAAAATCTTATTATTATTTTTTAATTTAAATCCCCTTGTATATTATAATGTCTACAAAATGGTCCTTTTTTTGTATTGGTTTTGGCGAGTGGGGGGACCTATTCAAAGGGTAGGATGTCAATCACGTGAGGGAGCTTCGCTCAGAACGTTCATTCGGAATCTTCTTTTATATAGACATTGATATCTTTCTTTTATACAAGTATTGCATATTGTACGATTTTAGGGTATTTTAATATAATTATAGATCTCGGAATCCGAATCTAAATTCTGGGTTCCAGATACTTCAGCTTAAGTTTATTATCCACCTCGTTGCTGTCGGAACTCGAATTCGGTCACATGGATTTTGTCTAAAAAATTCAAATTTTCAATTTTCAGATATTTTTTTTAGATATATCTGTGATGGGGAGAGGTTAATTTTGGCAGAGGCCTATTACGGGCAAACGAGAGAGAGAGAGAGAGAGGGAGAGGGAGAGAGATGAAGCAAACAAACCTCAGCTCTCGTCACCATTCTTTCTAAGATTCGTTTACGTCCCAGATGCAAAAAAGAAGAGAAAAAAAAAGACATTTCCCCAATTCCTTTTCTCTCTTTCATTCCCAGCACTCCCCCCCTCCCCTTAATTTATTCTTCATAGGTACTCTCTCTCTCTCTCTCTCTATAATCTCAATCTCCATGCACTTCATCTTATAATTTGGTTGAAATGGCCATGCATTTACGAATTATGGATCCGCATTCGTCATTGTTCAATCGCATTATTAGTATAAACATCCTCTAATAATGCTACGAACGACAAAAAAAAAAAGAGAGAGATAGATCATGATCTGCGTTTGGTACTTTCTGTTATGTTTTGGACAACAAAATTAGTTGTCGGAATTTCTCTATTTTTTTTCTTGATTTCAGTTTTTTTGATACGTATATTCCATCTGGGTTTTTTTTTTAATGTTTACAGAGAATTGAGCCCTAACGCGAAACGGTTAAGGGAGAGAGGCGGAGTTTCTGTTTCCGTGCAATGGCTTCTTCCCCCGACGCTGCTCCGTCGCCGTCCGATTCATCTCCGCCGTCTCCTCCTTCCAACTCTTCCTCTCCGCCGTCTCCTTTCCCTCCCAAAGGCGGTTCCTCTCCGTCACCGGACTCCTCCCCTCCCGCTCCGCCACAAGCTCCGCCGCCGGCGAACTCCTCGTCCGGAAATTCCCCTCCTTCCCCTCCTCAAGGCGGCGGCCGAGATCGGAACGATTCCCCACCTTCCCGCGGCTCTCCTCCTTCTCCCCCGGCTAGATCTGGAGACACCGGAAGATCTTCACCCTCCGGCGACAATGGAGGTTCACGCTCTCCGGAATCTCCCTCCTCCTCCGGCGGCAGCGGGGTAAATGGGAAGATCATAGCAGGTGTAGTGGTTGGAGCCGGGATTTTGATGTTGGTGGTTCTAATTGTCTGTCTTCGACGGAGAAAGAAGAGAAAAGACGATTCTTTCTACGGTGATTCCATGAAAGGTATACAGACATATTAATGTGCATACACACGCATATATGTATATATATACACACACAGATATTCATATCTATGATTTGCAGGAAACCTGTATCAGTATAACTATGGAAGATCAGAATACAACAACAATGGCGGCTCAAAGAACTATCAGAATTGGCAACAACCCTCCCCTTACCAGCCTCCACCTGCTCCGCAAATCCACACCAATGGAGAAGACTCATTGTATTCCGGCCCGTCTCGACCGGTATTACCCCCTCCTTCCCCAAACCTCGCCCTCGGCTTCAACAAGAGCACGTTTTCTTACCAAGAACTCGAGGCCGCGACTGGTGGATTCGCGGATTCTAATCTTCTGGGGCAAGGCGGGTTTGGGTATGTTCACAAGGGTGTTTTGCCCGACGGGAAAGAGATTGCAGTCAAGAGTTTGAAATCGGGAAGTGGACAAGGAGAGAGGGAGTTTCAGGCGGAGGTCGACATCATTAGCCGTGTTCATCATCGGTATCTTGTTTCATTGGTCGGATACTGCATTGCAGATGGACAGAGGATGTTGGTCTACGAGTTTGTCCCCAACAACACTTTGGAACATCATCTCCATGGTCTGAAAACTTGAACTTTGATATTGTATCTATAATAGATGTTTCTTGGATCTCAAGAAAGCGTCGGGTATCGCAGGAAAGAATCTTCCGGTCATGGATTTCTCCACGAGGATGCGTATTGCCATGGGTTCTGCGAAAGGGCTCGCTTACCTTCATGAAGACTGTACGTTCACATCTTTTGTTTCGTTCCCTAGTTTATTCATCCGAGTTTTTTGAAACAGACAAAACCCTAATTTTCTTTGTCCGAGAAAATCAAACCGTACGTGCAGGCCATCCTCGGATCATTCACCGTGATATCAAATCTGCCAACATTCTTTTGGACTTCAACTTCGATGCAATGGTGAATCGGTATTTCATGTGTTGAGTTTCTTGTTACGTCACATAAATACCGTCAAGCTGATGACGAATGTTTATAAAAATCATTTTCAGGTGGCTGATTTCGGATTGGCTAAGTTAACTTCTGATAACAATACTCATGTATCTACTCGTGTCATGGGAACGTTCGGGTGAGTTATTATAACGTCGTTTTTCCATCTCACCCTGGATTCAAACCCAAACGTGGGGAGGGACATTCACCTGGACTTTCCCGGTCCTCTGGGAGATGTAGTTGGGCCAAAACCCCGGTGAACTTCCGGATTATCAAAAAAAAAAACTTTGTTTTTTTCCTGAAAGAGTG
>NW_010966177.1:6640868-6650197 GCF_000463585.1 Tarenaya hassleriana | reverse complement strand
AAGAGTGTCCATTTCGAAAGTGAAAACCTTCGGGATTATGGGTATTAATTTTATGAGCTTTGTCTCGATACAACCTCTAGGTATCTCGCCCCAGAGTATGCATCGAGCGGAAAACTGACCGAGAAATCAGATGTTTTCTCGTTCGGAGTCATGTTGATGGAACTCATTACCGGGAAACGACCTGTCGATAACTTCGGCACCATGGAAGACAGCTTAGTAGACTGGGTATGCATGATCACTTCTGCTCTCTTCTATCAGAATATGTGACCGGTTATACCGGTTTGATCAGGGTTTGTTATAGTTTTTCTTGTCTGGATTTGTATCTAAAGACGATTCTGATAAAATTCGCTTTGATATTTCAATATATACAGGCTCGACCCGTCATGGCTCGAGCACTCGAAGACGGAAACTTCGACGAACTATCGGATCCACGGCTCGAAGGCAGCTACAACAGGCAAGAGATGGTCCGAATGGTGACCTGCGCCGCCGCCAGTATTCGCCATTCTGCACGTAAACGCCCCAAGATGAGCCAGGTTAGTTACATTAAAACCAAAAGCCTAATAATTTCTAAACATTACCTTGACGTACACGTAAAGTAACATTTGTGTTTCGGAACATAAAAAAAAAATTAAACAGATAGTACGAGCATTAGAAGGAGAAGTGTCACTAGATGACTTGAGTGAAGGAGTGAAGCCAGGGCACAGCAACGTGTACGGATCAGGGACGAGTTCTGAGTACAGTCAGACAGCTTACCAAGCCGACATGAAGAAGTTCAGACAGATGGCTCTGTCGAGCCAAGAGTTCATGAACAGCGATGGCTCGAGCCATGACTCCGAGGAGATGGGTCCCACTGGAAACCCTAAAAGCCCAAACAAATAATACACCCTTTTGTCAAAATGTCATTTTAATGCATGGTCTCTCTCGTGTTTGATAAATTCGATTTGTACTTTTGATTGGGTTTCTCATTTTAGATTTCCTTTCAATTATACATCTTTTTTTTTGTCAAATTTGAGGAATACTATAGATCCGAGAATCACTGACGCCTATAAAAATATTGACGAATTTGTAATTAAGAAAAATATGATAGAAATAAACGGATTTATAATGTTTACTAAAATTTTATAATGACTGTCGAAAAACTAATATATCCAAATATCAATGATATTAAATGCTGTATAATTTTTTTAATAGTCGTTGTAAAATTTGTGATTTTAACTGAAAATCGGATAGGAACTGTATTTTTAAAATCTCAACATTTGATAAATAATTCGTCTATTTAGAGAAATTTTCATATATTTATATGTTAATCTATAAAAAATACAATATTTGACCAAAAACATTTGTTTCATCTGAATTCGATTTTTAAAATTTTAAAAAATATATATAATCTAAATCACATAATTCTCGACCCTAAAACTAATTTAAACTTTAATTTAGGATTATTCAATTATCTAAAAAAAAAATACAGTTTTGATGAATCTCGTGGAAGCCTCGCGAACTTATTTGTGCGTTTTTGTGGATGTTTTCACGCATACCGAAAAGATTAACGTGGACGATTCTGGAGGCTTGCTGAAACCGAGACAACGACGTTTACCACTTTTATAAACAATAATAATAATAATGATAAATATGAAGAACCGATAGAGATTTTGTACGATGTTTTACGCCTGGAGATCATTATTCCGATCCCGACATCGATCTCAGCCGGCAATCTGTTCCGAAGCTGTTCCCGTTGGGTTTCGGACACGCCGCTTCGTATCCAGCCGATCAAACTGTGCCGGTCTCATGGACGAAGCCAACAGACCCGTCGACAAAAACATGTTTGGCACCACACGCATATACATACAATATGTATACATTACATATATGTGTATATATGATTCGGAGTTAAACGTTTTTGTTTTGGGATTGAAGAGATGTGATTAGGAGTTCTTTTGGAGAAACATATGCCTCGAGGTGCGAAGAAGAAGGCTATGGCGGCATTTACGGACAGAACCAGTCTCTCCTTCTCGAGAAAGAAGAGATAGTAGTCCAACATCATCCCTCTGGTCAGTGAATATATATATATATATACATATATTATACCTAAATATATATATATATATATATCATTTGAATCTGTCGTCTTTGGATATCGAAAGGGTATGTCTAATTCATGGAATCCAAGCGAATACGGTGGATAAAATAAAGTTTTTATACATATATATAAGCATCTCTCCACCAAGATTATGCATGTTTTCAGGTTCAAATCTTTGTTCCGTATTTAGTGTGTATATATGATCAATAGTAAAATACTGGTTTAATTTCAATGTATATACACACACAGATGACGCTTCTAAGACGGGCACAAGGGCTGGAGGTGAAGAGGCCAAAGCAGAGCAGAAGACCGAACAGCCAAACACCTAAGCGACTATAAACCATAACCACTTCCCTTTGTAAACCATGTAACATATGTACCAAAAATACATATATCTATATATACATGGCTGTAATATAACACTCATATATATCTATACATATATGTATCTGTATATATATATGTAAAGCATCAATTTCCTTTTATACTCATCTGTTATTGGGTTCAAAAGCAAATGCGATGCACGTTTGTACGATTGGCGTCAGATTCCACAACGGGAGCAGTAAGGTGGTCGGTCCAAAATGTTATTTTTAATTGCAGTTTGACTTAAGATTAACCTCTACCAGCGTAGATTATTTCAAATTTCTATCTTGAAAAAAAATCTGAATATATTCTCGTACAAAATATTATGTACCCGATTATTGAAGTAATTAATTGTTAATACAAATCTAATCAAATTCAAAATCATAGAAGCTTGGTCTATAATTTTTGCCACCTGTCATTAGTACGACCAGTTGTTTTTTTTTTTTACAGATAAACTTGCTTAAAAAATTATCAAAAGCAAGAGTCGTGTTCAAATAATTATAGACAAATATAAAATAATTGTAGTGGATGATGATGATGTCATGACGTCACAAGGATTCCAAAGTCTCGTAGAGACAACGCAACACACAAAGGAATTGATTAGCAACAGCTCATCTTAGCCGTCCATTTTCTAAACCGCCTTATTTAACACCTTGAAAGGCGCGAAATCATCCACGTAATGACATCTCCACCGTTTATATTTTTATTAGCTTTAAATCTCGTCCGTCCATCTCTCACAACCCTATCTATAAACAGGTGTCTTTGGTATCGTTTTCCCTGTCTCGCTTTTGTAGCCGCTCATCCTCTTCTTTCTCCGTTCCACCAATCTTCCCAGTTTTCCTTAGATCTCTCCGCTATGGCGTCGATCTGCGAATTTTTGGCAGCCGAGCCTTGTAGATCGGGTCATGATCTACGTATCGGTGCTCATAACTTGAGAGATCGGACTTGTTTCGGTGTCGGGACCCCTGCTTGAAGGTGGATCGTGTTCATCACGCTGTCCAGTTGCGAGATCCGGTTCAGATCTGATGCCTCCAATTGATGATCTTACTCTATTTGTACGTTTCAGATTATTTCTTTAGAATTTGTTTACAGTTTTCTTACTGCAGTTCTGAGGTTATGGATCTGTGTTCATGTATCTGTTCTAATCATTAGTTTGGAATCGATTCATGTAGAGGCTTGTGAGGTCTTTCAACCTTGTGCGTTGATTCGGCGGAGATTTTGAGGTTGGTAGCTACAGTCGTATCGGAAGCGGGAGATTCGGCAGCTGGAGAACATGGTGAATATATGCTTGTTTTTAAATATAAAAGGATGTATAAGATGTTGGGACGACATAGCCCTGGCTTTGGCTTTTTGCGGGGCTTGAGTCCTAGTTACATCTTTGTCATCCGACCTTTGCCATGACAGGTGCGCTTGCATGGCAGGTCACCCATTCGTCAATAAAAGTTCCGTTGTTGTTTTAGAGGGGAGATCGCACGGGGGTTTGCCCGGGTTCTCCCCTCTCGTGTGTGTGCGCGCGCCTCGCTCCATATTTGTCCCTCTCTCTCTCTCCCACCACTTTATACTCTTTACCCGCCTAACATCTGGCATGGTTCGTCTGCTCCGCATACACACCTTCATTTCACTGATTTTCTATGAATCATGGGCATTCTGGAGTTTTCCATCTTACAGAACAAATTACATGATCAGCAGATCCGGAGTCCAATCATACTAATCTTTCCCAACTGCATTCGCGGAGACAGGTATCATATTGTTATGTGGCATAGGATTAATTTACTACTCTTATTACATCCAGTTAGAGCGTTATTGGCAAATTGCTTAAGGTTCCTTTTATTTAGATTCCAATACCCATAGAATGCATATTGTAATGTTGGAGGAAAGAATATGCATTAGATACTATCTCAAATCGACGCATCAGCATTCTGCGACGTACTATCCATCATGTACTGAGAATTGTCGAGTGGTCAAGATAATCTTGAGCGTTACAGCTTATATAATTCACCATGGATTTTATTACAATAATGCTGCATTATGATCGTAGTTCTCAATTATGATCCCTTCGTTTTAATGATTTGTTATTTACAGCTTCTCTTTTTGTCAAATATATGATAGTTTCTGCATTTTGCCGATGTCATAATGATGTATCGTTTTGATGTATCGAACCCTGAATACGTCCGAGGTGGGTTTTATAGTTCGATGTACATTGTTTGGAATTGTGTTTCAGTTGAGGTTATTCTAAAAATATTATTGTAGTACTTTGGGAATTCTTGTCAGAATGTCTAGATATCTGGCATATAAACCATTGTGGAGCCCAGAATTTGGGTACATCAAATGAAGGTTTTTTCGAGCTTGGGGGCCAAGGGGAACAATGGTGCAGGGGAAGAAATTTTGAAGAGGGGAGCAATCAACTGCCAGAACTTAAAAGAGAGGCGCTGTTATGTTTTGAATGGTGACACCCTGATTCGAAGGTATATATATGGAGTAGCCGTATTTATGGTTCATGGCCAATATGGAGCAATCACGGCTCTAAATCTTTTTGCCTGAGGGCTTTGGTCTGATGATCTTTCTTTTCTTTTTTATAATTAAATTCAGTGATTTGGTATCATTGTGTGTATTCCTGGGCATGCAATGGCTCCATAATGCTGTTGGAGTGTTCCCATGGTTGAATTTCACCCACTGATGGCTGAGGGCTTTGATCTGGTGGTGGCTTCATAATGTTGACAGATTTGAGTTGGCTTTTGTGTGGAACGTCCGGTATTGGACGTTTGGGTTCTCGAACGATCTAATGGATGTTCTTTCTTCCGTTATGCGCCAGATCCAAGTCTTGACTTTGCTGTCCGTCGCAATCGAGGGGTAGAGATTGGGTTGGAAACGGATTTCCCGAGGTCTATATCGTTGCCATGAGGCCAACGATGGGGAAATCTAAACCTATGGTTTCCCTGTGTCGTATTGGCGGGTTCCAGTATTCGTTGAAGTTGATGCTTAGTTATGTTTGGTGTCGGAATAAGTTAATGACATCAAATGCATAGATTAATGTTTGGTTTAGTAAGGAGGGGTTTTGGGTCCAGGTCATTTTGTGTTTCGGTTTTGGTTTAGTTTGGTTACTTCGGTTTTAGAAAAAAAAATAGTGATTAATTGGATTCTATATCGTTGAGTAGAAAATTTTGGTTTGTTTATATGGTTGGTTCCGGTTGTATATGATTTGGGTAAGTCGAGGAAGAGATCTGTAAGCTCAAAATGGTAGAGCGCTCTTTTCTTGGAAGATGAGAGGTTGGCGGTTCGATTCCGCCCAGATCTGTTTTGCTTTTCATTTTCTTTCTGATTTTCTGCTTTTACGAGAAACGTATTTCTGGGTGATTGACACTTGCACTTAGAGGATATTCCTTTGGAATAATTTTAGACTGTTTGGTTATAGGCCGAACAGTAACAATTGTTTGATCGGGTAATAGTAATAATAATAATGTTTCACCCTTTTTGCTTTGTATTCACGGTTTCTCGAATGTTTCAGGGGATTTATGTTATGGAATATTGCCTTCTGCCCATGAAATTATCGTCTACCATACTCTCCTCGAGATTTGCCGGTTTAGGATCGGCTGCTTTTTAATTTTGGTTTGTAATTTCTCATTCATTGTTTTATCATTTTGATTTTTTATATTGTATTTGAGTTTATTTGAATTTTTTTTTCTTTTATTTAAAATCGGCTCCTATTAAAATAATTTTTTTAAAAAAATAAATGGTCTCTTATTCAATTTTTCTATTTTTATTACATTTATATGCAATTCGAATTTCTGAGCCGAAAGAGGGAAAATCCCTAAGCAGACATCATTTCGAACTCAGCACCATAACATATCTTTAACCCCAAATGCTTTTTTTATTTATTTATTATTATTTACATGCCTGTTTAGTTTGTACAAATACGTGTGTGGTAAATATATTATTAGAATGGTTTGGTTTAGTTTGGTTAGGGTTTATTAGGGTGTGTTCTCCTATTGTGTTCTCCTATTGTGGAACATTGTGACCCTTCTTCTTATTGTTCTCTGTAAGTATTTTTTATTTCAATGGCTTCTGATGTTTTTATCAAAAGTTAATATATATATATATATGTTGAAATCAAATACTAAAATCGAATATATTTCTCAAAGAAAAAAAAAAGAACTTTGATGTTATAATATCTTCTTACCAAATAAATCATAATTTATTTATATCAAATAAGCTCCTAAAATGGAATGGGTCGTTAATAATTTTGATTATGACGGATTCTTTATGAAAATTGGAAATCATATCGTAAATTATTGTTAATAATAATAATAAAGCAACGAAAGATATTTAATGCCATGCATCCATCGAGACAAAAGTCCCTTTAATAAAGGGCACATAAACGTAATCAATTACGTCACAATAACTATTACATATATGTTTATATAATAAATAGACATGCATGTGTAATGTGTGAGTACAGAAGTTTTCATATTTATTTAATGGGACAACCAATATTTCTTCTAGAAAGACATTAATTAAATATTTTTTTGGGGAGGAAGAATTGTAAAAAGCCTGATTTTAATCTATTTTTATATATATTTTACACATTTGGCATATATATGCAAGTGTATATATCTTTGAATCCCAGAACAACACCAAATTTTTTTAAAAAAAATATTTGTATTGATGATCTTTGAATTGAAATCTTTGTTTTTTTTTTGGAATTTATAAATCTACCATTGACCTACCAAATGGCTTAATGAAAAAACAGAGGGACCAGCTTCGGTTGGTTCGCATCAACTGCTTTCATTGTTCTTCAGAACTCACCTTTCCTCCACGTTTATCGTGTTTTTTTAGTTTTCTTGGCATCCGAATCGCATGACAGTCGCGTGAAGAACAAAGCCCATCTCTCTCTCTCTCTCTCTCTCTCTCTCTCTCTCTCTCTCTCTCTCTCTCTCTCTCGTTTCTTTGCTCACGTTCTTGGGCTTCGCTTCTCAATTTGCTTTGTTGCTTAAGAAGAAGGATCATTATTATTACCAGGTGAAATTTCCCGCTCTTTGATCTCGGTTTCGTTTCTTTCGATAGATCTTGAGAGTTTCAGACATATATAGTTGGTGTGAATCTTCTTCCCGTCGCCATGGTTCTCGTAGCTAGGTTTTTATGGAGTTATCATTCATGGGTTTTTTTGCCTTCTCAAAGCCGTCAAAGTAGAAGAAATTTGGCTTTGAAATCAACAATCTTTAGTCAAATACGTGGAAAAAATATACGTATATATACGTATATATATATATATATATATATATATATATATATATATGTCAGCAATGGCGGTCAAAACAATGTTATATATATGCAGTTGACTTACGACTCTTACTAGAGAGTCGTTGTTATAAGAAGGACATTCGTAGTTCATTCGATCTGTTCAAATCTGCTCTGTGACATCTTTCTTTTATGTTTCTTTGAAGTTGCTTTCTGAAGGGTTAACACAGAATGTTCAGGAGGAAGACAACTCATCAGCCAGAGGATGATTCCGACAAAGATCTCAAGGTAATTAAAGATTCTTTATATATATATACCAAAAAACTTATATGCATGCATGTGTGTATCAGTATAATCTTAATCAGTGCAGTGTATATTTTTCTTGGACTGTATACATGAATTTCAGCTTAGAGAATCTTGAAATATATATATATATATATATGCAGGTCGGTGAATTAAGGGAAGCTATGGGTCCGCTGTCCGGACGCAGCTTGAAATTCTGCTCAGATGCTACGTTGAGGAGATACTTGGAAGCTCGGAATTGGAACGTCGACAAGGCCAAGAAAATGTTAGAGGAGACTCTTAAATGGAGAGCTACGTATAAACCCGAATATATCCGTTGGGTAATTAAGTATATATTATATGTTTCAATTATTCGAATAGATTCCGACCAAACACTACGCGTCTATATATATATATATACACATATAATTCTATAGTTTCAGTGTAAAATGCTAGCTTGTTAGGCTCCTTTTATCGATATTCTAGTAATCTTTTGCCATTCTCCAGCATGAAGTAGCACATGAAGGCGAGACCGGAAAAGTTTCCCGAGCTAAATTTCACGACCGGAGCGAAAGAATTGTGCTTATAATGAGGCCAGGAATGCAGGTGTGTGTCCCAACAGAGATTTCCTAATCTTTTCTTTCAACTGAAGCTCTCATTCGTTAACTCGGATTCTTGGGATCAGAACACGACGTCCGCGGAGGGTAATATCCGGCATTTGGTTTACCTTCTCGAAAACGCGATCCTAAATCTTCCCGAGGGACAGAACCAGATGTCTTGGCTCATAGACTTCACCGGATGGTCTTTGAACACTAATGTCCCCATGAAAACGGCCCGAGAGATCATTTACATTCTACAAAACCATTACCCTGACAGGCTTGCCGTCGCATTTCTCTACAACCCCCCAAGAATCTTTCAGGCATTCTACAAGGTACGTATAACCAACCATAAGGATATTATTATCATTATGTACGCATTTATATATATATATATAGCCCTAGCTAGAACTCAGACTTTTTCGCTTGTGTGCGTGTAGGCTGTGAAGTATTTCATGGATCCAAGAACAGTTCAGAAGGTGAAATTTGTGTACCCAAAAGAGAAATCGAGCGTGGAGTTAATGAAAACGTACTTCGACATCGAGAATCTTCCCCAAGAGTTTGGAGGGGAAGCCACGCTTGCGTACGATCATGAGGAGTTCTCCAGATTGATGGCTCAAGACGACATTAAGACTTCCAAGTTCTGGGGAACAGACCACAAGACTTCTCCAGCGCCCGAGGTCGTGTCTGGACCTGGCCGAGACTGAGTGTTTTGCCCAGCCAACAAGACAAAAAAATATAGTAGAATATATATATATATATATATATATATATAT
>NW_010966177.1:6632781-6640825 GCF_000463585.1 Tarenaya hassleriana | reverse complement strand
ATATATATATATATATGTATATGAATCGATCGATGTTGTCTTACACTCCCGGAATAAGTAAGGCTTGTGGTCTCATGTCCTTTTTTTATTATAGAGTTCGGACAGTTGTATAACCTTTTTTGTTGTTGCTATAAATTCAACATTTGATGTGCCAATATTGAATGATTACCCACATTTTTCTATATATAGAAATATGATGTTTATATCAAATTATACACTAATAACATTTATTTTTCTCTGACGTGTAATATATATGGAAGTGAATAGGTAGTTTCTAAAATTATAAGCATTGACTCGGTCCCGTAGCTCAGTTGGTTAGAGCGTTGGTCTTATGAGCCGAAGGTCGCGGGTTCGAGCCCCGCCGGGACCATTCTCTTCCTTTTTTGTTAAAATTTAAAATATTTACTTTTGGATGATCATCGCAATCAATGATGCGCACATTTCCTTCTGGATTCATCTTCTTCGTTGCCATCTTCTCCCCTTCACCAAAAGAATCGTTAGCTCAGACATGAATGGAAGGAATTGCAATTGAAGTCTTTGCTTGTTAATCATTGGATTAGGGTTCACGAATCGTAAATCACGATCACTGTCCGAATCTTCCTCCGTTTCGATCATCTTCCCCGATCGTTGTTTCTCCAGATTTTTCAATTTTCCACCTAATCTTCTGATTCATCAAAGTATGATTCTGTAGCATTGGATTCCAACAAGTACGAGAAAAATTCCAAGTTATAGACGGAGAAGATGGTTCACAGCGCTTATGATTCGTTCCAGCTTCTCAAGGATTGTCCAGCCAGGATCGATGCTCTCGAATCCTACGGGTCCAAGATCTTCGCTGGATGCTACGACGGCTCCCTCCGTATTTACGCGCCGGAAACCTCCGCCTCTGACCGCTTTCCGCCGTTGGAGCTGCAGAAACAGCCGTACGTGCTCGATAAGACGGTGGTGGGGTTCTCGAGGAGGCCGATCGTTGCGATGGAGGTTTTGTCGTCTAGAGAACTGCTTTTATCCCTGTCGGAATCCATCGCGTTTCACGGACTTCCCGATTTGGAGACTGTCGCTGTGATCACCAAAGCTAAGGGTGCGAACGTATACTCTTGGGATGACCGGCGAGGGTTCCTGTGTTTCGCAAGGCAGAAGAGGGTCTGCGTATTCAAGCACGATGGTAATCTCTTGAGTTCTCGGGACTGGATTTCTCATCTTGTCGGATTGAATAAGTATAATCCGTGTTCTTATGCTTGGTGGGTGTTTAGGAGGAAGGGGGTTTGTGGAGGTGAGAGAATATGGAGTTCCTGATACTGTGAAGTCGATGTCTTGGTGTGGAGAAAACATTTGTTTGGGCATTAGGAAAGAATATGTGATACTGAACACTGCAAATGGTGCTCTTTCTGAGGTGTTTCCTTCTGGTAGGATTGCTCCTCCTTTGGTGGTATCTCTCCCTTCTGGTGAACTTATTCTGGGGAAGGTAATACTTTCCTCTCCTTTTCCCTCCGTGTATCTGCTTGATTTGCCTAAGGGTAGTGACTCCTGTTTGAATTTGAATCCGTTTCATGAGGAAACATGGTGATATAGCATCTCTTGTTCTTTTTCGATGATTCCCTTGTTTATGTCCAAGAGCTTTAGGGTCCCAACTTTGTCACTCTTACCTATTCCCTAGACTTATATTGTGCAATCTGTATCTGAAGGGTTGGGATAATTTAGTAAAGAGTGTCTGTTGTTATCTTTACTAGTTTCTCTATCTACTTGTAGGAGAATGTTGGAGTTTTCGTTGACCAAAACGGAAAGCTCCTTCAAGCAGACAGGATTTGCTGGTCTGAGGCCCCAACCGCTGTTGTCATTCAAAATCCGTACGGAATAGCTCTGTTACCCAGACGAGTTGAGGTATCTAAGTTGTCATGAGCAATAACTCCCTGCTTCTTTACATGTGTCTAGACGCCAATTACGGGCTTATATCATCTAACCATCAAAGCTTTGACAGGTTCGCTTGCTCCGAAGTTCATATCCATTGATACAAACGATAGTCCTCCAAAATGTCCGTCACCTTGTCAAGAGCAACAATGCTGTGATTGTTGGTTTGGATAACTCTGTTTATGTTCTCTTCCCGGTCTCTCTTGGTGCCCAGGTATGTTAATCTTTGAGAAGATTGATGTTTCCTGCTGTAGCACTTACCGTTATTTTCTTATGGATGAATATGATGCTTTTGTTAATTTTCCTCTCATTTGGTTTGGATATGATCCCATTCCGACTTACTTCTTTCTTGTCATGCTTAAATATTTTACACAATGTGCAATGCTCTTCTGAAGCGAGGCAATTGGTTTTTTTCCCTTTTTTGGAAACTTATATGAAATGTCTACGGGAAATTGATATTACCTCACATTGGGTCGGATAGACGCTTTTGACATATTCTGAGAAAGCTAAGTTGTACTGTAGATCGTGCAATTAACAGCTTCTGGAAATTTTGAGGAAGCTTTAGCTCTATGCAAGTTGCTTCCTCCTGAAGACTCCAGTCTTCGAGCTGCAAAAGAGAGCTCAATTCATGTAAGGTGTGTATTGCCAGAAGCCTCTCTTTTCCTTTTTCTAATCAGTAGCTACCAGTTAGTTATGATGACCTCTTCCATGGAAATCCTTTTTATAATGATACAGATATGCTCATTATCTTTTTGATAATGGGAGCTATGAGGAAGCCATGGAACAATTCTTGGCATCTCAAGTAGATATCACTTATGTACTTTCCTTGTATCAATCAATTGTTCTCCCAAAAACAACAATTGTACCTCAACCAGAGAAGATGGTGGACATTACTGGTGATGAAGCACCTCTGTCAAGAGGTTCATCGGGCATTTCAGATGATATGGAATCCACATCCCCACTATACCTTTTTGAATCTGAAGATAATTCTGCCCTTGAATCGAAGAAAATGAGCCACAACACTCTGATGGCTCTTATCAAGTATTTGCAGAAGAGGAGGCAAAGTATCATTGAGAAGGCCACCGCTGAAGGGACAGAAGAGGCTGTTTCAGACGCTGTTGGAGATACTTATGGAGTGTACGATTCTTCTAAGTTTAAGAAATCCACCAAGGTGCAGTCTAGTTTTCTCTCTCTGATGAGCTAATTGATGACGAAATCTTACGATCTCGCAATGTGATCTGTTCCCTTTTGCTAAATCAACATATGAACTTTATTTGCAACGAAAATTTTGTTGGGGTTCTAACAACTTTTATACTGAAGGGACGTGGTACTGTCCCCATTAACTCAGGTGCTAGGGAGATGGCGGCAATCCTTGATACAGCTCTTCTTCAAGCACTTCTACATACTGGACAGTCTGGAGCTGCAATAGAATTACTAAAAGGTCTCAACTACTGTGATGTAAAGATTAGCGAGGAGATTCTCCTGAAAAGTAAAAACTATTCTGCATTGTTGGAATTGTACAAGAGCAAATCCATGCACCAGGAAGCCCTTAAGCTTCTTCATCAGCTAGCTGAAGAATCCAAATCAAACGAGTTGCAAACTGAAGTTAAGCAGAAATTTAGTCCTGAGTCAGTCATTGAATATCTCAAGGCAAGTTTCTCAGTGCCATTTTTTCATCTTGATAAAGTTTTTGACTAATATCTTTTTCCTTATGCTTAGTACATACTTCACTTCAACTTTTCCTATTTCTAATGTTTATTAATAGACATTTCCGAATGTAATCTATCTTATTCATGGTTTTTTAAGGGGAGGAACCCTTAACATTGTTTAACCAAATTTTTACTTGGCTCTTCCTGAGGATAACCTAGTATATATTATGGTGTAGAGATCAAAATTCTGTGCAATATCTATGAGCTTCTAACAGTAAAATATTGGTGGTTTACTTTTTGCAGCCTCTCTGCAGGACTGATCCCATGCTTGTCTTGGAGTACTCTATGCTTGTCTTGGAAAGCTGTCCGACCCAAACCATTGAGTTATTTTTGTCTGGAAATATCCCAGCCGACCTTGTCAACTCATATCTGAAACAACATGCTCCGAATTTGCAGGGCAGATACTTAGAACTTATGATGGAAATGAACGAAACCGCGATTTCTGGAAACCTACAAAACGAGATGGTGAGGACATCATTCTTATATGTGAAGCATGTTTCTAGTTTTGATTTCATAATTGGTGACAGTGACTTGTGAATGATGTTACAGGTACAAATCTACCTCTCAGAGGTTCTCGAATTGTACGCTGAGCTTAACGCTCAGCAGAAATGGGACGAGAAGGATCATCCCTCGGCGAGGAAAAAACTATTGTCTGCACTAGAGAGCATCTCTGGATACAGTCCAGAGACTCTGTTGAAGCGTCTCCCTCCAGATGCTCTCTTTGAAGAGCGTGCAGTTTTGTTGGGGAAAATTAATCAGCATGAACTTGCTTTGTCCATTTATGTCCATAAGGTACCAGTGTCCATCTTTCGAATAAAGTTACCCAAAAAACTTTTTAAGTGTGGCAGAATTATAAAATTTAAAACTAGTTGGTGTTGGCTGTTAGTGATAATCACATCCCGCTCGAACAAATCTACTGTAAAAAATAGGTATGCTTGGATTCTGTAGAACATGTTGCTTGATGTTATCTCTCCACTTCTTGTTCCTTCGCATTATTTCCAATATTAAACACATGCTGAAAATTGGATTTTAACTTGACCCTCTGTAGCTTCATGCACCTGACCTGGCGCTGGCGTATTGTGATCGTATCTACGAGTCTGTTGCCCATCTACCATCTGGAAAATCATCTAGCAACATCTACCTTACACTTCTCCAAATATATCTGAATCCTAAAAGGATGACGAAGGACTTTGCGAAACGGATTATGGATCTTGGATCATCTCAAAATTCAACCCCTGCAAGGATGGGGTCGGTTACGTCTTTTAAAGGTAAAGGAGGTCGGTCCAAGAAAATCGCTGCAATAGAGGGAGCCGAGGATATGCGGGTCAGTCTCAGTAGCACTGACAGTGGGAAGAGCGATGGCGATGCAGAAGAACCTATGGAGGAAGGAAACTCTACTGTCATGATTTCTGAAGTTCTTGACCTGTTGAGCCGAAGATGGGAAAGAATCAATGGTGCTCATGCCCTCAAGCTTTTACCAAGAGAGACCAAACTCCAGGTAAAACATGCGAAATATGTGAAAGATGGATTGGATTTATACATTTGAGACCAGACTCTGCAATTTTGGATAATTTGAAACTGGTATTTGCTTCAGCTCATATATCTTTTTCACCCTGTGGATCTACATGTTATCATCAATCTCCCTGCAGAATTTGCTTCCTTTTCTCGGACCCCTCTTGAGAAAATCGAGTGAAGCACACCGGAACTTCTCGGTCATCAAGAGTTTGAGGCAGAGCGAAAATCTTCAGGTATACCTCTGTTCCGCTAGCCAAGATAAAACCCTTATACGCATCAATTTTTTTTCATGAATATAGTTTCGAGTCCGATCTTTGATACCAAATCTGATGTTATAATTTAGTAGGTTAAAATCGGCCGGAATCCTCTCTTTACTAGAGGTTCTCTCTTAGGATCTTTCCCTTTGATCGTTATTGACTTTGTTTTTGCTCGTCACTAGGGAATTATAAGCACTGGATGGTTCACCAGTCCACATAACATGATCCATTCAATATGTATATAACTAATCGTGTGATGTCTGATAAAACAGGTGAAAGACGAACTGTACAGCCATAGGAAAGGTGTGGTAAAAGTGACAAGCGAGAGCATGTGTTCTCTGTGCAACAAGAAAATTGGGACGAGCGTTTTCGCTGTCTACCCGAACGGGAAAACGATAGTTCACTTTGTCTGCTTCCGGGACTCTCAGGGCATGAAAGCCGTTTCCAAGACATCTCATGGAAGAAGACGATGAGAACTCCATGTCCCCTTGGAGACAGATGAGAGAAAGCGGCCTCTCGAGTTTTGCTGCAGGTGAGATGGTTGTGTAAGAATGTATCGATTTGTTCGAGACATATATATTCTCGATCTCTTTATCTCTGTGTCTGTGTGTGTGTGTAATTAAAATATGGATACTCTCCGTGTCGGGTTTTTTTCACAATTCGAATGGTGTGAGCTCTGTCTGTGGTTGAATCGATGTTGTGTTTTTGCGAGTTTAGGAGCATGGCTTTGGTTACAGGGCCGACAGGTTATCACGCGATTGTCGGCGAATACGGGGATGGTTGGCAAGGTGATTGATTTAATCTTAATTGTCTGCAATCACAAAAAAAAAACATGAAAAATCTTATCGCAATTCTCATACGCTTTTTGTAACAATTTGCGGTATTTTGTTACAAATATAAATATCACCTTTTAGAGTTATCGTAATAACATATAATTTACATTAAATTGCAATCCACAACCGCTATCTATCAGTACTCTGTTTTTTTTTTGTCTTTTTTTGCTGGAGATTGTGTAAATGTTTGGACTTGCAAGAACCCATTTGCCATCGCAGGTGATTTGCTTATAAGATCAATACTCATTTCAACAGGACACTAATTCTCTCTTGAGAAGGGAAACGTTTGGCTTCAAAGGTCATACCCACCCATTGCCCTCCTGAATCATCATCTCATACATCTTTGAAGGACAAGAAATACAACTGGCCAGATACAAAATTTCAAATTCAATCCACATCCCAAACAGACCCACTTCGGGTTTTTTTTCATGTTGTAGTTCAGTCAAGCATGTAGATCCTGGAGGCAATGTCTTGAACCAACCAATCAAACCCTTTCAACAGACCTTCACCGGTGATCGCGCTGCATCCGACGATTTTCCAGTGCCGGCTTTTATCCATCGACTCCAAGTTCAGCACCTGCGGATCAAGAACATGAAACCATGCCAACCCTTTTCCCATATAATCTCGGAATAACCCCCTTTTCAGATATTCAAAACGAGAAAGCGAGAAAAAATCTCAACCTTCATGCCATTCTAGACCGTTACAAAGATCTAGGACACTCACTTTGGCGATTTCTTCGGGAGTAAGAGCACCTCCTATGTCCTGTTTATTCGCAAATATCAGCAATGATGCCCCGACCAGCCTCTGCCATTCAGACCCAAAGGCGGCATTCTTATCAATATCTCGAGAGCCAACCTCTTCATGAAAACAGCAAGAGGAGAATTCCATCTTGTTTAACCGATGAAATATTCAATTACCTCTTCCTTCAAGAGATTGTGAAGCTCCATTCTGCAATCATCTAAACGTCTGATATCAGAGCTATCCACCACCCAAATCAACCCATCAGTCTGCTCAAAGTAATTCCTCCAGTACGATCTTATCGTCTTTTGCCCGCCTACATCCCATATATTAAGTGTATACCTACAATACCATCAAGAAGTTACCACTACCCGATTACCTGTTTCGACGAAATTCCGAAGAAAGAGGGAAAGATTCTAACCTTTGGTAAGTGATGACAGAAAACTCAGAGAAAGAGGGAAAGATCTTACCTTTGGTAACTGATGGTCTTGATGTTGAACCCTAGAGTTGGGCTGATGACGCTTGTGTCTTCTCCATTAATTTTCAGAACGATCGTCGTTTTCCCAGAATTATCGAGCCCACTACAAAACGCCAAAAAAAAATCTCTATCAGAATCCCCAAATGCACATATATATACACACACACACACATGCATGTTAAATGATATCTATGTAATGTGTACACAACGACAAGAACATACGGATCAGAGGAAAAGAGAAAGTGTGGAATAAGACATACACCATAAGGATTCGCATTTCCTTCTCTTTCTTCTTGATTTTGCGGATTATGCTTAGCAAACCCATTTCCTCTCCGACAAGAACAACCCACCGATCTTCGATCACTCCGAAAAGATTCTTCCTGTTGGATTATGTCAATTGAAGCAAATTCCATTTGAATGCGGAAACAATGACCAACGATGAGAACGAAGCAATAAAAAGCTCAAATCCGTGGGAGAGGCAAAAGGAGAGAAAAGATAAGAAGATGAGGACAGATTATAGATGCAGAAGCAGAAGATCCGGCGGTTACCTCTCTCGCTTTTTTTCCGCCGATCGTAGAATTGGGACGGAGACGGAGCGGCTTCGCCGGC
>NW_010966177.1:6587008-6632544 GCF_000463585.1 Tarenaya hassleriana | reverse complement strand
AGACGAGACTGACGTGGTGCTTGTTAGTTGTTAATGCTTTTCCCCCTCCGAAGTGGTTGACGTTTTAGTGACGATGAACGGCACGATGTTTTAGCACTGAACTCTTATTTGAAGCCCAAAACCGGCCCATTAGTGCTTTTAATGGGTAATGAAGTTTCTAAATTTTAAGTTATTACAATTTTCTAATGAAGCTCTAATTTCCAAGTAATCAAAAGAACCTGGTTTCTAAAAATACTACAATGGGAAGGTTTCTGGTAATACAAAATTAATATTTATACGTTTCCTCGTAAAAAATAAATTTTGATTATTTCTCATAATTGTTCGAATCACTGAACAGGGTTTTTCTTGTTTTTACAATTCGTCTTATGTTTCAAATATTATGTCTTGATAAATAATTATTTTTCTCAACCACTAACGCGCCTAATGTGTGCGCGTAGGGTTTCATCTACCGAAAATAATATACATATACATATACAATATGACGATATTGGGCCATCAAAGATAACCCTAGCTTTTCTTTTCTGTGACTTCATCCCAATACATGGATAAAAATAAATAAATATTTTAAAAAAAAAATAAATATAGGACTTGCTTTAAAATAAAGTAACAACAGTAACAAAAAAAAAATACTGATAGAGCAAACATCATATCAACAACTACCAAAGGAGTCGACCGACGTTATCAAAAAGATAAATGGTCAAAGCTATTGGGGGACAGAACACTCAGTGAAAAGAAAAGACATCCCCACTTGGATCTTGTTGCTTTTGTTCGAGGAATGTCTTCCCCTTTTTTGTTTTTCCTTCATTCTCATTCTCTCTCTCTCTCTCCAAGTTTTGGATTCGATTCCAAAAGCTCATGTGTTGGCGGTGGTAGAACGATGATTAACTAAGTGCATTGCCTTGGTCATCACACTTGCTCTTGCTTGCATGCATGCACGACGTACGTCCACGTGGCACCTCTTGATATATATTACAGATAAGCATTGCATAATCATCAATCTAATAAGAATGGTTTCTTTAAGTTGCATTACCGTAGTGTTATATGAGGAACGAAAAATATACTCACTGTAAAATCATATAATTTATAACAAAAATAAAAGTCTAGAAGCATATTTATCTGAAAACGAAAAAAAAAATGACGAGGTGTGAATTTGAGAAAGATACCAACTTATAGTATGAAATGATCCAAATGATGATATGTTATTTAGTATAACAAATTATACGAACTAGAGCAAACATGTCCATGATCGTGAAAATCAAAAGAATATGTTTATTCCACGGATAATAATTAATATATAATATTAAAAAGATATAGTTATAAGGATTTGATATGATATAATTTGATCTCCTTTATATTTATATATATACTTAAAAAAATATGGTTATAAGATTCAATAGTTGGTGGTCTAGTGGTTGAAAGATGACAAAAAATCTATCTTCAAAGTTTTGGATTCGATTCGGAGAAGAGGGAACAATTAATTACGTGACTAAAAAATAATTTTGGATCTATAAAATTAAGTGGATCGAAGGACTAGTGAACTTCTTTATTATAAAAAAAGATATAGTAATAAAAAAATTATATAATTAATTATATAAACATTCGATAATATCTAATAGAAAATGTATACATAAAAAAAAATCGTAAGAATGGATAACAAGATTAAATATCACGTGAGACAGATCACATATATGTAACGTTAATGGCGAAAACCAACAGTCAGTGGAGTGCGTTGGGTTAACCGCAGTTTAGGTTTCGAGTTCCGCAAAAACAAAGAGAGGGGCATCTTTTTGGGAAAGCGGTTGTCGTCGTTTTCTTCCATTAGTCGAATTGAACAAAGACTTCCCCAATCTCAAGACCGATCTGATTCTCCTTGTTCCTCTCTCTCTCTCTCTCTCTCTCTCTCTCTCTCTCTCTCTCTCTCTCTCTCTCTCGTTTTTATTTTTGGTATGTTATCTTTGGCGGCATATATACCACCATCACAATACAACTATATTTTTCAATTTGTCTACAGCCACCAATTTCTATATATTAATTTCAAGGGACATATATATACTCCACTGTACTCTTTTCAGACATTCAAATATCCACTAAATTTAATTGGTCTATAACAATTTTGTTTCGTATCCAAGACTGTCATTAATACTTCGTACATATTTATATATAAATAATGGTGATAATATATAAATTTTTTTAAACAACTTTACTGGGTACAAAACCCTAATTTGACAAGGTAATAAAAAAAATGGGTCCGTACCCTCAAATGGGTTACATTCTTTCATGTGCGACGTTATATATATATATATATATGGCAATATATACACCTTATGGATCGTTGTATACTAAACTGTATCCTTTGCACATAATGTTATTGTCTACATGTATGATGTTTTATATAATATAGACTCGTTTTTTGTTTGTTCTTATACATAATATCCAGGTTAATTTTTTTTATAAATATAGAAATATATTACACGCTAGTCTTTTTCTCTTTAAAAAAAAAAGAAAAGTGTAAAACGGAGTGTATCAATCTGAATTATTCTCTTTAAACTTTTTTTTTGTTGTCAGAAATTACTTGTTTGACTGATCAATGGGATGTCTCTCTTGGCAAGCCAAATAAAGAACACCGTATTGCTTTTGATCATTACAAAGTATCTCGCCAGGGTACACACATACACATATACACATACATATATATATATATATATCTCTTCTTTATCTTTACCCCTTCTAATTACCCACAAAGAACTGTGTAACAATAACTTGTTTGACAGGGGAAAAAGATATACAAAATTGAAGTATAATAAGAAAATTATAAAACAAACTAACAAATGTTTATATATTCGTGTATATATTACTTGGAGAGACTGTAAGAGGCTTGGAAGATCCTTAGAAGACCGTGACCTCTCTTAAATCACGTGGGGCTCTTTTGACCAATCTCTCTGCCACTCCAACCACATATGATTATCCACATATATATGTCTATTACTTTTTATAACTGAGATCCATTATTTTGAATCCAAAATTAATGTCGGCAAGGAAAGAATATGATATATATATATATATAAGGTTTGACATAAATATAAAAAAAATGAGATGGTTATAGTTTTTCGAAACTAAAAAATTTGAATTCAAATTAAACCGAACCGAATTAAAAAAATCATCGAAAAAATGTATGTTTAGAAATAATTGTTTTTTATTAATAAAAATTGTATTCCAAACAAAACTGAAACGAATTGAATTAATATAAAATCGGATAGTTATAAATTTTTAAAATTGAAATAATTGAATGGTGATACAACCAAGTCGAACCGAAGTCGAAGTTTAAAATGTCCATCTTGTTAATATAAAACCTTTGCAGCACATATGACAAAAGCTGGTTTCTCTGATTGCACGTCATTATATGAAATAACGTTAAAAACTATATATTTACATGTATATGGAGTTAAAAACTATATCTAACGCGACATAAATCTAAAAACGATTTTTTTTATTTATTTAGGGTGATTCGAATACACTTAATATTATTTGATTTAAACCGATTATGTTATTGATTATCAGGTTATTAATTAAATTGGACATAGTCTATATACAGACATACGTGTGTGTGTTTTGTACGTTCCTGTCTCGAATTACACAAAGGCAACGTGGACTGCCTGTCTTGCTGACTCGTCTTCCCCCTTTGTCTCCACCTTATAAACCTACAAGACAGCACCAAAAACAGCAGCAACACACCACCTAAAATCTCAAAACACTTCTGTCGGAATCTCATCGAAGGGTTAATTCAAAACAAAACATAAGGATGGGTAGATTTTCTACGAGCTCATACCAGGAAAAGAACCCTAGGTTCTTCGCGTTATTCCCGCCCGAAAACGACGCCGTATTCGCCCCCTGCTCTTCTTCTTGCTCTCCTGTTGATTGCACTCTCTCCCTCGCAACACCCTCCTCCACCCCTCTAATCAGGCAAGAAGACAAGCATCTGTTCGGTTCCTCTGCTACTTCTAGTGGCATGATTGGATGGGATGACTGTAAAACGGCGTCGTATTTATCTGATCATCAACCTCCGAGGAGTGTTATCCGTGACGGGGATACCCTCCTTTCTCGCCGGTGTTCTAACTGCGACACCACCTCTACTCCTCTCTGGAGGAACGGTCCAAAGGGCCCTAAGGTATGATGGGGTATTCTTTGTGTAAGAAAAACTCTTATGATATGATACAAAATCACCATATATATATATATATATATATATGGACCAACCATAAGGATTATCTTTTTTTTTTTGGTTAAAGGAACCATAAGGACTATCTTAAGTAAAGAAAAAAACTTTATAACGATTTTGGGAATTTGGATATGCGTACGCATACTATATATTTATATATATTAAATGGGTTGTCTCTATTTTTTGTTTTTTTGGTAAAGCTCTATTTTGAATGTTAGTAAAATGGCTCATCTTACTCACCGAAAGTTTTTTTTAAAAAAAAAAATTCAATGTAGTCTCTGTGTAATGCGTGTGGAATCCGGTTCAAGAAGGAAGAGAGACGAGCAACCGCCGGAAAATCGAACTCCGGCGAAGGGTCATCGGCGGCGGAGGCGGGAGTACGGAATCAGACATATAACGGAGGTCCGAATTACAGTTATAATCACTGCTACGATTCATCGTCCACGTGGCACCACCAGACGACGCAGAGAGTTCCATGCAGCTATTACTCGCCGTCGACGAGCGAATATACCTTCATTGATGACGTCAGAGACGGCGATTCCGACGTCACCGCGGCTCCTTTCCTCTCTTGGAGACTTAACGTCGCCGATCAACTTTATTAGTCAAGACTCAAGAGACAGGGGCCAGGGGGATACTGAAACGACGTCGGTTACGTGGCTTTGGTTTTCGCCAAAGTCTTCTGCACGGTCAAACCCTTTAACATATAAACAAAATACACTATTTAGCTTTTTTGTCATCTTTATGTTTTATTTTCAGAGCTTTTGAAAGTTTTGTGTTAATGATACATACCGTATTATAGCCCTTTCCTTGTGCCTGCACTTAAATTTGACCAGGATCATGATTGCACAGATACATTCATAAATACATACGCATGCAGATACATACCTACATTCATACATACATAAACACATACGCGGACGACGTACGTATTTCTGATGGTGGGATTTAGAAATATGGTTCCTTTATAATATTTAAAGATCTCTAAGATTATGTTCTTTTACATTTTTAGCCGGTCCTTTCATTTGGAATCTCATTAGAATAAATCTTGTTAGAAAAATACTACGAAATCCAAAGTATATATATTTAAATCGATATGTTTTAAATGTTGCCGTATCTTTTTCTTCTGGAGTTTATTAGATATTCCTTTCATTTGATTTCGATATAGATACACTATATAATGTGATATTATCGATGGCATTGAGCCACCACCCGTTTAAATCTCACGCCCCAAAAATATTTCTACTGTCTTTTAACTGCAAGTAGATTATCTCGTGACTTAAAATTTAATTTGAATTGACAGATTTCAGATTGTATATAATAAAACAAATATAAAAAGGGAGACAAAAACGGGGGGAATTTGTCGTATTATGCTCAGATTGTGTCTCGGAAATTTGACCGTCGCTCGGCCCCTCGTGTGCTGCTCCTCGTACGTCTGCATGTGGATGTAAGTTTAAAAATTCTTTAAACTCATCTAAATCATGATCTTCAATATGCAACACTTTAACATACAATATCATAAATGCAGAAATAAAATTCTGAATCGGAAAAAATATACCTCCAGCCATTGAAATTGAGTTGAAATCTGAATACTTTGGTGCTTCTAAACCATGAGCAACACAATAACGATGGTGTATATTCTGAATGTTTACTTGGCTTAGGGACTTCAATATCATACGTAATCTTTATAGTCTTTTTCCCATCAAAAAAGATTTCAGTTAACAAGTGGTTATCAAAGACAGTTAGCAGAACATGGAGTAAATATTGGACCATCACCATAATGGGTACGGAAATTAATAAACTTCCTACATTATAGAAATTAATAAATAAAATAATTTCCAACATGTGAATCATATTTATCCTTTCTCATAATGTTTGTTTTTTTTCCTTGAATCTTTTAAAAAGGTTCTAATCCCTCCTGTCATTATAGTCCGGTTCGACTCAGGAGGAAATTGAACAGCAAACCGAAGATTTTAAGTGGATACCGTGCGTTTCATCGAGGAGGGTACTAAAGACATTTGATATCAGAAGGTTGTTAGACACCGTTCATCGTCTTCTTCCTCTGCATATAAGTTCGAGTTTCCTGCAGAAAAAAAGAGGCACGGTTCATTTTTCATTTTGGGTCGAGAGATTGCGATTCGTTCTGGGTTTTGAGCGCATTCTTGTTTCTCAAAGATCTGTAAAACTGATATAGTGAATTGTCGAGAACCTGCTCGGCCGTGAGTAGGATCACATCGATCCGAACACGTTAAAGCTTGTGTGTTGTTGTGTGCATTCGTTCAAAGAAAGTTCCATGGGAATCTGACGAAATCGACGGAAGCCGGAATGTTAGTTTCGGTACAAAATCTATATATAATACTCAAATACATCAATTTTCTTAGCCTTGGAAGGTTATGGGTCATATAGTCCATATTGGGTGGGCTCAACTAATATGTGCTTTGATACACTAATTTCATAATTGGAGAATTTATTGTCTAATATAGTATGTTATGGTAGAAAAATATGTTTAAGATCTAAAATATTGAGAAAAGAAACATAAAACCTCTAACAAAATTTAAAAGATAAAAAGCGAGAACGCAATATATACAAAAGACATTGAATTCTTTGTTACTATTTTTTTGGCATTTGATGATTCAGTCCTACGGTAGACTAAATATTCGTTGTAACACCAAATCGGATCGGTTCACCTCTAATCATCTAATTAAATTCAAACTCTCGGTCCGTTTTATGGCATTTAATATTCGGTATGGTTAAAAGCGAAAGGAAAATATGATTACGGGTATTTTTATGTTTACGTCTGCTTTTCTTCCGAGGTCTCGTGGAAAGGGACGCATAATCACACACGAATTAAATAAATTTAGCTATAATATAAAGATTAAGAAGACAAAAATGCATGACCAAGACTCACAAGTGTGAACATCCCGACAGAAGTAGGAAGTGCAGGTGATCCACAGTCCGACAACGTTGTATTTGTTACTTACACCCACCAAAATCTCTCTCTTACTTAGCCGCAAATTCAGGAGATTTCTTGCAAGAAAAGTAAACGCATCAGTATTTATATACATTTGCATGAACCTTTGACTAATTAGACGGACAAAAAAAGTGAAAATGTGAAAGGAGAAGACAATTGGATGAACAAAAGATAACAACTCAACACCAAACACGTATTTTTTATATATATATAAATTTCACCTCCATCTTTAAAATCCCCCTTTCCATTTGCTATTGTCTCTTCAAACTTATATCTCTCTATAAAAAAAAAAAAAAAAAAAAAAAACAAAACAGGGAGAAGAACACAATGGTGAACTTGGTCGCAGCCCAAAAGCCATTGTTGTACGGTCTCATGAAAATGGCCGGTGTCGTTCCCTACACCGCCCTACACCGTAGAGATCGAACCAGGAACCAAAATGAATTTCTGGGTCCCTAAACAAACTGTCAAAAAACCGAAAAAATCCGACAAAACCGGCGTCACGAAACTGGAAAAACCGGCTAAACCGGCCGTACTACTCATCCACGGTTTCGCCGCCGAGGGCATCGTGACGTGGCAGTTCCAGGTGGGTTCGTTATCCAAGAAGTACTCGATTTACATACCGGACCTACTCTTCTTCGGTGGGTCCTACTCCGACAACCCGGACCGGTCACCGGCGTTTCAAGCGGAGTGTTTGGTCAAGGCTTTGGGTGTTCTCGGCGTGGATAAGTTTGTCCTCGTCGGGTTTAGCTACGGTGGCATGGTGGCGTTCAAGATCGCGGAGATGTATCCAGATATGGTTCGAGCCATGGTCGTGTCCGGTTCGATATTGGCGATGACCGACACGATCAGTGAGTCGAACCTAAACCGGTTAGGGTTTTCTTCGTCGACGGATCTTCTCTTACCGACTTCGGTTAAGGGGCTTAGGGCACTTTTCACAATGGCTGTGCATAGACCCGTTTGGTTCCCGAGTTGCCTCTTTAAGGACTATCTTGAGGTACGTACGCACACAATTTAATTTATCTGTATTATCGTTGGATTTATAGTTATAAGATTCAAATGCTTATTATATGATCATAGGGATCACTTCAGTTGATTAGAGTGATTGCAATGAAAGTTTTTTTTTGTGTTGATAAAATTGCAATGAAAGTTAGGTGGAACTCGCAAAGTTTACGTGGTTCTGACTAAACTCGCAGAAACTACATGCATTATATACACACATATATATATATATATATTCAATATTTTCCCTCATTTTTCCTTGAGCTTTTTATAGATGATTAAAAATAACACTTATATTTCGTAGATTCCTACGTGGAAAATATGAATACAAAAGATCATTGGTAGGTGTGTGAACGACAAAAATATATTTAGATACTGTTCGTTCACCTAACATGCATTGTCCAAGGAAAAAAAGCATTACATCGAGAAGTGTGTCGGTTCATATAACTATATAGTATTTTTAGATATATAATGTTCATTCAACTAACCCTGCCTAATTAATCGTCCAATGTTAAGGTGAATAACCTTTGCCTATTTCATTGAATGTCGATGCTCGAGTAGTTCTTACACAAGATTTATATTTGAAAAAAAATATATGTTATTTTAATAATCCATAACGGTTATTTTGTATAAGAAAAATCATATACAAATACCTAAAATTTTATAAAAATATGAGATAAATACTGCTATTTTTCTTTCTTTATATCACTAAATTTAGAACGAATGAAACATATAACTTACGGAATATTTAATGAATTATTATAGTTGAACATTAACAAAAAAAATTGAAAATTTTGCAGGTAATGTTCACCAATAGAAAGGAAAGAGCCGAGCTCTTGGACGCTTTGGTGATCAGCAACAAGGACGCCACCATTCCCCGTTTCCCACAGGTATGTATGTATATGTGTATATGATACATATATACACACACACACGTGTGTGTATGCGTATATATAACTCATATACAGTAATTTTTTATGCTCATAGCTTATTTCAATGACACGCCTACTTACATTTATTTGTTAGAGAATACATCTATTGTGGGGCGAAGGTGACAAGATTTTTAATCTCGAAGTCGCCAAAAATATGAGAGAGTAAGTATATATATATATATATATCCATATAGTAATTTTATTTCCCTTGGAACCGAAAGTTATATCTTTTTCTACCACTTTTTATTATAGAAAAATATCATATAAATATCCCAACTTTTTAAAATATATCAAATAAATACCTTAATTTTTAATTTGACAATATAATATCACAAAAATTAAAAAGTGTCAAATTAATATCTCAACTTTTGTTCAAAACCCTTATACATTTGTTCAAATAAAGATAATTCACAACCAAAACCCTTATACATTTGTTCAAAAACGTCTAAATCGATTTGGATATTGGTTGGGAATTGACATAAATTTTAGAAGTTGAAATATTAATTTGACACAATTTCGGTAGTTGGTATATTAATTTAGTACATTTTAACATATTGTTAAACCAGGAATTAAAATATTTATTTGATACGTTTTAAAAAATTAGAGGTATTTATATGAGATTTTTTTTTATTATCATATTACAGTTATTATACATACTGTTTTTTTGGGATCGTGGTGAATTTAAATGTATTCAGACAGCTTGGAGAGAAGGCAACGATGGAGAGTATAAAGAAAGCAGGCCACTTGGTCCACCTGGAGAGACCTTGCGTCTACAATCGGCATCTCAATAAATTCCTTGCCTCTGTTCCCTCTGAAAACAAGACCGTCCAATAAAATTATAATATTATAAGTTATAATAATCCATCGAAATACATTATTATTATTATTATTAATATATTCAATATCGGATCATATAATAAGCTGGCGTACCTTGTTCGTTTGCCTCTGTGTTTTCCTATGATTAAAAAAAGATGTTATCCAAAATAAATACGATTTTAAAATTGATTGGATAGCATAGTGTCCAAATTAACTACTTTTTTTTTAAAATTATATTTTTAAATCCGAATAAAGCTAGTAACCAAAATGTAAACAAAATCTTGGCCCGGCGTTATTGGATCCTCGTTTATGCTTTTTTTGAAAAAGGCTAATTAATTTTCTAAGTTTACTATATGGCCTTCATACAAATGGGCCTCAAACTTATACCGCCTTTTTTCCCACGACCCTTGATAAAATGATAATTATAAACTTATGAATAAGAGCACGATTAAAAGGAGGGACCACTTATTTAGTTAATAATCGAACAAGCTAATAGAATAACACATAATCGTAATCGAATTAAATTAGATATAAAATTAAATAATTATAAAAAAAATTTAAAAATAAATCTCAATAGAAGAAACCGAATAAAAAATAACAAAAAAATCTTATTTTTTTTAACATAATCGAACCAAACTGAATTGGATTTAATATAGAAACTGAATTTTTTAAAATCGAAATAATCAAATTTGAATATAACCGAACCGGAACCCAATATAGGATTGAATTTTGGAGGCAAAGAGATATTTTCTGAGTTAAAGCGCATGCCCCCCAATCACATGTAGATTCGCACGTTTTTACGCATGCATGTTTTGATTTGACCTCATACTCATCGGCTCACCGGTTTTAATAAAACAAAATCCTCTCTCCATATCCTTATATGGCATGAAATATATTAAATTTATAAATTGTAGCTAAATATATATTATATTTTTCCGTTGATATAATGCTCATATGATATTGATACAGCATTGACCTCAATTCATCGATTAGTCATACCAACTTTGTAATTTCTTGAATTTATAGCACGGGTTTTAAATGTTTAAATTTAAAACAATTTTTTTATTATATAATCCCTCACAATGCGTTAACTGTTGCACTAAATGACAAAAACCGGCAAGATTACTTTAAAGCTTGAACACGCTTAATCGACTTTTGCTAATATTTGTTGACAAATATTGGGAAGATTTACTTTCGATTGTTTTTATTTTATTTTATCTATTTCGTAGTGTTTGTGGTTGTAAATTAATATAAGACGGTAAATTCTAGACCTAAAATAAGTAAATTCCTATTTTTCCGATTTGGTTTTAAATTCAAAAATATAAACAATAAAAAATATTGACGGTTTAAACCCAAAGTAAAGTTATAAAAAATGTAAATGTGATTTGCTGTAACTTACAAATATTTCGAAATACAACTTGTTGTTATACATTAATTACTTTGATTATTATACCAAAATTATACTCACCATAATATGACCAATCATCATAATATAGAAAACGTTTTCGAGATTTACAAATTTTGTTTTTACGAAATTAATAAATTTTGTTATTGAATGTGACATTTAACTGATAATGAAAATAGAGATGGATATAGAGTAACGATTTAAAGTTAAGATACACCAGAAAATCCAAAGCTTATGAAATCAAGCAGGAGATTACCACAATCTCCATGCCCTCGTTTATTACGTCAACATTTATTGATATGATTTTAATATGAATCGTTTGCCTCGGTTTTAAAATTAAATTTTGTTTGATCTATATATATAAAGGTTTTAAATTACACCATTTTTTATATAAAAAAAAAAATCTGCATCATTATTTTAGTTTTTTCTTAATTCTCCTTTTTTTTCACTTTGTATTTTCGAGATGTCGTGTATCACTAAAATCAAGGTCCAAAATATGAACAGCCACTTACCAATATTTGAGAAACAATTAATTAAGACTTTCTTAATTTTGGTCAAATTAAGGTAGACAATAGGACGGAATATTTCCACGTGGCGTTGTCCTGAGCAAGTATTTGGTGCATGCATACAGTAGTAACTACGAAACACAGCTAAGACAATATTAAATTAAATTAATCATTATTTAAAATATATTAATATTATAATTGCTTCCCACACAGCGTGATTACTCGGAAGTTGTTCCATAACTAATGTCATTGTGGATAATTTAAACAAAAGCATATATTCTGCCGCACAATGTTTATTTAGATCGATTACTGTACCAAATGATGAGTATTGATTTTATTTTTATTACTGAGAAATTTATCAATTTTATTCGTCAAAATAAAAATACAATGAATAGAGGTTGATCGGATACATTTAATACATCATCTATCTTACTTAACTTCTTTTAAGTAATTTTTAAAAAAATATGCAACACAGATTCTTCAACGCGACAATCTCTATCCTCATAAAATGGAGGTATAATAGGATCTAGGATATTAAAAAATATAGAGGTTGATATTTTTTTATTATATGAAAAAAAAGTTGACCTGCTTATATAAAACAAATTAACAGTTTAGTTACAAGTTTCAAAACAAATATTAAAATGTAAACAGAGCACGAATGTCAAAAGTAGGATCTAATTAGATTTGGTCGATTTTATGGTTTATTTTTTTATTCAAACTATTTTTATTATATTTTCAATGAGTTTTTAAAAGAAAATATGTTTTAAATATTTTACTAGAAAACATAATTTATTTTGCATTTATTGGATTTTCATTGACTCACTGTATGTGCATGTTACTTTGGAAACGGATCCAAGAAAATAGAAGAAAAAAATGAACAAAGGAAAAAAAAAGTGAGCGTCTGACATAAAACACATTCCTCCTCTTTTTTTTTTTATTGTTTTATTTTCACTTCCAAAGTCTCTCTCTCTCTCTATATATATATACATATATATATATATATGTATATATATATGTATATAGCCAGCGATTGCATTATGATACAGAGACGGTCCAATTTATTTTTTGGAAACGTGGGATGTGTATATAACATATAATGTTGTAACACAGAAAGAATCTCATTCCTTTCTTGCTCTATGCTTCGAATCTTGCTTCATAACTACAGATACAAAGCTTCTTCCTTTTTTTTTTGTTCACTGTAGTTTTTTTTTTGGTATTCCGGAATACAATTCGACCCTCGACCCTCGACCCTTGTTTTGCTTTTGTTATATCCGTATTATTACTTGTTCTATTCCATGCCCACTTACGGTATACGTACGTACGTGAGATTGCGGCTGTCTTGTATAAATACCGACCAATGTAGTTTCTCGACGCGGAATATATATATACGATGAGATTTTTAAGGGCATTTGATCGTAGAGGCATGTTTAGATGTATCAAAAAGTGAGTACAACATAGTGTAGTGCATACTTTAGGACCATACGTTTTATGTAATGGTGTGGGTTGACAGTACCGCACCACACAGAAATCGGTATTTGGACCAATGTGCAGTCTTCAGTGCCTGTGATGGAGAAATAACGTGACTCTCTCTCTCCTCTATCTCCGCAAATATCTCTCTCTCTCTCTATATATATATATATCTCCCTCTCTCTCTCTCTCTCTCTCTCTCTCTCTCTCTCTCCGTGTTGTTCGTTAGTGGACTGTGTTATGATCATTAAGGACCAAACCCACTTGCTCGCTTCACCATTTCCTGCATTCTACTCTCTCTCCCGGACATTGATGCGCAACAGGAAACGCGAGACAAACTCCCTCTCTCTCTTCTCTCTCTCTCTAAAACTTGGAATCTAGCTTGGGGTCTTCTTCTTGCTTTTCCCTCTGGTTTTCATGGTAAAGATCTGTGCTTTATAATTGTTTCATGCTGGGCATAGGCGCTTACGAAATGGGTCAGTTGATTTTTCCTTAATCAATTGCTTGCCGAGTTGAAAGTAATTAGTAGGTTTGGTGGGTTTGCACAGGAAAAAGATAAAAGTCAAAGAGTCAGAATTTAAAAGCGTGGGATGGGATTTTTTCTTCACGCTCGGCTGCTGATCATTTGCTGATTAAAGCTAAAAAGCTTAAAGCTTAGTGTTTTCCCTTCATCCATAGCTAGGGTTTTCATAGAAGATCACAAAAAAAAAGGTTTTAAAAAGATTAGGGTTTAATTAGAGGAGCTGAAGCTCGCAGATCAGGAAAAGATTCGATCGATCGATCGAGAGAGATGGAAGTGGGAGAGAAAGAGAAGGAGATGGAGATGCCAAGCTCCTTCAGATATTGCACTTCATCCACTGATCACCATGAAAGAAGAAGAAAACCCGCAACAGATCACCAAACCCTATATCACCACCATCGCCCTCCTCCTCCGCATATCTACCATGAAACCGCCGAGAAGAACAAACCCACAAGCAGAGATTCGGACTCGGACCCGGAACCGGAACCGGTCTCTGCAACTCCGGTGTCTCCCCTTCCCAGATCATACGCAAGACCCTTTCCTCATCTTTATCAGCAGCAGCAGCAACAGGTGAGATACAGAGAATGCCAACGGAACCATGCTGCTAGCTCCGGCGGCCACGTCGTCGACGGCTGCGGTGAGTTCATGGCAGCCGGCGAAGAGGGCACGCCGGAATATCTCCGATGCGCCGCTTGCGACTGTCACCGGAGCTTTCACCGGAGAGAAATCGACGGAGAGATTACGCTGAATCTCAACACGTACGGACACTACAGCGTGGTTGCCACCGGAAACGTGTGGTCCCAGAGAAACCTAGTGTCCCCTCCTCCACAACACCAGCCAACCCCTCCGGGTCTCCTCCTCCATCACCACCACCACGTGTGTCCGATCATGATGAGCTTCGGCGGCGGCGGAGGACCGGCGGAGTCATCGACGGAGGATCTCAATAAGTTCCATCAGTCTTTGGGAGCTATTGGAATCGATCAGCTTCAGCAGCCGAGGAAGAGGTCTCGGACAAAGTTTAGTCAAGAACAGAAGGAGAAGATGGAGGAGTTCGCGGACAAGATCAGTTGGAGAATAACCAAGCAAGACGAGGAAGAAGTTCAACGATTCTGCTCGCAAATCAATGTGAAACGACAAGTGTTCAAAGTTTGGATGCACAATAATAAGCAAGCATCGAGGAAGAAACACATGTAAGATCATATACTCAAAAATCTCCGGTCTTGAAGAGATTTGCAATCGGAGAAGTAGAACAAAAACATTTCAATGGGATTGAATTCAGAATCTGCGTGTAAGTACGTATAATATATCAGGCAGTTCTTGGGTTCTAACATGATTCCACCATATACACGGTCGGGAAAGTTATTACATCAACCCCTGCCACTACAGGTGGGAATACATATACATATACATATGTGCGTCTGTGTACATTACATACTTCTCATAATCTCGACCATACATTCTTTGGCATCATATGCTGTGTCTGCTGCCCCCCCCCCCCCGAAATTTTGAATTCAAAGTTTCCATAACCGGTTTGGGAAACCGGGCCGCTGCGTAAACCGGACCCAAACTTAAAAGTCCAAAATCCGTTTATAAATTCTCAGAGAACAAAATCTTGGAATCTTCTTTTGCATAACGAGTGATCAAAAGCTAGAGACGGGCAAAATTTATTAATGGGCTTATACATGGGCCTTTATATGGGCCGTTAAGAACCATCTGTATCAGCCCGAGATTTAACTCGATCCATTTTTCAAGCAATTTTCCAAAATTTTGTCAAAATTGTCTGGAAGAAATGGGTTTTGGGCAAAGGATTAAAGATACATTATTACCCAAAAAAAATCAAATTAGAAAATAGCATTTTGTTTTTTTCCCGCTCAAATTGAGTTTAATAGTTGTTTCAAAATTATACAGTACACTAAAATTAAAATATTTTTCAGATATATTCACTTAATAATTGCTGATATTTAAACATTCATTTCCGCGGGAAAAGTTCATAAATTTGGTTTTTTTTTCACATAAAAAAAAATACACAGAGGGAGTTGCTTTCATGGATAATTCAAAGCAACTCGTTACATAGTTGACTTAAGATTGGAAGATCATGCAAAAGAATACACTTAATGCATATATTATGTTTTTAATATAAAACCAGATGGATGGCCAGTGAAAATGTTTGAAATCTGGAAGAAATATTTTGTTCTCCACTCATCCACAAAGGGTAAAAAGAACAATTCCAAATTCTATATTTATAGATAAGTAAATTAATAATTTAAAAGATTATTCGACGGTCCACGTTGTAATAAATAATCAAGTGATTGAATTTCGACCAGTAGATAACGAAGATTGTTATGAAAAATGTTTAGCCGTAAATAGACGAGTGATTATATTCTAAGAATATCTTTAGGCATTTATTTTAATTATGCACTTTATCAATCCACTACTAAACCTGTCTGATAATTAAGTTTTGGTGGAATTTATATAATTAAGATTCCATGTTTTGATTTGTTGTTTTTTCTTTTAAGGGGAAAAATTATCGAATAATCGTCTCTTTTTTACTGTGGTTAACCCCACGAGACAACCATCATGTTCAACTATCACAATCTTGTATTAATATAAGGTATTTTTAGGGTAGGATGGATACATGAAGCTTCGATTCTGTTCTATTTCATTTGAATTTGTTTTTTCTTGAAAAAATATTCAGTTTAATTGATATTTTTTTATATTCCATTTCACTTAATTTATATATATATATATTTACAAAAATTGTATCCAAGTTTTTTTAATAATAAAATCGAATTCGATTTCAATATTATTGGATTAGATTTTACATTCGTAACATGCATTACGAAAACTGAGGTTACCATTGGGCTAGGCTATATATATACACACACTCAACTAATATATACAAATAAATGTTACATTGACATATTTGTAATGATAATGGCTAAGAATTCTTTGGTTCCCATACACCATGCACAGTAATCTTTACTATGTTTTTTTATAATATGTGATTTGTCAAGGGTGTAATCTTTACTATGTTAAATGATTACAACGATTTATACGTAGACATTTATTATCATTGTTGTTGTTGTTGTTATTATTATTATTAATCGAAGTCTATATATATAACGTTCTTTTCGTATACATATTTGTCCGCTTTAGTAACATATTACGCCATAAAACGACGTTTCTCTTTTTTTTTTTTTTCGTTGGTTTCAGCAGACACTAGCACAAGCTCGACTTTCACAATGTCCATATGACTAATTCACATGAGTTCTTTGCCTTCTCGATATATATATACATATGTATGTATGTATGTATGTATATGTGTATATATATTTCAGGTAATGATATTAATGTATATGGTCGTTTGTGATTATATATATCAGAATTGATAAGTCACATGCATTGGCTAACTTAGCGGCGGTATGGGGGGGGGGGGAGTTCTTACATAGTGGAAAGCCATACAGAAACAAAGAAAAAAACATGGGCAGACAATACAATACAGTTTTGGAATCAGTTTACGTTCCTCCCTGTTTGGTTCTTGGGGAAACCGTGCTGGTTATACAGAGGAACCTGCAACATGCGAAATTCCAACAAGAAACTGCGTTCAGGACAATGGAATCAGTATATATGATAAGGATAGAGCCACAATGTCACTCCCTTGTGTTATGTTAGGACAACGGAATCAGTATACAATGGCCTATATTTTGGAATTATATATATATATACATATATATATATATATATATATCGCGTTTGTTTCTCTTCCTCGATGGATTAGTTATTGCATTTGGTTCGACAAGGGTCGTGGCCAATTTATCCAAAAGGATCGTGTCATTGGATTGTGGGGCAGTGACTTTTTTTTTTTTTTGCGTTCATGATTATATATATATATATATATATATAGAGAGAGAGAGAGAGAGAGAGAGAGAGAATAGGCATGGGACAGCGGCTTAATGATCTGTTTCAAGAGGTCGACAAAACAAGCTTTTGTATCACACTTTTCCTAGATTGCTTTTCGACCCCACATATGTGGAGCTGCTAAATAAGAGGAATATGAAACAATGGTCTTCAATCTTATTACTCAGAATATATATATATGTGTATATATGTATTCAAGCAGAGAGGGGGTCATTATGTTACCTTCAGTTTCTAATTATTACCGCTTGTACGGTAGTTTGGATGCGGATAGCGTCCCGACTCAATGTCATTGACGTCCCTAATGAGAAGCTCGTAGTGTCGCTTCACCTCCTCAGCCGATTTTCCTCCCACCGCTTTGGCAACGTTCTGCCAACGGTCGGGCGTGTCCTTGTCGTATATAGCCAGAGCCCTTTCGAACAGTTTGTTCTGCTTGGCGGTCCAAGACGAGCTCGAGCTGCGGTAGGAGCTCATAGAGTTTGAAGCCATCACACTGCAAAAGAATGTATGTATGTAAGCTCAAAACCCGGATCAAGATTTCGAAAACTATGAACCCGAGGAATCGGTTTTTGGTTCGATCATATAGCTAGGGAGAGGGAGCTCCTTATATGTAGGAAGGCGGGGAAGCAATGGTGGGGTAAAGCCAGTTGGAAGAATATATACTTCCAAAGGTGAGACCTTTATAGAGTGACCCGTTCCTTTAGCAGCCACGGAAATAATATATGAGCGAATTGGACAATGAGGAAATATATGCAAAATCAAACGAATGAAATTAAGCAAAGCGAGAGGGGGCGTTAGTCTCTAAAGGGCGCAAACTTTCTTTTTTTTTTCCTTAGCAGAATGAGATTCTTTGACCTTACAATAGGGGAAAAAAAATCAAGGTTTCCTCTTTCTTACAATTTCGTATTATTTCCGTACAGTGGGAGTATAGTCCGTGGCCCGTGTGCATATATACTAGTATTGAACTTTAAAACAACATTTGATATTTGCTTTTTTTTCCTTCAAAATTAGAAGATTAGAGGTGAAAACTGTTAAAATATATCGATTTTTGAAGAATATTACAAAATATATCGTATAATAGATATTTTGTCAAATACAGAAAATATATATTTAAAAATATTTATTATTATATTTAGTTTAGTGAATTATTCATCTTAAAACTCTTATTTATTTCTATATTATTTTGATTATTAATAAAAAAATCATTATGCAAATTCCTACATAGTATTAGAGTTTCTCAATTTTTCTAGTTTGTTGATATTTTTATAAAGAAAATAGTTTCTGATTTTTTCTAGTTTGTTGATATTTTCATAAAAAAAAAATGGTGGTTGATAATGAGAATACAAATGAAAATGATAATGATATACCGATATAATGATAATATCATTTTGAGTTATTTTTTTAAGAATAAAAGAGTTATTTTGTTTTCTTTATGGTCTTCATTGAGCTTGCGATTATGCTGCATTTCAACTGTAGAATGAACGACGTACATTTTTATCGTATAGTTATTTACTTCCACCGCGTCTTCGTCTCAAAAGATTTTGACGGCCTCTTTAGATTTTCACGAAAACTCGTTATAGGTTGTCATAATCCGATCCAATCTCTTGTCTATCGCATCTTGTAATTAATTAGGGGTGTCAATTTGGGTCCGAAGTCCGAGACCCGAAGCCTGGTCCGGTTCAACCCAAAAATTAGCGGGCTTTGGACCTAAGTTTTTCGGCCGGAAAAAAATCAGGCTTTCGGACCAGACTCGAATCGGGTTTAGGACTCGAGTCAGACCGGTCCGAAAGCCCGATATTTAAAAAAAAAAAAAGAGAAAAAAATAAGAATTACAAAGGGATTTGCGCGGGCTGATCCGGTCCGGTCTGATCCGACCCGAACCGAACCTAGTATATATAAGATCGGGCTTCGGGCTTAACTTCATAGATCCGAAAAAAATCGGGTCGGCTCAAACCCAAAACCTTCGGGTCGAGTGCAGGCTCGAGCCAGGTCGGACTGGGCCAACCCGATTTGGTGTTCCATATATATTTTCCACCAACCATGCCAACCTAAACGAGAGTGAACATATAATACACATCAACACTTGTACGTTGGAACAAGATTCTAAGCATCTCATTACCAATATCAAAGCATATATAGATAAATAGATATCCTTTCTTGGCCTTATGGAGGAAGACGAACACTGAAAACCCTTTCCTCTATCACCCTTTTCGTGACGAAATGTGAATAGTGGAATCAAAAAATCTTGATGGATTCGCTGAGAAACGTTGTTAGAGAGATCATAAATTATCGTTTGGTGTATGGTGAAAACTATATAGTAAGTATAGGTATTGTTACTGCATGCATGGAGACGTGGTCTCTTCCAGTAACTTCTCCCTCGCCCCAAACGCAAGAAGGAGCCGCATATTTTATGAGAATATTCAGGTGTTTTTTTTTTTTAAATTTCAGGTTGCAAGTTACATATATATATATACATATATACGTGCAAGTGGGTAAAGTTCGAAATCTTGGGGAAGATATCATGGATGAATCGTATCGTTGGAAATCTCTGCTCAGACTCCTCCTTGTGTGTGCGCTTCGTGATAAAAACATTCTCTTGGGAGATACCCTCTCTCTCTCTCTCTCTCTCTCTCTCTCTCTCTCACACTTCCCCCACTCCCCAACTTGTTCTTGTGGAATCACCAAGTGGATCCATACCTTCACCTCTACGCCTCAACAATCCACCACCCTCTTAATTTAATCTCTTTATTTTTTTTAATTGTTTATTCCATCACCTAATTTGTATAAAAAACCATTTCTGTAATATCGGTCCAATTTTTGAAATTGTTATCAAGAGAAATGGGTTTTGCTGAAGAAAAGTTTGGGTGTGTATATATGGTAGTTTTTCATTCAAAACCCTACGAAATAAAATAATGGTCGAGGGTTAATTTAGGGTTTGCAAAAAAAAAAAGGGGGGGGGGGGGATAATTGCTGACGTGTGGAATCGCCATTAATAACATTAGATCTTTATATCGTCGTCATGTACCATTGGTTGATGCTTTCCATAAAGGCCAAATTCTCTCTTGGAAAAGTAGATAATTAAAATAAATATGATTTAATTTGATTAGATTCCGACCGATCTTATATGCTTCCCCTAAAATCCTCTCTCAACGTATTAAATTTGATAAACCTTTGGAATCAAACATATGTTTAAATGGCATTATTGTGGCCACTTAAGCTTTGTTTTTTTTTTCAAGTGCAAATAATATTCTGCTTGCATAAGCATGAGAACCCAAACTTTTTACATCCTTTTCGTTTTTTTAAATATTTTTTTCCTCAATAAATTGTTCGAATGGACTATTTGCGTGCAAATAAATATTATAAATGGATTTTTCCAAAAAAAAAAAATATTATAAATGGATAACGTACTTATGGTTCTACCTTCTCAAGAAACGAAAACACAACAAAGGGTAGTTTAGGAGTCGAGATTTCGTGTTTTACCGTCAGTTATAAAAAATTTCTTTATTTGATTTTTTGTTGGATTTTATTTTTATTCATATTTTTATATTTTATTCAAATTACATTCGGGTTCGCTTTTTATTAAAAAAATATTTTTTTCTCTCTTTTTTTTAATATCTTTGTTATGTTTTCTTATTTAATTTAGTTTCAGTTTTTTTTTTTAAAAAAAATTATATATGTATTCTAGAGATGTTAAATGGGTTGGCCCGGTTCGGACCAACTCGACTCGTCACGAGCTCGCCATTTTATTGGCTCAGACCAAACCGAACCGTTTGTAAATGGGTTGAGATTAAGCGGCCCGAACCGGTTCGCTAAAACTCGTGGGCAAACCGAGCTGGCTCGCACGCTAAAAAATACAAAACAATGTAATAAATCGTGCTAAAATAATCAGTTAATATGAAAAAATCTTATAAAACATTACTAATAATGTCTTAATCCATAAAAAATAGGAAAAATCCAAAAAAAAAACATTGAACTTTACAATTTTGACAAAAAAACACTAAACTTTAGTTTTTGTCAAATAAACATTAAACTTTTTAAACCAGTCTAAAAAAACACTGAACTTTTTAAACGATCCAAAACAAACTTTTTTGCGATTATCAAAAAAACACTGAACTTTTTTAGTGATCCAAAAAAATTCATGAACTTTTTCCGATTGTAAAAAAAACGAAGTAAATTAAATAATCTGATGTGTTTGCATATAATTGAGCCCCGTAATTCATTTTGTTTATTTTGACAATCGTAGAAGAGTTAAGTGTTTATTTTGTCAAATTTAAAAAGTTTAATGTTTATTTGATAAAATAAAAAATTCAGTGTTTTTTGGTCAAAATTGTAAAGTTCAGTGCTTTTTTGGGATTTTTTCTAAAAAATACTAAAAACTTATATAAATTGTTACCAATAAAAGATAAAACCATTACGAATAATGTATAAAATCATTCATAAAAAATAGGATTAATAAAAACTAAGAAAGGATGCGGCTCGCGGCCTGGTCCAACTCAAACCAGCCCGACTCGTCACGAGTTCGCCATTTACTGGCTCAGACCATATCGGACCGTTTGTAACGGGCTAAAAAATGAATGATCCAACTCGGCACTAAACGGTCTGGTTCAGGACCGGCTCGCGAGCCGACAGCCCATTTAACATCCCTAATGTCTTCGCCTTAAATATGATGGCATGTTATTCAGTTCAATTTAATTTTTATACTCCAATCCGATCATAAAGGGGTGGCCTCAGTACTAGTTTAACTGATTTTCCTAGAAAAATTATTTTAAAAAATAAAATAACTAACTCAGATTCATTTTATTTAGAGTTTTTCTTGTTCGAGAAAAATAGAGATTTGGAGATTTTCGATGTCAATAAGATTTAAAATCTTAGTTATAAGTTAGAGATAATGGATCTCATATATTCCAAAGAACCATAAAAGACTTTAAGCGAATAGTCGGAACTAAACTTGAAATTAGAGATGAACGTTTCGAGATCCGGTTAGAGAATATATTCGTATCAAATTAGAAATGAATATTAATCGGTTTTGTTTTAGTGTCAGTTCATTTCGATTCGTTTTCATTATACAAGTATCAAAACTTGATATTTACAAAGAAATCATAAATAATTCGAGTGTTCGATATTTTATCGGTTTATTATTTTGGATATAATTTATTCGATTCTACAAAAAAATATACTAAATTAATACTGAATAATTATTGGCTCGATTCGCAATCTAGTTAAATTCAAACATTAATTTAAAATATATTTCCTCTTTCTTTTTTTTTAAACCACACGTTTCTTTCTCCTATTGTACCCGACCCACCCAAATAAAAAACTTCATAAAGGAAGCCCATTAAGCAAATAAATGAAGCCTATTAAGCTAAAACTGAAGCAGGATTTGGTTCCATTAGGCCCATTAGGCCCAATTATGAGCCCGTTTCCCATCATTAAGGCCCTAGACGTTCCTTGCTGTGATTTGGTCACAAATGATCTATCTTACAGAAATAGAATAATAAAAAATTCAACAAGTATTATTTTTTTAAAACAAAATAAAAATTGAAACCCGAAAATAAGTGAATCGTACCCGAGAAATATATCTAAGATAGATCTTTATACGAAAATTCAAATGTGTTTTTGTGGTTGGTCTTAGAATATTATTCGTATTTAACTTTATCAAATTCATAAAAAAAGAACCAAATTCTTGTTCCCAATTTGGTCTAATCAAAAAAATTATGAAAAATCTTTTGTCTCTCTTTAGATTTATATTACTTTTCTACCAGATGTCAGGAATTACTTGTATCAGAGTCCTAATCCTAGTATGTATCTTGAGAAGAATTCACTTTACCCCATCTTTTTTATTTTTCAACCTAAATTTGAAAAATTGGAAAGGGTGTGGTGTGACTCTGTCATTATTGACCAATTTGAAATGTTATAGAATGTATCAATAATCAAGAGTTTTGTTTTCTATTATAATAGAAAACAAAACTAGATACTAAAATAAGATAAGGAAAGCAAACGCAGAAAATAAAGGAAAGATAAATCGGCGAAACAAATAATTATGGTTGGTCTTAGAATATTATTCATCGAGGAAAAAAAAGTAGATACAAAAATTTAAATGTTCTTCATCAAAAAATTTAGATATCCATCTTGAAATATTCATCGTGTAACGAGATATAGATCAAATTTGAAATTTGAATTTGGATTCGAATAACTTCCGAAATAGAAAAATAACCATTACTCCTTGAATTGTTATGAAATTACAAAAAATATCTAAATTAAAATATTTTACTTACAAAGACTATTATTTTATGACCTAATCATTTTGGGAATAAATATATATATTGATGATGCTATGAGTTACACATACATATGAATTTTTAAGCAAAATGGGTTTAAATTCCGTCAAATATCCGTTGATATATGAAAATTATCTCTAAATAATATTATTCGGATATCCAAAAATTCGAATTGGGATTCGGGTTAAAATATATAACTTGTCCGATTCGTATTTAGATTCAGATTCAAACTTGTCCGATTCGAATTGGGCGTTGACCTTGTCAAGGTGGTCTTCGTTGTGGAAAGATAAAAACAATTCATTGTTGGAACTCGTCATTGAAAACGAATCTATAACCATAATTCGTTTCAGTTAATCTGAATTACATAATAATATTAACTAAAAAAACTTTTCCTCTGTTTCTTAATAGTTGACGGCCTATATAAAATATTTTTGTTATTAAATAGATTTTATTTTCGATTTTGTAATTAATTTTTTAAAATATATTTAATAATTTTAATAAACTTAATGAAGTATCTATGATTAAATACGTGTATATATATATGACTTTTTTTTTATATTTTTAAAAATTAAAAAAAAAGGTTAAAACGTCGGAGGGATTAATTGATTTTGGTGATTAGAGTTAAACAACTTATGATCTTCGAGACAAAAGCCGCATCAATTCTTATTACAAAGAATGAATAAAGCTTTTTAGCAAAGTAAAAGTCCAAGACTTTGAATTTAGAGTTGTCTTCAAGTGGTGTTGACCGTAGCAGCCATTCAATATAGTCTGCGTGGACACGGTACTCATGTCCCATTACTGATGGCTGTGACCTTTATAATATCACAGACCATTTAAGACCATACGATCGTAAAGATCAACGACTCATATTCGTCTGTCTTTCACAGACTGTCACTCTAATGTCACAGCATTTTACTCGTTGCCCGTGGTTAGCTCTACCTTTTCCTCTTCTTCGTAGGACGCTATCTCGCTTTGCATGTTTTTCTTCTCAAGGTACGATCTTTTTTTTTTGCATTCGGATTTTGTCTTGAAGCGTCTCTTCTATCTCTTTCACGATCAGTTTCTTTTTGTTGTTCTGAATTTGGCCGATGACCCACGATTCAATCACCTTTGTTTGATCTCCCGAGATAAATTTATGGTTTTTGTCGTGTAATTTTGACGTTTCCGTCAGGGAATTCGATTCCGCGGTCGCTTTGGTTGAGGGCTTTTCAACTTTGGAGACGATTCTTTTTGGAGATCCCTTATTCGTGGGTTCCTTTTTTTTTTGTTGTTCTCTTCCTCTGCTTCGGCTTCTGCAGAAAAAAAGGGGCTTACTTTTGAGGATAAGGGTTAAACCTTGGAGAGGAAAAAGTTGGATTCTTTTTTTCATGAGCAGGAGAGTAACTATGTTCTTGGTCTCATCTGAAATTCTCTCTTTGGACGACCATTTGTTGTCTCCTCTGCTGATTTTTGGTCGTTCTGCGAGGAAAATGCTCTCGACTTTCCTGTAATTTTCTGGGGATTCTGTTAGTTATGGTGTATGATTCTAGGGCTTTTACCCGTATGTTTGTTTTGGAGAAGAAAGCTATTCATTTGTATCGGATCGTGACACCGTGAAGACGCAGGCCATTAGGGTGAGTCGATTCTCTTCAGTTCTGCTGAAATCATGAAATTCCTTGCAGTTTACTTCCATTTGGCTTCTGCATCTCCTGTTGTCATGATTCATGATTCGTGTTCATGTTCAAGCTCAAGGTTTCTCCAGTCTTTGGTCAATTTGCAGATTGTAGATTCCTTCTCGTCGCGATGAGGAATGATATTATTGCTGAAGGGTTGGAGGCTTTGCCTCGTTCCTTCAAGGTCTGAGCTTTGAATCTCTTATGCAAAGTCTCGAGTGTTTCATTTGTTGTGTTTTTTGCTTAAGCGCATATGCCCTTTGTTGCTGTCTGAAAATATCGTTGCCTTATGCTGCAGATGCACTCTTCAATGTGCATGAAACTGAGGAACTTAGTGGTTAGAATCATGAGGATATTTCCTGACATAGAAGAGGCTCGACCAAGGTGCTTGTCGGGGATTCAGACACTATGCTTGCTGAACAATGCACTGGAGAAATCCAAGCTGCTTCTTCAATATTGCAGTGAATCCAGTAAACTCTACATGGTTTGTGGAACTCCGTCTTCGAATTTTGTTCTTCAAAAATCTTTTCTCCATTACGATTGATCAGAAAATCTTTGATGTTTTTTTCGGGTAGAATCTTTGTCCTCGCGGTGTGTATTTTTGTGTTCATTCTATGATAAATGCTTTTGCATATCTCAGGCTGTAACAGGAGATGCAATACTCTCCAGAAGTTTAAGAGCGAAAAATCTGTTGGAGCAAAGTTTAAGTGAGATTCAAAACATGGTACCGGTCGTTCTGGCTGTCAAGGTTCGTTACCCTCCTACGTTTTTTCACGATTCCCATTTCGTGAAAAGCTACATGGTATAAGTTTAAGTGACGTTTTTTTTTTGCGTGCAGATTTCTGAGATCATCCATGATCTTAGGTGTGGCATGTTTAGTCTGGACCCGTCTGAAGAAGATGCCGGAAAAGCTATTGCAGAGATGATGAGACGGAGGGTTTCCTCGTCTGTTTCCTCGGATGATATCAAAGATTTCCATTTCGCCGCTGGGAAACTTCAACTTTCAACTCCCAAAGCCATTGTCATCGAGAGAAGATCCCTTAAGGTTCTTCTCCAGAAAGTAGGTGAAGACAACCTGCACAAAAGAAAGATTCTGAGGTATCTTCTCTATCTTTTGCACAATCTCGAACAGTTCATTACTAGAGATCAGAAAGAGGACTCTCACGAAGAATTGTGTTCCGCCAAATGTTCTGTATCTGGAAATGATTCTCAAGTTGAGTTTTCCGAGGAACACAAGCATCGTGATCACGAGAGTTGTCTGCTTGTCAGTGCTACTCCGCCCGAGGAATTTATATGCCCCCTGTCTCTGAGAATCATGTATGATCCTGTCATCATTTCCTCTGGCCAAACCTTTGAGAGGGTGTGGATTCAGAAATGGTTTGATGAAGGTAATGATTCATGCCCGAAAACTAAAACGAAACTGGACAATCTTTTGCTGTACCCCGATACAAGAATGAAGGATCTGATATCGAGATGGTGCTCAAAGTATGGAGTTAACGTCGAAGATCCAGGGAAACAATCTGAGGCTTTTCGCCGTATGGACTTCTCATCCATCTCTATTGCTAGTTTTGGTAGTTCCATGTACAATCTCCGGCTTCCATCCGATATCAGCAGCATATCTATTGGAGGATCAGACGCGAGCTTCTCAGGCGAAACACCACCCATAAGCAAAATCTCAAAGGGTTCTGCCTTCACCGGTCATATGGGTTCGAGTCATAGCGAGGTGGAGATAGAGATAGATCCTCTGTGTGGACTCGATGATCTTGCATGGGAAGCACAGAGAAAGGTTGTCAAAGATGTAAGAAATCGTCTTGAGCACAATAGTCGAGCTTTTCCGGCAATGTCTCCCCCGAAATTTCTCAAGCCACTTGTTTCGTATCTGAAGAATGCCAACAACATACATTGCGTCGAAGACATAAGGGCTGGATTGGATTTGCTACTGACATTTCTTACCAAAAACAGGTCTGTTTTGTTCTTTTCTTCATTACCACCTTGGTGGGATATGTTTTTTTTTTAGCTGTAATATTCGACTTCAGTTCTGAGGACCCTTTTATTCCTTAAGCGAGATATGAAACTTAATCGAAGGAGTCTCTCACTGTTTCATGCAGAAAGGCTATAGAATCTTTGAACGAAGATGCTTTTCGTCTGCTTTCGCTCTTTCTCGACTCAGAAGTAGCTGGAGAAGCTCTGAACATAGTGGAAGTGCTGTCTGGTCACCCGCATGGTCTGTCCAAAATAGCCTTTTCAGGTTTCGTTTCATCCCTTTTGAAGATCTTCGAATCTCAAGCCATGGATCTGCAGGAACAAGCCATGATTACTCTGCAGAACCTGTCTTCGAGCAATGAGATATGCCTGGAAATGGTGTCTCTCCAGTTTATCCAGAAGCTGGCCTCTTTCTTACAACACAACATGCTCAGGAAACACTCTGTCATCATCCTAAGAAATCTCTGCGATATCGAGAAGGGTCGTGCTTCTGTTGTCAAGACAGCCGGGTGTTTGGCTTCGGTAGCTGAATTGCTCGAGTCAGACAGCCATGACGAGCAAGAGAACGCTGTCTCCATCCTCCTCATGCTCTGCATGCAACCCGATTACTGCTATCTGGTAATGGATGAGGGAATCAACGTTATCCCTTCGCTCGTTTTCATATCCAACAACGGGAACGATAGAGCCAAAGCGAGTGCTTCTGAACTGCTGAGGGTTTTACGAGATGTGGATTTCGGTAAAGGGCAAGGTTCATCTGCCCCAGAAGAACCGGCTGTTCAACATCAACAACACGTCACGAACTCGGTTTCTCAGATTCCTACGCCGTCTCCCAAGAAATCTGGTCTTTTTGGATTCAAACTCTCAGTTCCTGTCCTGAAGAAGAAGAGATGATTGCCATTTTTTTCTTCTGGGTGTTGCGAGAAGAACAGATGCAAGGAACACATCAGTTTTGGTCGGCCATTTTGACTTAGTTTTGTGACTTGGGAAACAAGCAAAAGAACAGCTAAACTAGGGTTATGTATATTGTTGTAATATAATATAGGAAGAAATTGTTTAGGACAATGGTCTGCCTGCCATATGTAAATAGTATATGCAGTGAGAGTATGCCCATTGACCCGATTTGATTATTTTGTGTATGCAGAAATTTGAAATACATTTGTAGAATATCCCCATTCATAATTTACAGAGGTTATGCCATTCTTGAATCTTGATCATTGGTGGGTGTTCTTCTAAACTAACTTGTATCTTCATGAATGGATTCGAGTGTTACACATTGGAAATTCATTGCAGATGGATCACATCAATGGGATATTTCAATCAATTTGGAAAAGAGAATATTTTTTTTTAATTAGAGATTTTATTGAAGCAACAAGAGAGACAGGACCATATGAGGTTGGTACAGGAACCAAACATTTGATCAAAAACCATGGTCTCCTACCTTCCCATCTCACTTATCTTCAAACCCACTGTTTTCAAGATTTTTATATATTTTTTTCCCTTCTACACTTTTTATATTTATTATTATTATTATTAACATTGTCATTTCCTTGTTTTCAGGGTCCGTCCATTTAGGAATTTAAAAACATGCAATTAGGTTGGAATTGTCTGAATAGATTGTAAAAATATATAAAGTTATTGATACCCAAGCTGGAGTAGCTCAGTTGGTTAGAGCGTGTGGCTGTTAACCACAAGGTCGGAGGTTCAACCCCTCCCTCTAGCGTCTGTTATTCTTTAATTTCCATTTTATATTTTTTTCTCTTTTTTTTCTCCCAAACATATACATACATATATATATATATATATATATATATGAAGACAACCTGCACAAAAGTATATATATATATATATATATATATATATATTGTAGTTTCATGTTCTTATATGTGAGTTTGAGTTTGAGGGCCACAAGGTTGATGTCTGCATATTCATAACAAAGGTTTAGAGATGATGATCTATTCTCACCCACTAAAACCCCTCATGATTTTGAAAGCATTGTTCCTATAGTACCTTAAACTAGATTTCTTGGGGATGCCATGGTAATCATCCATGCCCATCCCATCATCCACCTAATTCATTGATGATGCCCTTTGTTCAAGTTTTCCCTTTCTCTTTTTCCTTCTCTATCTGGTTTGGTTTTAATAGAGATCCTCTCACAAACTTGAAAGGGCAAAAGAAACAAACACACACACTCTCCCCCTCAAATCCTGTTCATAAGGACATGCCCACATGGTAGGTTATGCCATTTGGACCCCCACTGTCCCTCCCCTCTCTCACCATCTTGTTCCCTCTCTCTCTCTCTCTCTCTCTCTCTCCATTATCTATTCCGAATCTCCTCTACTGTTGTTCACTGCAATTTTCTTAGCCCTTTTTCCTCCAACGTATGAAAATTCCTACCCTTAAATGACTCTTGCTTTTGTAGATTAGAGAATCTGATAGCTTTGTACTCTCTCAACAAAGTGTTTTCCTTTTTTCATCGTCAAGTACAGAACACACCTTAAATGATTTGTTGGATCATTACCCATCTGTAATACTAGAAATCCATATGAATTGAGATGTTTTTTTCCCTCTCTTTTACATCACTGCAAGAATTGGTTTATGGAGATTTGGATGATCATTCAAGACATGGGCAAGCAAGCAAAAAAAAAAATACAAACAAATGAAAATGGGGGGACCTTATGTTGCTTTCTATTTAAAGCTATGAAAGAATGATACCCAATGGATTAGTCTCTCACCTTCATCTCTCCCAAGCAAACCATTCCCCCCTAAGTCCCTAACCTTACATTTCTCCATTTCCCCCCTTTATATATTTCATATATCCCTTTTTTCTTCTTCTCTCTACTTCTTGTACTTTTGGTCTCACCTTTAGATCATATAAAGAAGGGAGAAACCAAATCAAAACAATGTTGGGAGATCTTGTCTCTCCGGAAAGTTCTTCATTGAGCTCCATGGGCATGTCTGTACTTGAAAGGTTCGAATGGCTGCAACAGCAAGTGGTGTCTCAGGACAGCAACAGCAATAAGTACAGTACTTCACCTGAACTTGTTCAGATGCTTCAGTTCCATGCTCCAGATGGAGGAGAGCTCAGAAGGGCCGAGGATTGTTTGGGAAACAATGACGAGTTGCAGAGTTTCAGACATTTTCCAATGGCTGGGACAGTTTTTGGATCGAACTATAACGTGGGTTTTGTTCCAGAACATGATGCCGCCATTGATGGATGCATTTCAAGGACTAGTAGCTGCCAAATGGAACCATTAGACACAGCTGTGGTTGTGTTGAATAAGAAAGAAGAAACCAGAGGAACGTCCTTGAACAAGAGAAAGTCCGAGGTCTGTAGCTCAAAAGATCAAATTTTGAAGACAGAGATCTGTTTATTCCATTTGTCTGAATTCTGGGTTTGATCCTTATCCTCTTCCATGGTGTTTTCTGTGTTCAGGTTAAGCCAAGGGAAGAAAACACAGACAAGAAGATCAAAATGGAGGCAGAAACAGAATCAAGCATGAAAGGAAAATCGAGCACTAGCAACACAGAAGCGTATTCAGACACATCGAAGGAAACTTCCAAAGTTTCAGAGATACAAAAACCGGATTTCATCCACGTGAGAGCTCGGCGTGGGCAAGCTACTGATAAACACAGCTTAGCAGAAAGGGTAAGAGTGTTTCTTGCGCCACAAGAAACAAGAATATCTATGTTTCTGCCTTACCGTTCTGACATTAGGGTTTCCTTCCTCCCTTGATGGAACTTACAGGCGAGAAGGGAAAAGATCAGCAAGAAAATGAAATTCCTTCAGGATCTCGTCCCGGGTTGCAGCAAGGTCACGGGCAAAGCTGGCATGCTTGATGAGATCATCAACTATGTCCAATCTCTGCAACGACAAGTCGAGGTACAAAAAAAAAGTTTTTTTTTGTATTCAGAAATGTTTTTTTTTTTTGTACTTTTTCTCTGAGATATGTGTCTGGTTCTTGTAGTTCTTGTCGATGAAACTCGCTGTCCTAAACCCAGATTTAGAATTTGACGTCGATGACATAACCGGAAAACAGGTAACATCACTAAAATCAAGATTCACAATCAAAGAATCATCTGGAAATTGCCGTTTCGTGTTTGAATCATTTTATGAGGAAAAAAAATGGTTTCAGGGTTATTTCACAGGTCTTCTTCTTCCCCCGACGAGATCGAAGCCATCAGTAATGGCGGGTCTGGCGTCGTTTCCGTTACACCATCAAGGATCTCTCGATTTCCCCAACCAGACACCATCTCTCAACGCTGCAATCTCTCAAGACACATCTACCTTCGGCTTCCATTACTGTTGAACCATCGAACACAATATGTGATATATATACACACACATATACATCATTATTCAGATCAGTCAATTCCGTTACATTTTCATCAGCTTCTTCAAAAGTAACAAGTTCGTTAAGGCTGAAGGATCGGAACCAATCCAATGCGTCGATCTATATATATACATACATATATATATATATATATTATAGGACAGATATCTAGAAGAAAAGAGAGATTCTGTGGTGATAACAGCTCCTTGTTGCAGACACAACATCTGCACAGTTTCTATCATTACTATTCAATTTTATCTTCTCTCTTCACCAACCTGTAGATTCCCATTTTTGTATAATAATACCCCATTGTTCTTAATGGATGTATCCATCATTAATGACCGTTACGATTTATATATATATATACATATATATTATAAGGTAGCTTTCATTATGGCAAGTGGGTCTATACGTTCTTTTCGCCCAATTTGTCCCACCAATAATATATCTCTAAGCTGTTTGATTTTGACAACATCTATGATAAGATATTGTCTCTATCATGACCTACTTACACAATTTGTCACTTTTTTTTTTGGTTGCAAAATTGGATCTTTTGATGGCCATTCAAATCCAATGGATGATGCTATGTATAATCATTTTTATTATTTTTTGTACGGAAAGAAAAAATCTGAAATTTTGAGGGGTGGAATTGCATGAAAATTTGAGTTTTTATGAGTTAGAAAATGAAGAGTGTGAAGAATAAGAACACCACTCAGTGAGTGATCGAGTGGTGAAAGGATGTTGTTCTCTAGACATTAGTCGCCAGTTCGAAAACAGTTGATGAGGAAGAAGAGGTAAAGTGTTGCTCTCTGGACCCTTAATCTAAAGGTTGATTCCTACCTGAGGGATATAGTTTGGGTCGAAGACCCAGATGAACCTCTCGGTAAATAAAAAAAATAAGAACATCACAAAAAGTGGAAATTGAGTGGATCTTTTTATTTTTGGATAAGATTTTCACTCTACTTCCTTTGTCTATTATTTTTTATTTAATTAAATAAAAATATTAAGAAAAAAAATCAACAAAATTCAATTGGGCATATTATTTGCCACCCTCTGTTATCTAATGTTTAAATTTATAGGATTAAACTATAAACTATCCGGCCTAAATATTAATACGTTTAAATCTCAATTTCATTCATTTCGTAATAATATATTCCAAGTGCTTGATGTTCTCAAACTCGAAAGTAGAACTACGTGTTGTTTTGGCGTCCAAGAACGGCGCCGATTTTTTACTTGGGAGCCAACCCAGAAGTCGAATTCAAAAAAACCTCGCGAGGTTTCAGCGGAAAGAGGTGAGATCGCTCCTCCTCAGCGAAAATTCCAGAGAGAGAGAGAGAGATGGCGACGGAGTCATCAGAATCGGAGGAAGAAGGGAAGATCAGAGGAGGGAATGATAAGCTGATCGTGGACGAAGATCTGAGAGAGATGGGGAAGAACGCTGCTTGGAGCGTCAGCTCTTGCAAGCCCGGCAATGGCGTCTCCGCTCTCCGCGACGACAATCTCGAGACCTACTGGCAGTTAAAATATCCTCAACAACCCCCCCCCCCAATTTCGTCTCGGTCTATTCGGTTTTTGGCTGATCGTGTTGTCTGGATTTGCAGATCAGACGGTCTGCAGCCACATCTGGTTAACATCCAGTTCCAGAAAAAGGTGAAATTGCAGGTTAGTTTATGATCCAATCTTCCGATTTTTCACTCCGTTTCGGATCATGATAACGTTGAATTCGTGATTTCCTCTGTGGTGGTGAAAGTTAGTGGTTATGTACATTGATTTCAAGCTCGACGAGAGCTACACACCGAGTAAGATTTCGATTCGAGCCGGAGATGGGTTCCACAACTTGAAGGTAACTTCGTGATGAGTTTGGCATGGTGTCTGGATTGGGCTTCAAATTTATTTATTTTATTTTTACTACAGGAGATTAAGAATATAGAGCTTGTGAAGCCAACTGGTTGGGTTCACATATCCTTGTCTGGAGCCGATCCACGGTATGTAATGCAAAATTCAAATCTTTGCTTTCAATCAAATTCTGCCTTTTTATGTGGGTTTTCTCGGTATATATATATAATACACACACATATATATATATATATGCATATACACGTAAAAAGTAGAAAATTGAGCATGGAATTGATGAGTTCAGTCCAAATTATGATCTTTTTGGCAGGGAAACTTTCGTTAATACATTTATGTTGCAAATAGCTGTTTCGTCGAATCACCTCAACGGAAGGGATTCTCACATCCGCCAGATCAAAGTTTACGGCCCTAGACCGTATGCTTCAGTCACCATCTTTTGTACTATGTTGCATAATTTGGTCCGAAATCTGATCTTTCCAAAAATTGCAGGAATCCTATCCCGTGCCAGCCCTTTCAGTTCACTTCAATGGAGTTCATCACTTACTCAACTGTGAGATGAGCAATCACCGATTGGACCGAGGTAAGAGCTCTTTTTTTAAGCTAAAATTAGGTTGTGCTTTCACGGTCATGAACTGAAATCAAAGCCTATGCAGCATATAACGCTTCCTTAAAAACAATGGCCTTTTTCAGAAGTTCCACTTCCTTGCTTGTGACACAGTTCCCATATTCAAGCAATGAAACAGCTTGAAAAGGACATTCTTTCAATCTTGGTTTCAAAAGAGAGAGACATTTGAGAACAAACCTTGCTTAGGATTTCGGGGATCTTTGTTTACCAGATCAGTTATACCCATGAAACTCCCGAGCTATGAGAACTAGAATTATCCCATAAGAGGAAGATTGCTCGATTTTGCCCGGAGCCCATCACCTCATTTTGACTCCCCTTGCATGATTATGAGCTCCGGCTTCTATCCATCTGGTCTTCTTTGTCCATCACTAACCGGAGAATACACAGGAACAATGCCTGGTCCAAGATTCACATCAATCCGTCCTTCCATTCCCAGACGATGCATTGCCGCTTCTAGACTTATCTTTGCCAGTGTGCCTCTGCCAAAAATCAGCCCAAGTTATGTTCAGGATTCTGATTTAAGCGAAGATTCACCTAACCTTACGAGCGAGGTTGTTTTTTATTTAAAAAAAAAGGCTGAAATTCATGGACAAGAACATTTTACTGCTTACCTGTTTCCCAAAGTTGAAGGGAACGTATCTGTACTTGATCATGTGCACGATCTGGCGCTTCGTGGTAAGGATAAACAGAAACAGCCAGTAACACAACAAGATCGGCCAGAACACAGGAACATCCAAGAGGGAGAAGAACGTCATGAGAAATGCAACAACAAAGGCCTTCGTTGCTGCGTACCTGAAGCAAGTTGGCAGAAAAATCATAAAAATTCACAGCAGCTGCTGCAAAATTGAGAAAAAAAAACCCCACTTGATTGGACGAATCAAAGGCACATGAATCGAATGAGCTTGGTGAACAAATTTTCTAGAAAATGGAGGGAAAGGCAATCACCAGAACATGAACTCAGGAAGACGACGAACAAAAGGCTTGAACTCATCAGAACCTGCGTTCGACGGAGATGCGCCATCAAAAGCCTCGATCTCTGGATCGACCTTCGGAGAGAGGAAACCGATCAAGAGGTTCAAGATGTAAGTAGCGAGGCCATAGGAGACGACGTAAAATCCTTGAGCGTAGTAAACCCTACAGACGTAGATCACAGCCGCCGCCAAAGTCACCAGCCACCTCCGGCCGGCGTGAGGAGCAGAACTGTCCAAGTAATTCTGGAACGACCTCGAGAAATCGCTTCTCCATTTCGCGAGCGGCGAAGCCACAACGTCGCTGCCACTTCCCGATTCCTCCATGAAAACACCGAACCCTAAATATGTCCGATCGAATCTGTTTAAGCGTCAATCGAAGCGATAGAGTAAGGGAATCTGCAAATGATCTTCGCTATTGACCAGAAGTAAATCAACAGAAAATTACGAGAAAACAGAAACAATGAAAAAGCGGTTACCGAGTATGAACATACCTTATACTGTGGAAAAATGCAGAAGCTAGCGAGAATGTTCTACAATTCGACGCGGCTTTCCTCTTCGAGGAAATTTTCTCGGCTCTGTTTGGGGGAAGGGAAAGCGATGGGCGAGAGTTTCCTGCGTTTTCTTTTCTCGTTTACAAATCGTTTGCTCGTTTCTCGAAGCGAAACTGACGTAAGCGATGTATGTGACACGTGGAACGAATCTATTCGCTATTTTTTGGCAGATGGTTAATATGTTATACACGTATTCATGTAGTATTAAAATTATATACATTCACATATACAATATATATATATATACATGATGCCTTTGGGTTAATATAGATGGCTTTCTTCTGATTTTATCAATAGATTATGGATTTATGAATTTTAAAATTATGTATTTACTCAATATTTTTTGTAATATATAAATTATCTTCGTCGAATCACAGTGGGCCACGTAAGCGATCTATCCGGTTCGACACCGGCTCGGTTCTCAATCGTTGAGCTTTTGGGCCTCACAGTGGTTTATTTGGGCCCATTTATTGACCGGTTGCTTTAATTTCCTTAAATCACGGGAAATGTTTTGGGTTAAACTTAATCCTAAAAAAACCCAAACTTGTTCAAATACAATGTGTTGAAGGATTTTTAACTCCAAAATTATATATTTCAATCTTTAAATTGATGAATGACAACTCAGTTAAACGTCATATCAACAATATATTGTGTCACGTAAACAATATTTTTGATGAAAGAAATCAAATGAAAGAAAATGAAAAGTTTTTTTGTGGGAGGATGAAAGTTGAAGGTTATATATAAAATATTTTAACAAGTTTAGGGATTTTTATGGGATTAACCCGGAATGTTTTATAAGAAATTCAGTAATTGATAATTAAGTGACGTTGTTAGATATTATTAATCGAAGTTATTTGTTTAATTTTTCTATGCGGGATTTATATTGAGAACATGGCTTTTTAATTATTTTATTTAACATTACTACTTTTGTACGTTTGTCCAATCACACGCCTGTTTCTTGTACTGTTTGTTAATCATCCGTATTAAATCCATTTCGTCGATACAAAATTATCTGAATAATATTATGTTTAACTTGAAAATAAGATAAAATAATATAAGGTGTGATTAATAATTATGGAATGATACGGCGAATCGGATGTGGGGGTGATCGAGTTGGTATCCGTCGCCATATTGATGTGACAAGTTTATTTTTTCACACGTGTAAAACGTGTATGCCCTAGTTTGATGGCAAAAAAGACAAAATATCGTTTAATTTGGATCTAGTTGTTATTGCAAATCTTGATTTTTCTTGTCTAAAATTTTTACAGCATACGTTTAATAAAGTTTGTCTTTTTTTATTATATTTTTCTATTTTATTTGGAATTATGGAGAGTTATGGAGAGTTAATTTTCTTTTTTTTTTAAAGAAAAAAAACTAAGCATAATTCCCAATATTATCTATTTCTGATACATTTCTTGTTTATTAAGCTTATTGTTTAAATTTTCGTTTGGTTCATATTTTAATATTTCCTTTGGATGTATACATATATATTGTAGGTAGATCATTTGCATTGATGGACTTGGTTGTCTAGGTCCGGCCCAGCCAGAGATTCTTCCCGTATTTAATATTTATGAGTAAACAAAAAAAAAATGGAATTTATTATTATTTTTGTTAAATATAAATATCTAATTTAATAAATGGTCATATGAACAATGAGTGTTATCGTCTCTTGGGATACCGAAGTGGCCAACACGAGGGACCCCTTTCTCAGTTTTCGAGTAAGAAAAGAAATACTTCGAAACGTTTTTCAAAAATCGAGTTGTGTATATTACCAGATTGCCCCTTGAAAGTTGAAAGAGGTAAAAAAAAAAAAAAAAAGTATAGTGTGGTGGTTGATTATATTTTAAAATTTGAAATTTGTTGAATATATGTGTGTGTGTGTTTGATCAGGTATACAAATTACTAATATATTATTTGACTTTATAAATTTCGAAAAGAAGCGAGAGACCAAACCTATTAAGTTATAGAACGTATTCAATTCAAACGTTATATATATATATATAGAGAGAGAGATGATAGAATAATAATGAATTTTATAATTATATGTGTTGAGACATATGCTCTTTTAACTAGTTTAACGAATATATATATATATATATATATTCTTTTTTATATGTCATATGTGGTAGCTGACCCGTATGAAAAAATGGAATTGAATTTAAATGATTAGTTACAACGAAATAATTGTGATGCGACACGATATCACATACTTGTTTGAAATTGATAATATGATGAACGTACAAATATATGCATGTACTAATGCAAACATTTAGAATCTCATCTCTTTGTTTCTTTAATTGGCCTTTAGTTTTTGTCTGCTTGAGAATCTTCTTTCAACGTCAATTAAACCCCAATTTTAGTTTATGTATTATGTATTTTAAATTCAATTATTTAAAATAAAAGAAGAAATAAAAAGGAGAGAAAGTGGTGATGGTCCTTTGGATTGGGCTGTGAGATTAGGGTTTTAATTGACGGGGACAACAAAAAAAGCAAAGGGTTTCAAATTCCATGCAAAAGAAAATGTCGGATTCTTTCGTAATGTAAAACCTCGTATCTGTTTCTTTATAGATATTAATTGCTCCCGCATAAACCTAGTACGTCTATATGCATGTACATACACATATATACAAAAAAAGATATGTATGCGTGTCTCTTAAGCTAGCACCATATTTTTTTTTATACAAAAGCCAGCAATAGATTTTTATACAGTCCTTTCTCTTATGTATGATAGCTTTTATATATATGTGTGTGTGTGTATATATGATGTTGAGTATCTGCAAATTGTAATCGAATATAAATTATTAATAACAAAAACGTTAGCTTATTGGTTAAGATACCCAACTGCGGTTCATCATACAAAAACAATGAGCTGTTATTGTGAGTATATATTTGGGGATTCATTCGATAAATCGTTGCAACATATTTTTTTATCTAAAAAATAAAAATATAGATATGATAAAATGGATGTTTTTTCATGCAAATAAATAGATAAATAAATGCGTAACCAAAAAAAAAATCATGAAATATAATCGAAACGTCTAAACATGCATATACATATGTACGTGTGTGTGTGTATTTGCGAAGAGAAGGGAATGATTGGGTTTGATTTAAGTATGGATCCATTGTATGAGTTAATAAGTGAATCTTGTAATTAGGGCAAGCATGGTTATCACCGCCATGATTATGTTCGCCCGGCCGACATGATAATATAGCTTCTTTGTAATAAACTTTATTTTAGGATAATCCTTTCAAAATTCAAAACAAAAATACCGACAATATATATTAGATAATTATCTAGATTATTTGCTCTAAATGTAAAATATTGAATATTGTCGTTTATCTCAAATATTTAGCTGAAAATGTAATTTTTGACTAAAAAAATGATATAGATATATATATCATGTGAAAACAAAGTATATATATTTGAACTTAGATTTTTATAGAATAAATCTTTAAAATATGAAATTATTTAATATAATACGGTAACCACAAAAGCTCACAAGTTAATTTTATCAATCGCAATTTTTTAAGCCATTTTTTGTAGTTAATGGTTACACGGTAGATTTTGAAGATGAAGGCCAAATCAAGTGTGTGTATATATGTTCACTCATATATATATATATATATATATATGTATATATATATATGGTTACAACAAAAAAAAGGATTTTTTGGTTGAAGCAAGAAAAATAGATGGGTTATCTTCCGAAAGCTATATACAAACGGGAATTATTAACCCGTCTAAAATAAAACCAATAATTCGAACGTAGAGTGCTAAAAATTGGATTCATAATTGCATGTGAGTTGTCTTAGTATAATGTTAAGTATACAATAATATCGACCGTTGTTATTTGTGTTGTGTGGTGTATGGAATTGACGTTATATGCAAGTGGTCTCATCATCGACGTCAAGGGGGAGAGACAGTTGGGCCGTCTTATTTCATGCCTTTATATAACTTTCTCATGTCCTTGTCACCATATTACTTCCTATGATGGCAACATACATACATACATACATACATACATACATACATACATACATACATACATACATACATACATACATACATACATACATACATACATACATACATACATACATACATACATACATACATACATACATACATACATACATACATACATACATACATACATACATACAAGATCGTTATCGTGGCAGGTTAAGGGTATTAAATATTTAAAAGAACAAGACAACTTAGCCTTCCACACCATTAATTAAAATATAAGTTAAGAACGTGTGATCTCTTCTACGTGATTAGGACCACGAGCCATCATCCGCTCTTAGCCAAATTGTCCCAAAATTATTATATTATTTTTTTTATATTTAAATTTCGAAATAATAACGTCTTTTATACTCCCTTATTTTCAGTTTCTGAATAGATGATGTTGTAGATAATTTTTTTTATTATTTATTAGATATCACTTTAGACTTTTTAGATATATTTTTTTAAAATTTTTAAATTTACCTTTGATTTTAATCACAATAAAATATTAATGTAATCAGGATATATATGACTTTTTTTAATAATTTTTAAAAAATGTGAAAAAATCTAAAATGATAATTATTCACCAACGAATGCTTCTTTTTTCTGTTTTCCTACGTGGCAGTGGGACCCACTTTCCTCGTTTTCTCTTCATTTATTATGCTTTTAACCTTTTTTCTATTTTATTTTTTGTTTCTATCCCACGCTCATTTATTATTTTTAAATATACTAGTAGTAAATTTGAAATTTTTTCTTGATGTTATAAACGATTCACCTTGCAACCATTCGTATTTTTCAAATTTATTAGTTTATCTATCTAACTAGACCTTGACCTATGTAGAATATAATAAGATTAAATACTTAATTTGAATTTATTTTGTCAAAGGTTAATTTGAATTTATTTCTAAAATAAACAAACCAAACCGGATTCAAATATTCGAGTGGTCTATTTCTGGATACGAAATACTTGAAACATGAGAATTTGGATTATTCTGATTTAAGATTTTTTTTCTGCATCGCAAATTATTTGTCTCCGGAAAAAAACAATTTAAGAAAATGGTGACGGGCTATTAAAAAAATGGAGCGAATTTCCCTTTCTGCCCTTTCTTTTTAGTTCCCGCGTGGGTAACCGTTTACCGGACGCACCCGTTATCGTATTATTGGAAAGAACGAATACAGAAATAAATGTAATAATACATACGGAAATACGCAAAAACAATGTACATATAAATAAATAAATAAATAGTCGCCGCCACGCCATCCGTTACACTTACAACACCAACATGACAGTTTTCAGAGTTTTTAATAATTAGTAATAATTCTCATATAAGAAAAAATTGAGTGGCCTACCGGTAACAACTTAGCGTCACACACACATATATATATATATATCCAGAGAAATGATGACAAATCCTTTTAATCCAAAACGTCACGTTATAATACTTTAAATATTATTAGTCTATTTTTTTATAAATATTTTTATATAATTATTTGAATGAGTAAGTGTTTATTTTTTTTGTCATCCATATTATTTTAATTTTGTAAGGACGCATGAATAGACACGTAATATTCCGAATGATTTTGTCAATTAAAGCGAATGAGTAATGAGGCCCTTTTTCGTCATTTCGAAGCTTCTTTTTTTCGGCCATTTCTTTCTTTTTTGATTTCCGCTTTCTCGTCGCGCCCGTCTGACTTCTGTTTTAGACTCCGAAGCCAGAAAAGAGAGCCGGAGGGAGAGAGAGAGGGGGAGCTTGAAGAAGATTGCCAAACCCTAGAATCGTTGATTCTCATGGAAAATCTCTCTCATTCTCGGCATCCAAACAGGTCCGTACCCTCGCTCCCGAACTTCGGTTACGGCTCCGGCAAGGTGGCAACCGCCGCGTACGACGAGGTTTTCGGAGGTCCGCAGAGGTTTGGAGCCCCGACGCTCTCTCCTCGTCTTGAGGACTACTGCGAGATCTTCGGCGGCTTCAACGGTGCCTCACGCGCCGCCGTCTCCTCGATTCCGGTGCTCGATCTTCCACTTGTCGATGACAGAGATGTCTACTTCGACGTCCGGAGCCCGGGTTTTGACTACCGTGAGGTTTTTGGAGGGTTTGACGACCTCGATTTCGCGCCATCGTACGAGGAACTGTTTGCGGAACGGTCTGAGGTTGGTGGTGGAGATTCCTCCGACGAAGCTTGGTATTTCCCGTTTGCCTCTTCTTCTTCATTCCTTAGAATATCGCTTTCAAAATTCTCAGACAGTGAAATTTTTGAATTACTTTTTTGTTTTTATTTGTCCTTCGTTAATAATACTTTGTTGTTGTCTGCTTTTTGCCATGGATATGCTTATGCGTATCTCTGCGGGTTACAAAGAGTACTGCTCTGGTTTTTAGTTCTGTTCGTATTTTCTACGAGAACGTTTCTTTGGCTTTTTTTTGTCTGAACCCATCATCTGGTTGCCAATTCCTAATAGCATGGATGCAAACATGAGTGAGGTACAGGAGATGCATTGCGAGAGGGAAGAATGTGAATTTTTGAAGAAAAAAACTCTCAAACTTTTAAGATTGAGCTTTGTAGGATATTGTCGTGCAGGACTCCTGAAGAAACGGGATCTGTATCGGCAGGGACAGAGCATTCAAGCAAAAGCCCTTGCTTTTCCAATGGAAGAGCTTCATACGAGTCAATCGAAGGCAGCACCGAGTTCAACATCTCTTATAACAAAGCCGGTCAGATGAGCTACACAAATCTGTCCAATGGGGTGACGCATGTAGCTGATCCAGGCGTCATTTCTGGCTGCACCTTTTCAGTTGATGAAATGGCATATGCCTATCCAACAACAAAGCTCAATAAGAAAACCGAGTCCTTTTTCTGCGGAGATACGAGTGGATTTGCATTTGGAAACGATGAGAGGATCCAAAAACATCGCAGCACAGTGGCGGCTTTTCCTAGTGAGACATTTATGACTGTTTCAGATATTAATTTGAAGACTCAGCCGTCTGAAGTACCTCCTCCTTCAAGACCGCCTCCTATATTAAAGAGGGATTCTAGTAGTTCGGCCTCTAATGCAAGAACCACTGTGTCAGAAGGTTCTGTAGATGATAATTCTCCTCGGTTCTTTGATGTGGAGCTTGATTCTAGTTCAGCTGCTCTGAGGGAAGCGATTGGAAACGCTCAGGCAAGACTGAAAGGTGCAAAGGAGATTTTGGAAAGGAAGAGGGATGGGTCACGGATAACATTGAAGCCAAGCCCGGCAAATGAATCAAAGGGTGAGGAGGGGAAATTTAGCCACGATAACATGGCGTTCCCTGCTGGTTCGCCCGAGTCTGAGAAAAATATTAATGGGGCTAGAAAGTCCACAGAGGACAAGCATGGGAAGAAGCCTCTTCCACTGCAAGGGTCTGCTAAATTTGATGGAAATGGTGAATGGAAAGAGGCTACACAATTTTTTGAACTCGTGAGAACAGAAAAACCGAGAAATGCTGATGAGAGTAGTAGTGGAAACGATATTCGTTTGCATCGCAATGCGGAGTTGCCTGAGCAGAAGCAGAAATGGGCAGCTAAGGGTGATATTGAGAAACTAAAGGGAAGGGAAACAAAAGTAGACAAGGGGAAACAAGAAGTTGAGAAATCGCCAAAGAACTATGGAACAAAAAAGGTAGCATATGGCCTTGAGAGTCACGAGAAGGAGAAGCTTGCAGAAAAGGATCTTCAAGAGGCGATGGAGGAGAATTCAAGAAATGTGCTGCTGCACATCGAGGCCGAAAACAAGTTACTTGATCATGGTGGGTCAGAGAAGCACAAAAATCTGGTAAGATCTGAACGGGAAGGAAATGTGCTCGTAGTTGACAAGTGTGCAAACAAAGAGAAAGAATTGCATTGTGAAGAAACTAATAATAAATGCACAGAAAATAAGGAATTGGGCAGAATTAAACCTCATCCTCAGAAAGCAGTTGAAAGGAAACATGAATATGTGTTTGAGTGGGAACAAAGTGCAAGAAAGCTCAGGGAGGCTCTCGGTCTAGCAGATAACGAAAGCATGTTAGCGGTGCCCCTGGAGCCAAAAGAAGATGGTAAGAAACCGAGAGCTACTAATGGGATGGATGAGAATGAGAAGAAGTTGAAAGAGGCCTTGGAACGCATAGAGAATGAAAATAAAATGAAGGCGGCTCGTGAAAAAGAAGAGAATGAGAGAAGAGTAAGAGAAGCTCTTGAGAAGGCAGAGAGTGAGAAAAGATTGAAGGCAGCTTTGGAGCAAGAAGAGAAGGAAAGAACACTAAGAGAGGAACGTGAAAGAGAAGAGAATGAGCGGAGAATGAAGGAGATTGAGAAGGCAAAACAAGAAAAGAGAATGAAAGAGGAAGAAGAGAAGGAGCGGCAACAAAAAGAAGCTTTTGAAAAGGAAGAGAAAAACCGGAGAATGAAAGAGGCTCGTGAGAGGGCAGAGCACGAAAGAAAACTTAAACTAGCTCAAGAGGAGAAAGAACGGGGGATAAAAGAAGCCTGTGAAAAGGAAGAGAGTGAACGGAAACTAAAAGAGGCTCGTGAGAGGGCCGAGCTGGAGAGGAGACAGAAAGAAGCACTTGAACAAGAGCAGAAGGAAAGGCAATTAAAAGAGGCTATGGAGAAGGCAGAGAGTGAGAGGAGATTGAAGGAGGCCCTTGAGCAAGCAGAGAAAGAAAGGAAGTTGAAAAAGGAACAAGAGGAGAAGAAGCTGAAAGAAGCTATTGAACTGGAAGAGACAGAAAGAAAGCTGAGAGAAGATCTCGAGAGGGCAGAGATTGATCGGAGACTGAAAGAGGCTCTTGAACAAGACGAGATGAAGAGGAAACAGAGAGAGGCCGAGGAAAGAGAGGAAAGTGAAAATGAAGAGAAACAACATGATGGTACAAGAGAGGACATTAAGGAAAAACTGGAAGAGGCCATAGAGAGAGACGGAAACAATGGAAGTCAAAGAGAAGATTGTGAAAGGGAGAAAACCTGTGAGAACCTTGGAGAAGTTACGCGAGAAGATGAGGAAGAAGACAACCATGAAACACCGAACGAGGTACCTGCAGAAGAAGATGAATCTGCGCAGGAGGAGACAAGGGACATGTCTGGAAAAGCTTGTCCATGGAAAGATTTTGAGAAGAATCTGAAAGATGCTAGTCGAAAAGAGGGCTTGGAAGAGTCGAATACAAAAGATGGGTCATCCGAGAGGAATGCAGAACTGGGCAAAGGTGGAGGAGATTACCATCTCAATGGGGAAAATGTTGAAAATACCAAAGCTGCAGCGGAAGAGGACAGGGTCAGAAACATGGCCGAGGATGGAATTGGTCGTGATCACAGATCCAGAGCGTGCCCTGATCTAGGAATTACCGAAGGTAAGTTTGCTCGTCAAGACAAAAAACCAGAAAAACCTTTGCCCTCTCGAGTTGTCCGGGACTTTGTTGATACCACGATAAAGGAGGCTTTGCCTGTTAAACATAACACGAGTCAGACCACAGGAAACAAGAGCAGGAATCTGGACGAGATACTTATGAACCGGGAGAGAGAGATCGAGAGAATAAAGAGGGAAAG
>NW_010966177.1:6558662-6586585 GCF_000463585.1 Tarenaya hassleriana | reverse complement strand
GAAAGAGAGAGAGAAAAGGATAGGATGGGATTTGATCAGAGAGCATTGGCCGATGCCCGTGAAAGATTGGAGAAGGCGTGTGCCGAGGCAAGAGAGAAGTCTACGGCCGATAAGTTATCAGCAGAGGCGAGGCTTAGAGCAGAACGGGCAGCAGTGGATAGAGCAACTGCAGAAGCCCGTGAACGTGCAGCTGAAAAAGCTGCTATCGAGGCAAGAGAGCGGATGGAAAGATCGGTTCCAGATAATAATAAGCAATTCCGGAGTTCATCCTCCTTTATTGGTTCAAGATATCAGAATGCTCCTGCATATTCCGGTAGTTTAAAAAAAAAAACTCTAAAGCTGTGATTCTTTTTTTCTTAATTCCTCTTTGCTAATGTTTTGGTTTCTTTGCCTCCATAGGTGCTGATGTTGAATCGCCTCAAAGGTATATCTCGAGGTTAGAAAGGCACCGCCGAACAGCTGACCGTGTGGTAATATTCTTTACTGTTTGCTATCATTATCATCGTTAACCTAAATTCTAAATTCTAGACCATAAACGACATGTTGATTCTTGCAGGCTAAAGCCTTGGAAGAGAAAAACATGCGAGATCTCGTGGCTCAGAGAGAGCAAGCAGAAAGAAACGTAAAAAAAATACTTTCTTCACTTCTGAATCACAGTTTCTTCGAATTTTTCTCTAAAACCGTATTTGCGGGTTTTCTTCGTTCTGTATGCAGAGATTAGCCGAAACATTAGACGCGGAAGTAAAGAGGTGGTCGGGTGGAAAAGAAGGGAATGTCCGAGCATTGCTCTCAACGTTACAATACGTATATTTTCTTTTACTAATTTCATTCCTTCACGCACACACACACAAAACTGTAAAGGCGAAACTAACAAGCTTTTTTACGACTCGGGTTTCGTTTTCGTTTCCGGGTTTTTAACAGATACTCGGGCCCGAGAGCGGGTGGCAACCTATACCATTGACGGAAGTTATAACTTCAGCGGCGGTGAAGAAAGCTTACAGAAAGGCGACGCTCTGTGTTCATCCTGACAAATTACAGCAAAGGGGAGCTAGTATTCAGCAGAAGTATATATGCGAAAAGGTTTTCGATCTTCTCAAGGTAAAAAGACAAAGATCTGCCCGACAAATATATTTACATGTTGCAGTAAAAATTTGATCAGAATTGTGTCCATTTTCAGGAAGCTTGGAACAGGTTCAACTCGGAAGAACGGTAGCTTGGAATTTTTCACTGCATTTTTTGTTAAAGGTTTTAATCAAGGGTGACTCTTTTGAGTCCCCACTTCTCCCACTCATCCACTCATCTTGGGTTTATTATAATTATTAGTAATTTGTAAAATTCATGGTGTAGTCAAAAGTAAATATCTACCAACCATTGTTGTTAAGATTTATCCTCCAATTGCAAAATCTTCTTTGGCTTTGGCTTTTTTCTCTTCCAAGAAAACATTTCTGGAATTGAACCAAATCTTTAATTGAAGAAAAGATTCACCTCTTCCCCTTACCGATATTCATCCCTTGTCTATGAAGCCATGCACACACGCATGCATGACATATATATATATATATGTGTGTGTGTATAAATATATTCTGCTAACACCTCGGTTTTCTCATGAACAAATTTCTGCATTTATCATGGGTATGTGCAGATATATGGTTATGACCTATGACCATATACATGCATGCACATAATTTTTTTTTCTGTGAAGTATTTTTAATGATTTTTTTTTCCCAAAGGAAGGTTCGGCTTCGGGTCTTGAAGTCAGGAGATGAGACTTGAAAAGTCAAATAAAAACCGTACCCATCCTTTTTTTGGTCGTTGGTCGTATATATATTTTTAATATTATTCAACCTGGCACCCTAACCCTGACTTTTTCCAAGTAGATTTAAAATATTATAAACATTTAAACTAATCCCCAAAAAAAACCCATTTTATATATAAACTTGTATCCACCTTCTCCCCTTCCACACCCATCAATCATCAACTCTTCTTCTCCATCTCTTCCTCTTTCCAACTTGTCGGCAAAAAAAGAAAAGAAAAGAAAGAAAGATGCTTAGAGCTTTGAGCACGAGGGCGAGGAGCCGCCATGGATACGAGAGGTTAGGGGATGAATCATCGATCTTTCTGAAGGAAGGTGAGCTGAAGAGGTCGAGGACAGTGCCCACGTGGCTATCGTCTAACCCACCAAGGAACAAGCTCGGTCGTGGTTCAGTTCCGGCGATACTGGAGGAGCTGCCACGTCAGAAATCGGCGGCCAGGAAGAAGACGAAGGGCAAATTCAGTCACCCAATCTTCAGCCTGTTCGAAGGACTTTACAGTAATAGCAGCAGCCGGAAGAAGAAGACGACGGCCAAGCCGGAGTTCTCGAGGTACTTGGAATATCTCAAGGAAGGTGGCATGTGGGATCCAAGATCTAATATGCCCGTTATTTACTTCAAATAATATATATATATATATACACTCACACACATATATGAGAGAGAGGGATGTGAAAATGTTGTGATTTGATTCAAGTCTTGTTACAAGTTTGCTTCGATCATGTTTTTAGGATTTTTTTCTTTTCTTTTCTTTGTCGTCTTCGCCTTGCTTTGCGATGTTTGTATATAGATATATATATATATATATATTTCAACCAAGTTAATGGGATGAAGGTGTAATTTATTTCCGATATCGGTGAAAATGTTGATGAGACAATTTATAAAATTTGTGTTTCCTATGAGAAATTATCTCGCCGACATGATTTTTTTTACGGCCCGAGTTATATTTGGGCTCATAAGATAGGCCCATTTTATATATTGGGCTTATGAATACTTATCCAAAACGTTTATCATTTTAACAACGGTTCCAAATTCCAATGTTATTGTGAAAAAAGAAAGATTTACATCTATGTAAATATCTGCAGATATCATGGAGTAAAACTAAAACAATAAACAAAGTATAATTGGAATTTAATTAAAAAATAATCAATCAATCATTCATTCCATTCATAATAATAGAGCTAATACAAATTAGAGAAAATAAAAAATATCAAGCTAATTATTAAAAGATTAAAATAGGATAAGGGTTAAATATTTGGACAAAGTTGTCCGTTGTAACCTTGGTTCGAATTTTGAAAGCAGCCGTCTTTGTACAATATTTTTACATTTGTCTACTGTACATTCTCGTGGTGGGACCTTTTTCTAAACCCTTCAAAAGGATGTTTTGTGTATCGAATTTTTTTTGTTACGATTATATCAACGGTTTATTAACCAAAATAGTAGCCTTTGTTTAAAAAAACATCTTATGAGAAATTGACGTAACAGGTCATATTAGATATCAAATAAAAATAATTGAAGTATTTCAAAATTAAATTGAGATATTTTCCAAAAAAAAAATTAAATTCAGGTATTTTGTTTTTGGTAATATATTCTATTTCATAATTGACGGCAAATATAAAGTAGCACGTGGGAAATTGACACAAGCCACTATACCGTTCAACTTACGCGCCTCTCTCACCCTCCTTGCTCCCCAAGCTTCCTTCCTCCCCAAGCTTCCTTACTCTGTAAGCTCTTTATTTTTTATTTTCTTTCTTTAATTAAAAAAATATATGAGAGAAATACAGTAAAAAATATAATCGGAAAAATAAAAAATAAAAAAAAAATAAAAAAAGGTTTTAGTGCTTATAAAAACCACTGTCGCCTCCTCACTCGCTCATTGTCATTCATCTCTCTATCTAACCCTTCCAAGAAACTCTCTCTCTCTCCGCCGGGAAACAAACCAACCTCACCGGAAAATTCGTCGGCGATTCTCTCCGGTAAGCGATGTTTTCGTCGTCGGAGATTTCTCGCACGGCGTCGACGCTGTTCGCAGCCTACGCCTCGTTGACCGGCTTCTTGATGCTTCTCCGGTCAATGTTCTACGATTTCGTCCCGGAGAAGCTCCGATCGTACGTCTCCGACTTCCTCCACCGATTCTTCACCCCGAAATCGAATGATCTCACAATCATCGTCGACGAGAACTTCGGGATGAGTCGGAACCACGTCTTCGACGCGGCGGAGCTGTACCTCCGCACCAAAATCGGCCCTAAAACGGAACGCCTCAGAGTTGGTAAGACCACTCGGCAGAAGCATTTCACGCTCATGATCGAGAAAGGAGAAGAAATCGTCGATTCCTTCGGCGGATTCGATCTGAAATGGAGCTACGTCCAGACCGAGAGCGAGAAAGGCGATCAATCGAGGCGGTATTATGAGCTCACATTCGAAAAGAAGTTCAGGGATAGAGTCATGAGCTCTTACTTGGATCATGTCGTATCCGAATCCGAGGAGATAAGGAGGAATCTGAGAACAGTGAAGCTCTATAGCCGTGATGTGTATTCAAATGATGACGATGATAATTGCGCAGGTGGGAATTGGGGCTGTGTGAATCTTGAGCATCCGTCGACATTCGAGACGCTTGCAATGGATCCCGAGGCGAAGAAGAAGATAATCGCCGATTTGGATAGGTTCTTGAGAAGGAGGGAATTTTACAAGAGAGTTGGGAAGGCATGGAAGCGAGGTTACTTGTTGTACGGCCCTCCAGGGACGGGGAAATCGACACTGATCGCCGCCATGGCCAATTACCTCAAGTTCGATGTGTTCGATCTCGAGCTTAGCAATATTTATGATAACGCCGATCTCAAGAGGGTGTTGCTGTCCACCACAAACCGATCCATATTGGTGATCGAAGACATCGATTGCAATGCCGAGGTGCGAGACAGGGAAGCCGATGACCATGACGCTGCAGAGACTAACAGAAAGGTACGATCAAGATTCTCTGTTGAATTTCTTCCACAACAGTTTTTGATTTGTGTCGAAGAACATGGATTCGGTTCCTCAAATCAGAACAACCATCATCAGTTCCTTATATTGTTTGTCTGAGCAGGTGACTCTGTCAGGGATTCTGAACTTCATTGACGGGTTATGGTCGAGCTGCGGGGACGAGCGACTCATCGTGTTCACGACCAATCACAAAGATCGACTCGACCCTGCTCTGTTACGCCCGGGACGGATGGACGTGCACATTCACATGTCATACCTCACCAGCAAAGGTTTCAGGACTCTGGTCTATAATTACCTCGGACTCGACGGCCAGAACCACCCTCTCTGCGAGGAAATCGAGTGCTTGATCGACTCCATTTACGTCACTCCAGCCGAAGTAGCCGAAGAGCTGATGCAGGACGACGATCCTGGCGTTGTTCTTCGCGGGTTGCTGGGTTTTCTCGAGAAGAAGAAGGCCAAGATAAGCGAGGTCAAGGGAGAGGTCACAGAATCTGAAAAGAAAGTAGGGATTACAGCAAGTGACAATGACGAAAAACCGAACCGTAGGGATGGTAAGAAGAAGAAAGCAGCGGGAAGGAAAGGGAAGAATCGTAGGTTGTATGAACGAGATTCAGCCTTTCTGTAAAATATCTGCGGTTCCAATGTATGTATTTGTAAATGGTAAGTGAGATTTGAGACTGAGATTGTAATGTATTTGTGGAAACCTTCTGTTCTAATCAGAGTCTTAAGGATACCAAAAAAGCCGATTAATTATACGGGTGGGCGTTTCGGGAAACGGTTCGGGTTCGGAACAGAATGGATCGGTTCGGTTCTTTTGGTTTTACAAAAATAGGTACCAATCGGATTTTTTATTGTATTCGGTTCGGTTTCGGTATCGGTTCGGTTCTGTTCCGAGTTTTATTAAAAAATGTTAGATTTCCTTTAAAAATGTTCGGTTCTTCGGGATTTTTAAAGTTCGGTTCGGTTCGGTTCGGTTCCGGAAAAATTCGGTTCTCTAAAAATGGTTCTGTTCGGGAAATAACAGCGGTTTCGGATTGGGAAAAATACTGTTTTCACGGTTCGGTTCGGTCCGGTTCCGAAGAACCGAACCGAAAGGCCCAGGCCTAATTAATTAGGCGTAATCACGAGAATCTTGCAATGGAAACAGTCTGAGAAAATTGCTTATTTAAGCAAAGTAGGGTTTTTTGGCATTTGCTATGGCTTCTCTCTCTGAATCAACAGCCTCCACCAAAACCCTAAATCCGACAAGAAGGAAAAGGAAGAAAAAAGATGAAGCCACTGTTCTTCAACTCCATGGAGGTCACTCGAGTTTTCTCGAACATGTTATCGGCATATGCTTCGTTAACCGGATTCATGATGATGATGCGTTCCATGTTCAATGACATCATACCGGAGCAGTTCAGGTCATACATAACCGACTTCTTCGCTCGCTTCTTCACAAAGCTCGATCCCGACCACATCACCGTCATCGTCGAAGATTACAGCGGAGAGATGTCGAACCAGCTGTTCGAAGCTGCCGAGACCTACCTCCGGACAAGGATGAGTTCCGACACGAAGCGTGTCAGGGCAAGCAAAACTCCCGGTCAGAAAGAGGTCTTGGTCTCGTTCGATGAAGGGCAAGAGATATTGGATTACTTCGAGGGCATGGAACTGAGATGGGTGGAACTGAAAACGACCCAAGCTCGGGACGATGACGGAAGGCATTTCGAGCTAACGTTCGAGAAGTCGTGTAGGGATAGAGTGTTGCAGGTTTATCTCCCTCGTCTGATCTCTGCGTCGGAAGAGATCAAACAGAGAGAGAAAACGCTTCGGCTGTATAGCCGAAGCCTGAGATATAACTGTTCAGGTGGGTGGGGATCTGTATATCTCGAGCACCCTTCTACGTTCGATACTTTGGCGATGGATTCGGATCTGAAAAAGATGATAATCGGCGATCTCGAGAGGTTTCTGAAGAGAAAAGATCTGTATAAGAGGGTCGGGAAAGCGTGGAAGAGAGGTTACTTGCTGTACGGGCCACCTGGAACTGGTAAATCCAGCTTGATTGCTGCCATGGCGAATTACCTCAAGTTCGATGTCTACGAGCTGGAACTCACTTCTGTCTACTCGGACAGCGAACTGAAGAGGATTCTGCTCTCGACTTCGAACCAGTCCATATTGGTGATCGAGGACATAGATTGCAGTGACGAGACCATGGACCGGTCACGTAAACGCAGTCGCCGCCGTCGTCAGGAGTCGAGCTCTCAGTCAGAGGTATTTAAATCTGTACCCAAAGCTGAAAATTTGATCTTTTGCACAGTGGAATATAGATACAAACGTTTGCATTCATGGGCATGTGTGTGTATGTCTGTATGTATTTGCAAAAAAATCGTATCCAAAGCGAAAAATTCGATCTTTGATTGACTTAAATATAGACACAAACGTTTGCATTCATGGGCATGTGTGTGTATGTGTGTATGTATTTGCCAAAAATTCGTACCCAAAGCAAAAAATTCAATCTTTTAGAGAGTGGAATATAGATACAAACGTTTGCGTTTATGGGCATGTGTATGTATGTATGTTCCAAAAATTCGTACCCAAAGCAAAAAATTCGATCTTTTAGAGAATGGAATATAGATACAAACGTTTGGATTCATGGGCATGTGTGTGTATTTGCAGCTGACGTTATCAGGAATTCTGAACTGCATCGATGGCTTGTGGTCGAGCTGTGGGGACGAACGTATCTTCATATTCACGACCAACCACAAAGACAGGCTCGACCCGGCATTGCTCCAGTTCCAGTTCGAGTTCCAGTTCGAGTTCGAGTTCCAGTTCAAGCAGCGAAGAACGTGAGAGGAGACCGAGGAGAAGGAGAGGGTTTAGGCTCTTGGGTGGATTTTACAAACGTTAGGGGAACTTTGTTCTTAGGACAACCCTCTCTCCCTCCCTCTGCGTTTTTTTTTATTAGTTTGTGTTTTTTTTGTCGCTTTCAGACATTAGAATGGAAGCTCCATTTGTTTATTGAATCCATGCACTTTTTCTCTTTCGATATTATAAAAATGGAGATTTATTTCCCTTTGCAATTACAGATAACAGTTTTTCATATGGAAAATTCCAAATAAATATATCAATTTACTAATTTCTTATTTATAAATATATAAATTTTATATATTTATAAATTACTACACGTATAAATTTACATATATTTATAAATAAGAAATTAACAAATTGATATATTTATTTGGATATATATATGTATATGTATATTTATATTAATATACATATGTAAATTTATATGTATGTACGTATATATATATATATGTATATGTGTTTATATATGAATATATATATTTATATTGAGATGTGTATATATGTACATTGAAATATATGTATATATGTGTATATATTATTTATTATATATATGTATATATGTATGTGTGTAATTTTAATTATAATTTTAATTTTTAATGACATGAAAAATGTTTGACATGTGATGATGATGTATAAAATCCAGTAGTGTCCACGTACTAATTTGAAAAACAATTACGAATTGATATATTTTTTGGGAGATAAAAAATTAAGAAATTGATATATTTATTTAGAATTTTCTCCCTTTGCCATTGTTCTCTTTTCTCGTAGCCATTGGGATACGTGGCGGTTGGAGGGTGCGCGTGTGCACCGTAAGGATGAGTGCGCGAAACAGCAGATGGATTTTTCCATCATCCCTTCCGTTTGTTCAATGGGTTATGTTAACGGAGATATAGGAGAATAAAAATGTAACGATAAACAGGAAAAGCTATGGAAGAAAGGGAAAATCAAAGGTTGGTAAAAGGAGAAAACACAGAGAATATGGGGTGGAGAAAGCTTGACACTCTTTGAGCCATTGATCCTAAAATGAAGGACGACGAGAGATTTTCGGACCATTTTCACTCTCCTTTTTATCTCTCTCCCTCCTCACGTTCCCTCTTTGCAGAGGTAATTCTCTCTCTCTCTCTCTCATTTTTTCTATTTTCAGCGTGACACATTCTCGTGTTCTTTGTTTTTTGGTGTTGAATCGTCCAGAATTCGCTGTATGGTGTAGAATCGTCCAGAATTCGCTGTTTGATGTAGAATCGAATACCTTATCTGTTTTGTGAAATAAAAAATTTATCGTTGTAATCCTTTCGTTGCATTGAAATCATGGGCTTGACATCTGCTCCTGGATCATTATTGACACGGATTGTTTCAGGAATCGTAGAATTTTTTTTAAGATTAAATTCTTCGTTTTCCTTTCCTGTTGGAATGTATTTGGGGGTAGATCCTGAATTGAATTTCGTAATGCATGATCTAGCTTGATTTTGTTGTTCTTCATCCTGATGTTCCTCCATGATGGGCATCAATAACGATGTGTAATCGAGTTGGAGACTTGAATTTGATCTCTTTTCATGCTCTTTGATCTGAATTCATGCGGATGAATTCATGCGGATGGGTTACTGGAAATGGATAAGTTTTCAGATTATATTATCTCCCTATACCCTTTTTTGTCTGGAATGTTTTCAGATCAATAACATACAATCTCCATTACAGTTTGATTTCCTCTGGATCGCAGTTCGACATTTTGTTCTTCGATTGCGTTTATTCTGTTTTTGTCTTCTATATCGGCTTATGACAATATGATTTTTGCAGGCATTTGACAAGGACCTTGGTTATATAGACACTCTTGTAAAGAGTGTTTTGCCCCTTGCCCTTTTCTGCCCTATCCACCTATCCGCCAAAGTGTAGTACCTACACCATGTCTTTGAAGCTAGGTATGTTTCTTATCCGGTCTTGATTTGTCTGATTCTTGTTTTTGTTTTTGCCAAAATTCTTGTTTCTTGATGTTGTATTCCGTTGTTTAGATGCTGAAATCCCGGGTGAGAAGTCCAAGATGGGTTCTCTAAAGAAGAGAGCTTCCTCCAAGTTCAGGTGTTCTTTAACGAAGAGAAGGAGAAGTAGTAAAGTAATGTCTGTTGACTTTGAGATCGAGGATGTGCATGATGTTGAGGAGTTGAAGGCGGTCGATGCCTTTCGTCAGGCACTTATTCTTGATGAGCTTCTCCCCGATAAACACGACGACTACCATATGATGCTCCGGTAATTCTTGAATTTTTCTTTTTCTTATCTGCCTGATTCAACTATCCTTGATTCTTGGAATATGATTTTGTCTTTAGTTCCACCATGGTAATCAAGGTTTGTGCTACCTACATGTTCTGGAATCCATACTTATGGAATGGAATACAACGATATGTTTAAGTGTGCTTCTGGTAAAGTGTGGATCCTTTTTTAATGCTTTGCTTCTAATGTTTTTTCGTGTTTTATAATCGGTAGCACAGATTTTTGAAGGCCAGAAAGTTTGATCTCGAGAAAACAAAACAAATGTGGACTGACATGCTTAGATGGAGGAAGGAATTCGGTGCTGACTCTATAGTGGAGGTATTCAATTCAAGGAGCCTTTTATATTACACTGCCCTGAAAAGGAAAAAATTCGGACTCCCTGACGCTAAGGCTTTATCTTTGTTGTATATATCGAAGGATTTTGATTTCAAAGAAATTGATGAAGTATTGACTTACTACCCACAAGGACACCATGGAGTTGACAAAGATGGACGACCAGTGTACATTGAGAGGCTAGGCCAAGTAGACTCTACCAAGTTGATGCAAGTCACAACCATGGACAGATATGTAAAGTACCATATCATGGAATTCGAGAGGACCTTTAATGTCAAGTTTCCAGCATGCTCCATTTCAGCAAAGAAGCATATTGATCAAAGTACAACCATTCTTGACGTGCAAGGAGTGGTACGTAAGCTTACGAACTCAACAAAACCTGTATAGTTAGCGACAATTGTTCTTTTCATAACTATTCGAGAATTTAATTGGTGGATTTTTTAGAATTGGGGCATGCTAATTATTATCATAACATGTTAACTGATCTAAATTTAACAACTGGGGTTGACAGGGACTTAAAAACTTCAACAAAGCTGCAAGGGATTTGATTACTCGTCTTCAAAAGGTTGATGGTGACAACTATCCTGAGGTGCGGTTTATGTTCTTTAGCCTAATTATCTTTCACTAATAGCTATTCCGGTGGTCAAAGTTTGTTTATTTACATGCTAGCGATAAATTTTAATGTTTGCCCTTCTGCACAGACCTTGAACAGGATGTTTATCATCAATGCTGGCTCGGGATTCAGAATGTTGTGGAACACTGTTAAATCCTTCCTTGACCCAAAGACCACGGCAAAGATCAATGCAAGTATCCAACCCCTTTGCTAATTCTTCCGGTTTTCATGCATGACAATGCTCAATAGTGCAACTAAATTAACTTTTGGGGGTTGTTCTTCAGGTTCTTGGCAACAAATACCAGAGCAAATTGTTGGAAATTATTGAAGCTAGGTGAGTTTTGCGGATTTTTTTGGCACAAAACTTTCCTACAGAGAGGATCCCTTTGCTAATTCTACAGACTTTCATATTTCTTCCTACCAGTGAGCTTCCCGAGTTTCTTGGAGGTACATGTACATGTGCTGACAAAGGAGGCTGCATGCGCTCTGACAAAGGTCCATGGAATGATCCGGAGATCATGAAGGTGAATGGCTCTTTTTTTTAGCTATAATTTCTTTAATCTACTGAAGCAATTAGAACTCTTTTATTATAGTTTTTCCTTGGCTCATGTAGTTGATTCACCTTGGACTTATAGAATGTTCAAGACGGTCACCACAAATGCTCAAAGAGATCGCAAGCTGAAAATGCTACAGAGAAGACCATTTCCGAGGATGAGATCTTGTACTCTAACTCTAAGGTATTACTATAAGCTTATCTGTATCTCCATTGGTTTGCTCTTTTCCAAGAATCTGATTCAGGATTTTTTTTTTATGCTCGGCCATTGCATCTTTCCATCAAATATTAGATAATCTCTTCTACATGATTTCCAGGAGAACAAATCTACAGCTAATCTGGCTCCCGAAGAGGAAAAGGTTTCAAGAGACAACATAAGCCACCCGTTATCCTCTCCTCATCAAAATGTAAGAATGATGATCTCGCAAGCTTAGCTTACCATTGATGGTTCAGATTCTTCCTGTCGTATCAGTTGTTCGGTAAATGACCAATGTAGTTTTACGACTGATTTGATATATATCTCATTTCCTTTTCCGAAATCAGGGACCGGTTTCTTCTCCAGGGTTTGATAAGACTGTGGACTCAGCCTGGAACACACCGGACGCTCAGAAATTTGAACTCTTGAAAGGTAATGTGGCTTTTATGCATCTCTTTGCTATTCGATTTGTACGTAGTTGTCTGCAGTGATTCAGAAGTTTGAAAAGGGAACTTATTAGTATTAAAAAGTTTGAAATGGGAACTTATTGGTATTAATATGATTAGGGCTGAAAAACTTATCTTCGGGAAAAAACGTTAGAATGGATAGATAGATAGATAGATAGATAGGTAAATAGATATCAGTGGCTAACTTCTGGGTCCAAACACATATAAGATGCTCTGCTAGGACATGTGAGCTAAAACAAACTTTCATGTTTTGTAGCAGAAGATGTTTATGCCATTCAGGAGGCTTGTAAGGATACAACCGGCGGCAAATCTCCCATTTTCAACGGCGTCATGGCTTTAGTGATGGGTGTTGCCACAATGATTAGAGTGACGAGAAACGTCCCGAAAAGGCTTACCGAGGGAACAATATACTCGAGCCCTGTGTACTGTGACGACGAATCGATGAACAAAAGCGCAATGCAGTCACAAAAACTGGCAATGCCCCCAATCTCGGGAGAGGAGTTCATGACCGTGATGAAACGTATGGCTGAACTCGAGCAGAAAGTTACTTCCTTAAGCATGCAGCCAACGACCATGCCACCCGAGAAGGAGGAGATGTTGAATTCTGCCATTAGTCGGGCCAATGTCTTGGAGCAAGAGCTAGCTGCCACAAAAAAGGTACATATTATTACACATTGCTCTGTTAATCGATCAGTAAAATGGCTAAAATGTCTAAAAACCAGGCTTTGGAGGATACCCTTAGCCGGCAGGAGGAGTTTGTGGCATACATTGAAAAGAAGAAGAAGAAAAAGAAGCTGGTAATAATAATTAAGTCTCCATCTTAATGCAAACTAGTTAAAAGCTCTTTCCTAAAATAGCATGTTGTAATGTTCTTCGGATTTGTCTTTGGTCTCTTCTTCTTCTTTTTTTGCTTATGCTCTTTCTGCAGTTCAACTGGTGAGAAACTATGGAGGAAAAAGACACGGCGACAAAAGACCTACTCAGATGCACTTGTATCATCTAATGAATCCTATCGTAAAGTCCTACTCTTGTTTTTGTTCAAGAATCAAGTTTTGTTTTGTGCAGTGTGTATGTGTGTGTGTATAGATGCATATATATGTGTGTGTGTGTGTGTGTGTGTGTTCCATTACAGAGTGATGATGTCTTATGTGTTTGGTGAGTATACTCATCGTATATAAATGTTTTTATTAACCATAAGATGCAGAGCAAGTATAATCCAAAATTGGCTCAAGAATTTTTAATTCGATGTACGTGTGTATGTATATATATATATATATGCATGCATATATGTGTATGTGTATGTGCATGTAACAATAGTGTTGTAATAGAGCTAAAGTTTATTCTTCCCTATAAATATACACAAATTGAAAATATTTATGGTTATTTTGTGTACAGATTTTTCTCGAGAGAAATGAATGAGAGAAATTCAAGAATCCATCAATGTTTAGTTGATACTTAGGATTTTTTTATAACAGTATCTTGAACCAAGATTAAGATTAATCTCGAAATCGCAGGCCAATCATATGATTTAGAATATATGTTTCTCTCTAATTTAAAGTTCGATTTTGGGACGAGGAAGACGTTTTGCATTTCGTTTCACCGATTGAACTGCCTAAATTTGGGTCTTGCTAAGAGGATTTCATAGTTAGGACTTCTTGTCTTGTCTTTTCCACTTATAATAACTTATCAAAGAAATAGTCAAAAAAGCTCTCATAGTTATCAAAAGTTAAATATGATTTTCAAAAAAAAAAGTTAAATAAGATGTAGACTATCGAAAAATAAAATTCGAAGATTAAAAAGAGAAAAAAAAATATAAAAATAAAACAAAGAATACTTTTATTACTATATCTCTTCTTCTTGTTGTTATATTACAATGAAAATGAAATACATATTTATAGGAAAATTAAGAAACGAAGTAAAAAGTAAATATAGATACAATAGAAACAAATCAGATACACAATATTTGGCATAATAATATTATTTCTATTATTATTCTCTATTATATCTCAAATTCTTATTTTACTCCGATTACATATTCATTTTACTATTTTAATAAAAACATTGTCTTTGGTCTACCGATTCAAAAACTTTTTAACGTCGGCTTTTGGATTGGTAGGTGATGCACAGAGAGAGAGAGAGAGAGTTTGAAGATTCATAGAATCGAATCAAATGGCTTTGAATAAGAGCACGTGCCTATATAATCTTTAGAAAATCTTCTAGGCAGAGAATAAAGCCACGAGACAAAAAGCTTCATTACTTAGTAATGAAGTAGTTGCCCTTCTTTGTTTCAGCCTTGGATATATCTGATCTCCATTTTTGTCAAAATTAATGGAAAAAAAAACTATTATCGCATTGCTACAACAACACAAAGCAATACACACTATATACACCTTGTAGGTCTTACTCCTTTTTATTTTTGGTATTTAGACTAATTTTAATTTTTTTTTTCGGTGGATAGATATATTATCTTTTTAATAATTAAGAACAATTATATTTGAAATGGTTAATAGGGTTCAAAATTCACTCCAAAACACAAATGCAATATATATATATATATATATATATATATATAATTTTAAAGTTATATGATCAATATGAAAATGAAGAAGCCATTTCAATTGTTAATTTTGCCAAAATGCTTTTGACTTGTGAGTCATTTTACAACTAAAATAACACAAAAAATGATAATTAAATCAGACAATGGGGCAAGACCTGCGATATTTAATCCATTTTTTTAAGAATATTCTCCATCAATTACATCATCATGAGATATTTTATATATTTCGTGTGTATTATCGTATAATGATATAAAAACCCACATGACATATTTTATCTTTTTTAAAAAAGTTAAATAAAATTTAAAAAGTGAAAGAGGGAAGAAGGGTCCACAGTTATTGCAGTGACTTTTCTCCTCGTCTTTATTTTTTCCTCAGTTGGAGCCAACCTATTGTGACTCACACAACAATACACCACCAAATCTTAAACAAATCAATTTATATGAAATTTCAAAAAAAAAATCAAATTTAAAATTTTTAACTGTCAGATATCTAAGTCTAATTTTCAATATACCAAATTTATAATCTTTATAAAATAAAAACAAACCCATATGGTTACAATTGTAAAATTGTGCAGTTTTAAAGATAAAAGATATGACAGTGATTAATAAAATATGTTTCTAAAATATTTTATGTCAGTACGGTCAAAAATGATCTAACGACATTGGCCACAACGCTGTATATAATATAATCTGGTAGAAGATATCATTCATGTATCTAACCCACACATAATCGTTTCCCTCCTAATTCCCATAAAATATTCAAGAAATAAAAGAAAAAGGAAATCCATTGATTATTAATTTTATCAGTAACAAAGAGAACAAATTTAATAAATTAAAAGAAAAAGAAAGCTGCGATTCATTAAAGTTAAATTTTGGTTAGTATATAATAACGCTTTATTTAAGAATATTTTGTTTGAAATATATAAAATCGAGAAAAAAAATTAAATAATACGTAATAATATTTGAATTAAATTTGATTTAAAAATTAATTGGATGTATTTGTTTAGCAAATGAAAATAAAGTTTAAAATTCAATATTTTTAAAAAATTAAACGGATAGAACTAAAATTTTATTTAAAATCAAATGTATGATTTATAAAATTAAATAACTTCAAAATATAATTCAAATTCTAAATTGCAATCCTACATTTGGCAAACTAAGTGATCGAGGGAATATGCCACTTCTTGTTTTCTTTTTTTGATGGCACCTACCGACCTAACTTTGGACTATTTGCTTTTTTATTCTGTTCCATTAAATAAATATAAAAACATATTACATTTTTTTTATGTGACGCAATGAACACATACAATTAAAATGATTAAAATATTTTATTTTCCCAACATTATAGTGCGTATGAAATAAAATAAATACAAAAGATATACATCCGTTATATCATAATCATACAATTAATTTAACGTTTAAATCTTAAAAAATGTTATAACATTTCATAATAAACTTCTCAAATTGAATGTATATAAAGAAATTAATGTTGAACTCTAATCCTATATTTTTCAATACATGTAAAAATGTAAACTGAATATCCAAAATTTATTTGACAAATTTGACATTTCAAGATTCCACATTCTCATTGAAATCTCTGGCTTTTGCGTAACATTAATGTGCAAATTAGTCATTGATCACTGATTAGGGACAAGTTTTACATTGTTTATTAATTTAATAATTATAAAAAAAATTGTGTAAAAATTAAAGTACTTGGAAGAGGAGCTACGACCCATGTGGTCTGTCCCCTCCCATTGCTTAGGGGTTAAACCTTTTTTAATTTTTTTTATTATTTGAAGTAAATTAAGATCCATGTCTGACACAACGCACGCGGTCCGTACGATCCAGATCTACCACGAGATTCTCCTTCAAAGCGGCGTCGTATCGAAACCGGTAAAATTAAATTTATTTAATTTGACTTCGTCTTCCCCAGGTGATTTTAACTACCAACGGTAATTAAAGATTCCGTACCACCCACAAAAACGACGTCGCTTTGTGAATTTTTACTTTTTCTGAATTTGGATACTCTTTGAGGATTTTATTTTTTTTTATTTTGACTAAGTTTAGAAGGAAAAAAAAACCCTTGTAATTTATAAATGAATATTTTAATATATGAATATAGGCCTTGGATTTTTTTACCGAATTATCATTTTATCCCGGAAAAAGAACTTTTCTACAATTGAATTGACGGACTATTCGAGAATCATGGAGTTGATTTTTCTTGAACAAATTTATATAAAAAGGTTCAGACATTTTTTTTAAAATCTTGATTTGTCTATCCTCATCTAATTCACCTACTTTTGAAAGCTCCATTCCATAATTACAAAGCCATAATAATTAGATTACTAAAAAAACAGAGAGCCCATAATTACATCAATCAGAAATTAAAAAAAAACTTTATTTAAGTTATCATAAAAAAAAAAATAGACGAAACGCTTCCACCATCCATTATTTTTTCTTAAAAAAAACAATAAATAAATAAAATGTGGAGGCTTAATCTGGGCTATAAAATCCAGGAGCAACTCTCTTCATCACCTCTTTCCCCCTCCACATCTTCTCCTTATCCCTAACCTTTCTCCTCTGTGTTTTCATTCTCGTCACAAAAATATCCCTTTTTTCCATATCTTTCTTCTCCATCTCCAGGTACAACTCTTCTGCCTTTCCGACCACCTTAAAAAGACAGCCCCTTGACAGATCTCCGACTTGCCCGAGAAAAAAAAATTGGGTTTTTGGATGATCGGGAATCCATGACTCCGGTCCTCTGTGAAATCCTCCTCTCTGGTTTTATGGTAGATTCAGCTCTCCGCCGTAGAACTCACCTCGTCCAGTCCTTCTCCGTCGTATTCCTCTACTGGTTCTACAACGTTTCATGAACACCCTATAAACCCTAATTCCTTTTGCTTAAACCAGAGACCTACCTGCAGTTAAATCTACTTAATAACATACCATTTTTTTTAGAAACAGCGAAAAAGGAGAAAACTTTCCATCTGGGTTTTGTACATTTTCAATTTTTTTGTAAGATTTTCGAGGGTTTGTATTCACATCGTACATGGCGTCGTCTAGTAGCACGTACCGGAGCTCGAGCCCAATCTCCGGCGGATCTCCTTCTTCCGCCGCCGTCGTGGACGAGAGGAAGAGGAAGAGAATGCTGTCGAATAGGGAATCGGCGAGAAGATCACGGATGAGGAAGCAGAAGCATCTGGACGATCTGACGGCTCAGATCGACCAGCTGAAGGACGAGAACCGTCAGATCGCGACGAGCCTCACCGTCACGACTCAGCTCTACATGAAGATTCAGGCGGAGAACTCCGTTCTCAATGCTCAGCTGTCGGAGCTCAGCTCGAGGCTTCAGTCTCTCAACGACATCATCGGATTCGTGTCGGCGAGCTCGAATTCGGCCACTTCCGGCGAGATAGACGGCTGTGGTTTCGATGATCGGACGGTGGGGATTAACGACGGATTCTACAACGACGACGGCGGCATGTTTAGTGTGGTGAATCCTTGGGGTGGATCCGTTTACGCCAACCAACCCATCATGGCTAATGATATCATTATGTATTAATTAATCAATTAGTCTCTTTATCCTTTTTTTTTAATTTTTTTTAGTCTACTTTTTTTTTGTCTTTGTGTGTTGTGAAGATGTAAATTACATTGCATCTTTGATTGGTTAGGAGATGAAAAATATGAAATAGAATGAGTATTTGAGTCAATGGGTTTGTAATGGTTGGTTGGTGCTTGTCGTTATGAATGTTATTATTATTGTTGTTGTTATTATCATCATCATCATCTTCGTTTGTCTTCAATCAATACCCTTTTGTTATTGTGAATTCATTTGTTTATTTTTTATTTTTAATTTCTTGGTTTAGTGAAACGATCACATGATGATGCATGGACAGCATAATAATAATAATAATAATAATAATAATAATAATAATAATAATAATAATAATAATAATAATAATAATAATAATAATAATAATAATAATAATAATAATAATAATAATAATAATAATAATAATAATAATAATAATAATAATAATAATAATAATAATAATAATAATAATAGTAATCAGCATGTTTAAATAATAAAAAGCAGCATACAGAGTAAATTAAAAAGATAAAACCGTACAACAAAATACAATTTGCTAGCAGAAAGCGAAACTCTAAATATGTGAGTTTTGTATAAATAATTATTTAGAGCCTAAATAATTTGCAGAAAGGAGAAAAAAACACTTATTGTTTTTGGTTTCGTTCTCGAATTTTAAATAAAATATCTATAGATATGAAAGTATATATGCAAAGAGACTGTTGAGGTGTAATTGCATTATATATATATATATATATATGAAAACTGGGGATTCCTTTTCAAGTAAAATAAAAACGTGTCGAAAGAAAAATCTTAAGAATAAACCAAAATGCTTTGTATTCACAATATATTTTACACGAAACAGAAAAAAGTCTATTCACAATCATATCAAAACTATGAACAAAAATAAACGATTAAAACCATATCATATCTAATGATATTCAAATAGAAATAATATAACATCAATAGAAAAATTTTACAATTAAAATAATCAAATATTTAAATAATCAAGTATTTAAATTAAATTCGAATTTATTTTAAATAAATTTATTGTGTTACTTTTTTTATTAATTATTTACCTTGCAAAAAATAAATAATGAACAAAATAAAGTAACAAAAAAATTTATTTAAAATAAATTCTGAATATAATTTAAATCGAATTGAAACATAATATATATATAGAGAGAGAATTTCAAAGAAAAAAAAACAGGAAGAATAACCAAATTGAATATTTAGTTATATTTCAAATATATTTTATACATAAAAAAATAGAAAGTAGCTAGGATGTCATGTATAATATAAAAAAATATAACATGACTTAAGAAAAAAGATTATTCAGCTTTCAATATGAATGGAATCGAGTTATATCATCACAAACCTAAAAGAATGAAAACGAAAGACATTTACATATTGATATTTGTAAAGGCATTGGCATTATATGATATCGTCATCATCAATATTGGTTAATATACGGACAAATATATACACTGAATTCCCAATTATTGGCAGTGTTCCTAATTGTTTATTTGAATAAATATTAATCAATGGACACGCATGATCTAATCGCCATGGACGGACATTATTAGGTAATTAGTCTATCCTTCTAGCAGCAACTCCCTCATAGATGGTGGAGTTAGATTCTTCAAATGCTATATTTCCACATCTTCTCCTGTAGGTGGACCGGCTGATGCCTTCAGGTATTATGGAAATTGTAAAACCATTTGGCAAAAGACGAATATGCATTATTAGCTACTCATTCCTTTTTTTTTGGTCTACTGCTGCAGGAAATATACACTGGACAGGATGTTTACCAATCAGCTAGTGGAATATGCAAAAGATGAACTATCTTTCCAGGTTGTGGTAAAAGATTTGACAAACAAACTTCCCCTGTTCCAAATTGTCATCCTGAATCCAAACACCTGGTGCTCCACTGGTCTTTGCTCGAGTGATGAAGATGCAACGGCTGATACATGTTCCAGAGGAGAATTACGTCCGGTTGTGAAGGTTCTGTTCTCTGACTGTGGAAATTCTCCCGACCCACATAACAGGCGAGACCCCATCTCTTCTTTCCCTGATGAAATCTCGTAAAATTGCGATAACAACTGAAATGGTTGGATCAATTCCTTTGCAGGGTGATGGGAAAGAAGAAGAACATAATGGATGAAGTTTTCATCCTGAAGAAGCAAGGAGAGAAGTTGATGGATTTACTTAACACTGCGAACAAATTCCTTTATATATATATATAGCAAATTAGAGGGGGGGATTATTGACGGGACATTAATAACATGTGAAAAAATTAGTCACCATTAATTTGATTTTATCGGTACGTATAAAAATAATATAAATTTTTTTAATTTAGTATAAATTAGTTTAAATTAATATAACGTTATCTGATCACACGACCTAATTGACGATGTGTGTGTGCGTGAAATTTTTTTGTTACATGTTATAAAATTTTTAAAATTTACCATACGGATTTTATTAAAACATATAGTGTCAGTATTTTTGCACGTATTATAAATTTAAGATGTAATTAAATATAAAGAAGTTTAAAATTATAATAAATCTATTGATATAAATTTCTAAATATAATAAATAATATAAATGATTTTCTAAAATTTGATGTTGAAGGATTTACATATAAAATGTGATAAATGGCTTTTGATATTCAAAAATTTTGAGGATAAAAGCACCCAAATGTAGGTAGTTCAATCACTGAAATGGGACGTAAAATGTTTACTTTGTTCGGAGTTTGAATCTCAAATTTGGAAAAGGAATGCATAATCCAAATCACATAGTTAGTTTTCGATCCTATGATTAGTTTGGATCTTGGTGTAGAATACCGGTTAAAAAAAATTTGAGGATAAAAAATAGGTGAATTAAAAAAAAGACAGATTACAAGGGCACCGACAAGTTATAATATATATATATATATATATAAGCAAACAAATTAAACATTAGAGATGCATTTTATTTCGCGAGTAATGTGGCATCATTCACGTGTTCTTTATCAGTCCACGTTCTTTAAGCTACCGCCATATAAAATATTGGCCAGAAAAAAATATACAAAAAAAAAAAAGAGAACAATTCTTTCTTCAAAAATGAATCGGTTACAAATTACAATTTTTTTTTGTCAAAAAATTACAAATTTCTATATCTAAGTAAATTGTAAAAAAAAATCTCCATACATATTTTTTTTGGTAAGGAGAAGACCATGTAAATAAAGTCAAATACATATACTACTTGTTTTTTATTTATTAATTAATTTCCCGAAAGTTTTATAGCAATTTTTGCGGTAATTCGATGATGATGTTAATTTAATATCCAATAATCAATGCCATTATAAAGTTTAGTCAATTACTTCGTAGTCGCATAAACTTTTAGCTAAATTCCCGTCGTTTTAAGGGGCGATTAGATACCATATGCGAAATTTCATATTATATACATTCGTAGGTGTGTTCTCATATGTTAGCGTAGGTCTGAATATTTATAGGTTTTCATTCCGTTAAATAAGTTATTATTTAGATATAGATTTTTGGGTTTCACAAAAATTATATCCGTTCTAATTAGTTAAGTTTCACTCTGTTTATATGTTTTCAGGATTTTAACTGAGTTCGTTTTTTGTAAAAAAAAATATCAATTTTCTAAAATTTTGCATATATTTCAATTTTTGTCATATTTAGTTCATATTCTATTATTTTTTGTTTTTAAATATCATATAAAATTTTATTTAGTTTCGCATAATTGAACACATTTATAAAACGTGTTATTCAAATAGTTTTGAATAGGGAAATCAAAATGTATCTCAAATAGTATTTGTAACCAACAAAAACAAATAAATATTGTATTGATTATATGCTAACCACAAGTTCTAAATCCATATATATATATATATTATATAATATATAATTATATATCTATTTGTCCCTTTGTCAAAAACTGAAGAGTTCGGCTTTCCACTATTACGGTGGCTGCGTCATGGTTTCCTTTCTCGTTTGTCCTTTTTCACTAATTTATGGTGGTACGTACGTTAGAATTATAAAGTTATACACACACACACACAACACGCAGCCACATGCACACACATGAAACCACTTCTCTATTTTTTTATTTACTTTTGATAGTGTATATGAAACTATGAATGATATATATCTTAATGTTGAAGTAAATAATTTGTAACGCTTTAACCATAAATAAATAAATAAATAAATCGTAAAAGTGCCTCTGCAATAAGATTTTTTTAAAGCATGGAATTCGTCAAGCGTGACCAAAAAAAAAAGAACCCTCCGAATGAGTTTGGAAGTTAGTCCGCAGGACTAAACGAGCACGGCGTCGGTTCGGAAGTCTATTGCAGTGCATTCTGTTTTACATGAAAAAAAACGGCACGCATTTCTTTTACTTGTAATCAAAACGGTATGTTTTCATACCAAAAAAAAAAACGGTATGTTACTCAACGATGCTTTTACCGAGTTGCAGCAGCCAGGAGAGGTAGGGATGCAAAGATTCGGCTGGTCCACGAGCTCCGAGCTGGGCTAGATAAATGTGAGCCCGAAAAAAAAAACGGATCCGACGGTCCAGGTCCAGTCCACCGCGAGCCTAGCTTGTCGCGAGCCAGTTCAGGCCGGCCCGCGAGCTGGCTTGCGGTCTGACTTTTCTTTTGATCAAAGTAGAAACCTCTTTTCCAACTAGAGTCTTTGGTAACCTCATTTCTTCTTTTCTTTTCTTCAGTCGGATTCTCTCGACGGCGGCTTTCTTCTTCATTTCTTATTCTCCCTCTCTCAATCCGTCGAACGAAACCGATCCGAGCTTATCTCCCTCGCCTGCGTCCTCCTCCTTCTCCATTCTGTTTTGTCGAGATCTCGCGACGCGGCCGCCTGCGGCTTCTGTGTGAGTCTCGACCGCTTGCTCCGCAGGTATTTCTCTTCTTCTTCTCCGCCTTCTGTTCCGTCGACTCTCTCTGCCTTGTCCTTCTCTGTCGAGATATGGGTGGTCACCGATTCCGGAATGTGTTCATGGGGTTTGATATTCGTTCCGTATTGATGGATTTAGGAATTGATTGGTTTCCTGTTCTCTTGAATGTCGTCTTGCCGTCTTGGTATATCCTTGTGTGAATGATGTCTCTGATCTAATCGTGGTTGGGTTTCTCTGTTTCCATCCCAAGTCACACATTGGCTGTACACCACATAGAGTTGCAGTACCATTGATATCAAAGAAGGGTAGCTTTATGTTTGTATGATTCTTTATAGACGCCGTGTCCGTAGTGTTTTGCTTAAGCGGAAGCTGAATTCTGATAGTGAGCTAAATTGTCGATCTCATCTGATCATGGCATTGAAATTTCGATTTCATTTTAGGATAAGAAAACGCTCTTAGAGGCGAGTGGAGAAATATTTCCATGGCGGAAAACCCTAAAAACCCTAGGCATTGGCGATACACATGGGTGGCTCAGTCGCATTCTCCGAATCTGCGTTTGTTTCTCTTTGATTCCGGAACAAGCCCTAGACTCCACTGCAAGAGCCTGAGCGTTAGCTTGATTCTCGAGCAATCTCAGCTTCTCATCACCTGGGTCGACGATGTAGATGACAGAGACGAAGCAAAGGAACGAGACGAGGTCTCCCTTCGGGTTCCTGTACCTAGGATTTTAATTGATGCCGAATCCCCTGTGAATTTCAGGGCTTTGGACGACCACATCGAGGTTAAACTTGTTCTTCTCCTTCCGGTCGACCATCCCATCGTCGACTCGGTACTTTATTCTCTCGGGGATACAAAAGATTCGGCCTTTGAATCTGCCGGGCCGCTGGTGATGGACTCTGGTAATGGGATTACTGGTTGATTTTTGACTCGATTGAATCAATTATTAGCCCTTAATCTGTTTGTTACCCACGATTGTTGTCTGTAGATGTGAAGCTTCTGTCTTTGATGGGAAAAGTTGACTTTTACTGCAGAAATTGCTCGAATAGGCTAACAAGGGAAGGTCTCCGGTAAGAGAGTTGTTTTATGTGCTCTCGCATGGCGAGTTTTAGGAAGTTGTGATAAGCACCTTCTGAGCATTTTGTTGTTCTTGTCATTTGCTTCTGTTTCTCATGTTACTGTCTGAAAGAATGTCATGTGGTTTCTGGCATAGGAATTTCTCAGAAATGCCATCTGTTAACTGGCGAGAAGCGGCTGACAACTGGTTTGGGAACTGCTGTTGTACTTTTGGAGGAATAAGTGAGATGATGGTGGCAAAGTACGCAAACTCCTACTCATGTTCCAGTGGCTTGTGTCTGCTCAGTGCTACAACTGTTTTGCTTAGCAAAGATGATCTGGAAGAGGGTATATTGTCTGAAATAAATAGCATCCAAGAAGAAGAACTCGGATCAAATTTAACTTTTAGTGTTGATCTTGGCAAAGTTGAACGGGATTCTAGGAGAAATCAAGAAAATAGTGTCTGCCCAGAGAATCAGTGTGAGAGTGAACTCGGTATTGTTTGTGGTCAGGTAGATAACACAGAGCCTTCGAGAAAAGCTGATCATGGAGAAACATATCACTGTGATATACATTTAGTGGACAAGGCATCAATGCCTGAGTGTTGTGTGCTTGGCTCGAATGACTCGTGTGAGAGATTTCAGTTGGAACAAACGATCACAAATGCAACAGATCTTACGCCGGAGAAGAAATTTCTTCTGGACGGTTTTCTCGAGGATGTCTTCATGGCAAGAGCATCAAATGTATCGAGGAATGTAAAATGGATTGAATTTGGTTGCTCAAAGTGTTCGTCTCTCCTCGGAGTCTATCCTTCTAGCAGCAACTCCCTCATAGATGGTGGAGTTAGATTCTTCAAATGCTATATTTCCACATCTTCTCCTGTAGGTGGACCGGCTGATGCCTTCAGGTATTATGGAAATTGTAAAACCATTTGGCAAAAGACGAATATGCATTATTAGCTACTCATTCCTTTTTTTTTGGTCTACTGCTGCAGGAAATATACACTGGACAGGATGTTTACCAATCAGCTAGTGGAATATGCAAAAGATGAACTATCTTTCCAGGTTGTGGTAAAAGATTTGACAAACAAACTTCCCCTGTTCCAAATTGTCATCCTGAATCCAAACACCTGGTGCTCCACTGGTCTTTGCTCGAGTGATGAAGATGCAACGGCTGATACATGTTCCAGAGGAGAATTACGTCCGGTTGTGAAGGTTCTGTTCTCTGACTGTGGAAATTCTCCCGACCCACATAACAGGCGAGACCCCATCTCTTCTTTCCCTGATGAAATCTCGTAAAATTGCGATAACAACTGAAATGGTTGGATCAATTCCTTTGCAGGGTGATGGGAAAGAAGAAGAACATAATGGATGAAGTTTTCATCCTGAAGAAGCAAGGAGAGAAGTTGATGGATTTACTTAACACTGCGAACAAATTCCTTCCGCCCTCCTGTTCTTATCTTCAGGGTTCACCAATCTCGTCCATGTGGCTATGACAAGCACCTTCAATCATATCCTACCATGTGAGTTAGCGGCGGCGAAAAGGGTTTAAAGTTTTGAAGTGAAATTCTTGTAAAATGACAGTCTTTTTATTGATCATGTTTCTGGAAATGCTCTCTTTTGCAGTCATCTGAGCTTCTTTACGTCATTGTCCACTGGAACTCTGCGCAAGGATTGAGCCGAAGACTGGGTAAACCTTCTGGCTAAGATGGAGGGTTTAGGAATGGAGGAACAAGAACAACTCAAGCCAAGCCTGTGTACCGTTGGGGAAACCTAGGCACGAGATTATCACGTGGGATCCGCCGGTGAGATTATTTTCAAGTTTTCATGTTCTATTTGTTGTATTAATCTCTGATAAGAACGTTGAGAACGTGAAAACATGAAAAGGGTTACTCAGTGTTTCATGCCGTAATCGATTGCTTTTTACGTTAAGACACAATCTCAACTCAACTGTGTGTAATTTCATTTTTGTCGTATCTAAATTTCTAGAAGGAATCCAAGCCATAAAAACTATAACAATTATATTTTTATATTGAATTTGATTCGGTTTTTTATTATAAAAATATTAATTAAAAAAATTGGAGTTTTCAATTATAACCAATTAATTTTTATATCAAATTCAATTCGATTATAATTACAATGTTATGTTATTCAAATCGATATAATTATTCGGTTATTAAAATGAAATTGGTCTGCACAAAAAGTTAGAAGAAAAAAAAAAGTCATTGTGGAAAGGTTCATAGTTGTTTTACCTTGCGAAAGCTTTAACCTGCATAATATATATATTTATTTATTTATTTATTTATTTATTTATTTATTTTATGCATGAAAACTTCTTTGCCGTCTTTGCTAAGTCAAAGTGTTTTGACAAGTCAACAAAGATGGAACCTTTAAGGGAAAATTTTGTCAACATAGCAGTTAGAATCTGCTCCCACTGCAATGACTTGTAATTTCATTATTGTAATCGCTTGGCATTTCATTATTTATACTCTTTAGGGTCCAAGTCCGTATTTCGTTATGCAAAATCAAACCTAATTCAATCGATTCTGATTTAATAGTAAATTGGATAATCATTTTTTTAAAATAAGATATCTTTTTAATTAAAAACTGAGAATCCGAAAAAAAACTAAAAAATTCAAATTTAAAAAAAAAATCAATCGACAGACAATATCCGACATTGGTTTGAGCTCTAATTAATTTAGTTTAATCTAGGCGTTTTATTGGTTTAACCAAGTCAATTAAAAAAAAAAACTTTAGTCTAAATTAATAATGGTAACGCGTTGAGGGTATGCGTATGCCGCGTGCGTGCTTTGAGCCTTTGATGTCTTCTTTATTATATTTGTAGTATGGTTTGGTTATACGGAGCCAATGAATATTTCATTCCATATGCTTTACATAGAAAGCTGCCTAATTGGTTACCAAAAAATCATTAAAACACTCAAAACCATGCAGACAGACCATTAATTAATGTTTTGTATTGTGGATTTAAGATTAAACGGATTTGTCTAAGAAAAAAAAAGTTTCTAGGATTTTTCTCAAAAGTCATTAGCTTACAACCTAAACAAAAAAATAAAATAAAGGAGGTGAATAAGTCAGACAAAACATGCATGTTTGGTACCAAACCCTAGCTTTTAGCTTCTTGATAGAACTTTTTCATTATAGATTTTTTTTTTGTAAATCTTGATTTACTACCAACTCCATTGCCTTTGCTTCTTCTGCATGAACAAAGTCTCTGCCTATAAATACCCTCTTCTCCTCCATTACCACTCATCACCTTCCTCTTCTTCGTCTGGTAGAAAATGATGGCAAGATTCTCCGGTTTTCTCATTGTTCTTGCTCTCGTTTGCTTTCTTCCTCTCCGTCTCTGCAATCAGAGCTATGGCGGGAAGCTTTACCCGGGTTTCTACGACCATTCTTGCCCTAAAGCTGAAGAGATAGTCAGGTCCATTGTAGCGAAAGCTGTTGCCAGAGAAACCCGTATGGCCGCTTCGCTGATGAGGCTCCATTTCCACGATTGTTTCGTTCAGGTTTCAACTCTGATTCCATCTGAGTTTTCAAGATTCTTCCATTTCTGGCCATTTCAAACTCTTGTGTCATTTCTAATGACGATCTTTTCGTTTAAGTGCAGGGATGCGACGGCTCGGTGTTGCTGGACAGCAGCGGGAGAATCACGAGCGAGAAGAACTCGAACCCTAACAGAAGATCGGCTCGTGGGTTTGAAGTCGTTGACGAGATCAAAGCTGCGTTGGAGAAAGA
>NW_010966177.1:6546382-6558557 GCF_000463585.1 Tarenaya hassleriana | reverse complement strand
AGAGTGTCCGAACACTGTTTCTTGCGCCGACGCCTTGACCTTAGCCGCCAGAGACTCTTCTGTTCTCGTCAGTCACTTAACTCAGAGCTAAAAATCTTGATTCTTGAGCTTAATACAATGCATTTACTAACCTTTTCTTCTTCGAAAAAAAGACCGGTGGACCGACATGGAAGGTTCCTTTGGGGAGAAGGGATTCAAGAGGAGCGAGCTTGAGTGGCTCTAACAACAATATCCCCGCACCCAACAACACTTTCCAGACCATTCTCTCCAAGTTTAACCGTCAAGGACTCGATACCACCGACCTCGTCGCTCTCTCGGGTAAACCCTAGTTTCATTACAGAAGCACTCGTTTTCAGACAGGAGGGTTACTTGTTTCTCAAGTTACGTTAAACCCTCTTGTCTTGATCTGGTTGTTTCCTTACAGGGAGTCACACCATTGGATTCTCGAGATGCACAAGCTTCAGACAGAGACTGTATAACCAATCCGGAAATGCGCGACCGGACTCGACCCTGGACCAGTCGTTCGCCGCCTCGCTCCGTCCGCGGTGTCCGAGATCGGGCGGAGACCAGAACCTGTTCGTGCTGGACATCATCAGTGCCGCGAAATTCGACAACAGTTACTTCAAGAACCTTATCGACAACAAGGGTTTGCTGAATTCCGACCAAGTTCTGTTCTCCAGCAGCCAGCAAGCGAGAGAGCTTGTCAAGAAATATGCAGAGGATCAGGAAGAGTTCTTCGAGCAGTTCGCTGAATCGATGGTCAAGATGGGTAATATTTCTCCGTTGACGGGATCAAATGGTGAGATCAGGAAGAACTGCAGGAAGATCAACTCTTGAATTTCGAAGTGGGCATTGAACTGTGGGCACATAAAATAAAAAAAAATGTTTTTCTGGATGAAATTGGTTAATCATCACTGGAATCTGGTTTTAATTTCTTTTGTCTTCTTTGTACTGTTTTTCTTCTCTGTCGTGTCAGAAGGTGAGTCTGTGTGTCTTAAATCAGAAGCTTTTTGTTTTGTTTTGTGTTGTGTTTGATGAAAGCTATAATTAAACATTTGATATAACATAATATTTATAAATATAAATAACCAAAACAAATAGGAGGAGAAGACTACAAATGTATGAAAAGATTTTGAACTATTGTAAGCCCATAAAACTTTGTATTAGGGGCCGACTGGTTGCACCGCCGCCACCCGCAAATGGAACGGTTGCGATTTTCGGTGGTTGCGGGCGATTGAAAAACTGACTGGTTGATTTGATATAACATAATATTTATAAATATAAATAACCAAAACAAATAGGAGGAGAAGACTACAAATGTATGAAAAGATTTTGAACTATTGTAAGCCCATAAAACTTTGTATTAGGGGCCGACTGGTTGCACCGCCGCCACCCGCAAATGGAACGGTTGCGATTTTCGGTGGTTGCGGGCGATTGAAAAACTGACTGGTTGAATCGCAGCTTCCAACTTGCGTTTTGGTAGCGGTTTCCGGCGTTTTGACAAAAAAACTAAAATATTTTTATTAGAAATTATATAAAACATTAATATATATATTGGTGATGATTTTGTTTAGTGTTATGATATTTTTAAATAATATTTTTTTTGACAATTTATATCAAAACGCAACCGCAACCGTAATGAACTATTCACTTCTAACTGCACCCACGCGCAATCGCTACCAACAACAACTTTTCAACCAGTCAGTACTAATCATTTATAATCGCTATCAAACGTTTTGAAAACGCTGCCACCCGCAACCGCAACCGCTGCGGTACAACCAGTCGAACCCTTACTATAAGGTGTCGACTGGTGGAATCGCAATCGCAATCGCGGTGATTGCAGGCGTTTACGATGCGTTTGCTGGCGATTCTAGGCGATTGGTACTGATTGGTAAAAAAACTGTTGTTGGTAGCGATTACGAGTGATTGCGATTTAGAACGATTGGTTGACAGCGATTGCGATTGCGATTTGGTTTAAATTACAAAAAAATACATCATTATATACAATACTAACCATTTTTAAAATATTTTTAATTAGTTTTTTACTATGATTTAATATCAAATAATTATTAAATTTATAAATAATTAATTATAAAATTGAAAATATTATTTTGTTATTAATTTAATTTATTTTGAAAGATAATTTTAATATTAAAAATATTTATTGGTAAAACCAAACAATATAAAACATAATATATACCAAACAAAATTATTAATATATTTTTTTAATTTATGTATGTATATATGTATTAAGTATATAAATATATGTATGTATATATATATGTCTATATATGTGTATGTATATATATATATGTATGTGTGTATATATGTATGTATATATATATATGTATATGTATGTATATATATATATGTATGTGTATATGTATGCATGTATGTATATGCATGTGTATATATATGTATATGTACGTATGTATATATTTATATATGTATATGTGTATATATATATATGCATATGTATATATATATGTATGTATGTGTGTATATGTGTATATATGATTGTTTGTGTATATATATGTATGTGTATATATATGTATGTATGTATATATATATGTGTATGTATGTATGTATGTATGCATGTATGTGTGTGTATATATGTATGTGTATATATATGTGTATATATGTATGTATGTATATGTTTATATATATACGTGGGTGTATATATGTATGTATGTGTATATATATATGTATATATGTGTACGTGTATATAGATGTATGTATGTATATATGATTGTTTGTGTATATATATATATATATGTATGTGTGTATGTATATATATATGTATTTTATATATATATATATATATGTATTTATATATTTTATGTATATATACACATACGTAAGTTCTTTATATATATAATATGATATGTATGTATATATATATACTAATTAATATTAGAGGTATTTTGGTCATTTAATCAAAACGCTGCAAAACGCTATCGTAACGCAATCTTTTAGCTGCGATTAGAATATTGATGTTTTGTTGCGATTGCAGGCGATTACGATTTCACCAATCACTCTTTCAATCACCCGTAATCGCCAGAAGTCGCAATCGCTGCGATTGGGGGCGATTGTGTTAACACCAGTCCCACCTTAAATATTCATGATAAAAAAAATTAAAAAGGCCCTTTCTTAGGCCTAATTTTGAAGATTTAATAGGCCATTAGGGTGCCGAGAGATTCCATTGCCCTCATGGTTCATTGGCCCACTAAGGCCCAATTAAAGGCAATTTTAATTTCACTGTCGGGTAGGCTTTTTCAAAAAATCCAATTCAAAGGCCCAATGAGATCGGTTGAAAGCCCAAGTATAATATTTCCGCCTAGTAAGATCCATTACGAGCCCCAATTTAAAGGCCCAATTCAATTTTGGTGGCTCAATAAGGAATTTCCAAAAGCCCAAGTCAAATATTTCATAATCTAATAAAGCCCTTTTTTTTTTAGCTCAAGTATTCAAGGCCCCTACTAAAGGCCCTTCGTCGTCAGGGTTTTTATGCATTTCCCCGAAGCGAAGCCATGGATGCTCTCTTCCATGAAATCTCCCTCAAAGCTTCAGATATATCAATATTATCAAAGCATTATAACTTATTTTAGTCTGGTTCGTGTCTTTTGTTTTCGAGATAGAAGTTCATCACTTTTAAATAAAAATGCGAATATAAAACGAATATGGTCCATTAGCCCCTGGTTACAAGCTGTAATTGGCAATGATGCTAAGACGAGGCTAAAAAACGCCACACAATATTGCAAATATTGTGTGGATTCAAAAGCTTTCAGAATTTGAAATCGGAAAACAGAATCTGTGGAAATTTTCTCTTAATCTTTTCAAAATGAAAACAACTTGGTTCTTATACTCGAAAACAATCGAGCGCCTAAAAACAAAAAAATTCAAATAAAGGGCAAAAATGGTAAAAATGCAACTAAACACGAAACCGGAAAATCGAACCAAGTCTAAACCAAAAAATGAAATTCGACAATAACCGGACTTCATCTTCAACCTTCGTCTCTGCCACTTTCGCTGAGAAATTCTTCTCCCTAATACTCCCCCTCAAGATGGAGTATACAGGTGATGAATACCCATCTTGGACAGAAGAGACCGAAAATGATCAACCGTCGTCGACTTCGTCAAGATATCAGCAATCTGATCCTTCCCGAAAATATGCAATGGCTTAACAAATCCCAACTTCAATTGTTCACGAACAAAATGACAATCCAGCTCAATGTGCTTTGTCCGCTCATGATACACTGGATTGTTAGCACTATGAATTGCCGACTGATTGTCGCAGAACAGAGGAACCGACAAAGGAATAGAAACACGCAAATCTTTCAGAAGCGAATGAATCCATACCAGTTCACAACAAACTTGTGCCATAGCTCTGTACTCTGACTCAGTAGAACTCCGAGAAATAGTAACTTGTTTCTTCGCCTTCCATGATATCAAGGACGAACCAAAGAAAACACAATAACCTGTAACAGAACGTCGGGAATCCGGACATGCCGCCCAATCAGCATCACAATACGCACTGAGCTTACTCACCGAGTCAGAACTGTATAACAAACCTTGAGCTGGATCAGACTTCAAATATCTAAGCACTCTATAAGCAGCTTGGAGATGTCCAGAACGTGGACAAGCCATGTATTGACTTAGCTTATTCACCGAAAAACATATATCTGGTCTGGTAATTGAAAGATATATGAGCTTCCCAATGAGCTTCCTATAAAATGAAGCATCATCCAACAAATCACCAGAATCCTGAGACAACTTTTGTGACAACTCCATAGGTGACGCAACAGGTTTACAACCAAGCATGCCAAACTCATCAAGCAACTCCAATGTATATTTTCTTTGACAAATATACAATCCTTTTCCCGCACGAGCCACTTCGAGACCAAGAAAGTATTTCAAATCTCCAAGATCCTTAATCTGAAAATTATCACTCAACACCTTCTTAAGCTCCTTTACCAAAGAATCACAGTTACTAGCAATCTCAATCATTATATCATCCACATACACTAGAGCAGCTACAAAGTAACTATCCTTGTGCTTGACAAATAACGAGAAATCAGATTGAGATTGAATGTAACCAGCAGAAACTAACACATGTGTTAATTTCTGATTCCACTGCCTAGAAGCTTGTTTCAAACCATACAAGCTTTTCTGCAATTTACAAACTGAATTCTCATCAACAGATTCCCCCTTAAGTGTTGCATATCCAGGTGGTAAGGTCATATAAATCTCTTCATCAAGATCTCCATTCAGAAAAGCATTCGAAACATCCATATGATGTAACAAAAGATTATAAGAAGCAGCTAATGCCAACAATAACCGGACTGATGTCATCTTTGCCACTGGACTAAAAGTTTCTAAATAATCAATCCCTTCTTGCTGAGTATAACCCTTTGCTACAAGTCTAGCTTTATGTCTCTCCACACTACCATCAGGATTATACTTTATCTTAAACACCCATTTGCATCCAATGGCAACTTTCCCTTTCGGTAGTGAACAAACAGTCCAAGTCTGAGTTCTATCCAAAGCATTCAGTTCAAGTAACATAGCATCCTTCCAATGATCAGATTTTACAGCTTGAGAGAATGTTCGAGGTTCACTAGAAGTGGTGATATTCAAAATGAAGTTCTTATATGGAGGGTGAATCTTATCATAAGATAAGCAGGTAGATAAAGGATATAAGGTGGATGGAGAAGAAGGGGGATGAGAATGGGTGAGCAAATAACAATGGTAATCCTCAAGATAAGCTGGAGTTCGTGTCTGCCTAGTCGGTCTATCAATGTGTTCAGAATCAACTATTTGATCCAATCTATTTCCATCATTACCAGAATTACTATCAGAAACAGAGGTTTCCTGGGTATTAGAAAAAGAACTGGACTCAAGATGATGTTGCTCCATAGAAATATCAGAAGACAAATGAGATGTTTGAGGAACAGAATCATACAAAAGATATGGAGAAACATCAGAAATTTCAGGAACATTGAAAAATATTGTAGTCAAATCAGACAATGAAGAAACAGAGAATGGAAAAACTGTTTCATGAAACACAACATTCCGAGTGATGAAAGTTGTATTTGTTTGAAGATTCAAAACTTTATAACCCTTGTATCCAGAAGGATAACCAAGGAACACACAAGGAATGACTCTAGGAGAGAATTTATGTCGATCTTTGGTGTGAGTAGAAGCATAGCATAGACATCCAAAAACTTTCAGATGAGAGTAAATAGGTGGAACAAGCATCAATTTCTCAAAAGGCGTTTTATTATTCAGTAAAACAGTTGGAGTCCGATTTATTAGATAAACTGCAGTTAAAACACAATCACCCCCAATACTCAAGAGGAACATTTGATTGAAACAGTAAAGCTCTTGCTACATTCAAAATATGTTGATGTTTCCTCTCTACCACAGAGTTTTGCTGTGGTGTGTAAGGACAAGAAAAATAGTGAAAAATTCCCTTCTTGTTAAGAAAATCAGAAAACCGGAGTTCTGATGCATTATCAGTTCTAATTGCTTTGATGTGTGTTTGAAACTGATTTTCAATGAAACGAACAAACTCAGGAAATTTTGAAGTAACCTCATTCTTATTTTTCAACAAATAAACCCAAGTGAGCCTTGTGCAATCATCAACAATTGTCAAAAAATATTGAAAACCTTCAACTGTATGTACCCGAAATGGACCCCATATATCAAGGTGTAATAGATCAAAAGCATTTGAAGACATATTGTTTTGAAAAGGAAATGACAAATTTTTCTGTTTTGCAAGTGGACAAACAGAACAGTGAGAAATTGACTCCTTATTTTGTATAAAAGTGAGCTGAGCATTGTTGCCTAAACTCTGAATCCTTAAATTTGATGGATGTCCTAAGCGATGATGCCAAAGATCAATGGAAGAGATGGTGAGAGCAGAATGTGAAGGAATAAGAACATCAGACTGAGCAAGTGAAGACTGTTGCATCTCCAGGATATAGAGATTATGCAGCTGCCTACCCTTGCCAATCATCAATGCCTGAGTATGGTCCTGAATAGAACAAGAATCTCGAGTGAAGCTTACAGAAAAAGGACTATCACGTGTAAGAGCACTAATACTCAGGAGATTAAAGCTGAATGAGGGCACAAAGAGAACTGAAGTCAGGCATAGTTTGGAAAATAATGGAACTGTACCAGCCTGAGACACGAGAATATGAGACCCATTTGGTAATGTGATGGAAATAGAGGAAATCAAATGCAATTCTGAAAACAAGGATGAATCACAACAAACATGACAGCTAGCTCCAGAATCCAGAATCCACATTGCTTTTGCAAATTTAAGGCTTGGTTCCAATGAGGAAAGAATATGGTGAGAAAAAGAAAAAATACCTGGAGATATGTATGATGATGAAGCTGTAAAAGTCTGATCACTGTATGGAGTACTCTGTTCCTTAAACTGATTACCATATGGATTTGAAATCTCTTGAACTTGTTCCAAAGGATTCTTCATAGACATCCTATTCACATCAGTATGAGATTGATTCAATTTGCTGGCATTCTCAGCAGATCCCACCATATTAACAAGGTTTGGAGGTTTATCAAAGGCCAAGGGTCTAGGATTTTGGTAATTTTGTCTGGGTGAAAAAGGAATGGGTCTATTTGGATTAGGTATACGATAACCAGGAGAAAAACCATGTATATGATAGCATTTTTGGACAGTGTGTCCTTGCATACCACAATGTGTACAAATAGGTCTAGGTCGGTCTGAGTATGTGGCTCGATATGTGTTTTGGTTAGGATTAAAAGGAGGACGAGGGGAATTTAAAGAAAAAGGGGCTCGAGGTCTTGGTGTTTGAGTACTGGTATTAAAAACAACTTGGTCAGAAGCTATACCAAGAGAAATCCTCTGTTTCTCTTCCTGAGAAACAAGATTAAACACTTTGGTGAGATCTGGTAATGGCTCAATCATTAAGATCTGACGTCTTGCTGCTGCATATGAATCATTCAATCTCATCAAGAAGCGCACAACATTTCCTCTCTCAGACATTTCTAACCATTTTTCAGCTAAACCACATCTGCAACCACCACATGTACATTTTCCACATGTACAACCACCACAATTGCAAGCTGGAAATGGTTCATAATTTCTCAATTCTTCCCATAACGATGACAACTTATTATAATAAGCGTCTAAGGTCATAGATCCTTGATGAAGAAGATCAAGTTGTTGTTGAATACTGAATATTTTTGAAACATTCTGCTGTTTGAATCTAGTTTCCAAATTTTTCCAAATCTGATGCGCCTCATCAAGATACACAATAGAAATATGAATATCCATGCTAACATAATTATGTAACCACGTACAAACTGCATCATTGCAACGCCACCAATCTTCATAGTCAGGATGATCCGGAGAAGGTTTAGAAATTTTACCAGTGACGAAGCCATACTTGTTCTTCATATTCAGTGATTTCCTGATAGCTCGAGACCAGGTACCATAGTTCAATTCACCAGTGAGCTTCTGAGGAACCAATTGTAAGCTCGATGTATCAGCAGCATGAAGAAAATACGGACAGGAATATGGATTTCGAGATGAAATTTGAGATTCAGAATTTTGAGCTGAAGGAAACGAACGAACAGGACTTTGAGCATCCTGATCATCCGCCATTGAAGAGAAATTAAAGGAATTACAAGCGGAAGTTTTCTTGCTCTGATACCATTTCAGAATTTGAAATCGGAATACAGAATCTGTGGAAATTTTCTCTTAATCTTTTCAAAATGAAAACAACTTGGTTCTTATACTCGAAAACAATCGAGCGCCTAAAAACAAAAAAATTCAAATAAAGGGCAAAAATGGTAAAAATGCAACTAAACACGAAACCGGAAAATCGAACCAAGTCTAAACCAAAAAATGAAATTCGACAATAACCAGACTTCATCTTCAACCTTCGTCTCTGCCACTTTCGCTGAGAAATTCTTCTTCCTAATAAAAGCTTCCGATTAATTTATGTGGACCGACCTTTTATCGGCATGCGTACCCTGCGACTTTAATCAGACATATGAATTTTTGGACACAAAACATTTGAAGAATTCGAACTCCTTTTAAAATTTAACTAATACACCAAAAGTTTTTAGAAAACAAATTGTGTCGAATTGAACCATGTTTGCAGAATGATAAATATCATTTGTGTTATTTATGTTTGAAAAATAATTAAGTAAAATGGTATTTTTTTTTCCTTTAAATTTTGTGTATTTGTTAATAAATCTTTTAACACAAAAACTCGAATTGCAATCGAATTGAAAGTCGATTCGAACTAAACCGAAACTAAACTTAATTAAAAATAATAAGTTAATTACATTTGGTTTTTTGCCTTACAGTTAATGTAATGCCGAATAATTCAAACTAAAACACAAAACACAAATAAATGCACATCACACGCGTGGGGAAATGCCCGTGTCATCTTGTGGACCGTTGTGTCATTTTCGACCGTAGATTTGGCATTGGTCAAAGTGATGGGAAATCAACGTCTGAGATTCACTTATAATTAGGGAGAGGATGTGCGTGTGGGCCCGGGACAGCATTTTGACTTTTTTGTCAACAGCGGTCAAGTCGCTACCTAAGGTTGAGGCACACGACTACACGAGTAAACGCAAGTGCGGGAGGCATAGAGATTGGGCGGGAAGGGACACCTGTCGGAATAATAGCCGTAGGATTCGAAACGGAATGGACGGCTGTCAGAAGGTGACGATTTGTACAACAACTCATGAGTCATGTCTGAGTGTCTGTCTGTAACCGTACCGCTTCTGTTCGCAGCGTTTGCGTCAGAACCAACGCATTGTTTTCCACTCCTCTTTTAATTTTTGGTAAATAAAAAAATATTTTTTTTGGTAAATTCTTTAAATTTTTAAAATTAAAAAAACCCCATCAACTAATGCGACAATTTATATTTACTTGATAAATAATAAATTACCTTTCATGTGTTATATATAAGTATAAATAAAGTGGATGACATTGTTTTGTATTTTTTTTGTTAATTGTTAGGAGGAGAATATGGAGTTGAAGATAAGGAAATTAGAGTCGGGAGAAGGATATAATTGGACCGACTATATGTCTCTCTCATTTACTCAAAACGTAAGTCCCAAATATTTCTAATTAATCCTCTATTAATCGTGAGATATTATTGATAATCACATCATATAAATTAAAAAAAGCAGCTAGTTATATCTCGTTGTAGATTATTATTTATGTAAAATTCAGTTAATCTTATGTCATATTGTCCCTCCAAAAAAAAAAAACAGGTGATAAATGAAACTCTGACAATGGCTAACATCATTAACGGCGTTTGGAGGAAAGCTCTCAGAGATGTAGAAATTAAAGGCAAGGTCTCCTATTTTCAACGATTTTCAATTCGACCCCAAAGCTTTCATTACGTCCAAAAATGCCTTCGAATGTAAAATCAGCCTTAGAAACTCTGCCTTGAGTTATGATATCCGGATGAAACGAACGCGCAATGGAAAATCATTCATCTCAGCTAATCATAACGTCGATATATATATATATTAAGAGTCCAATATTTAATTATATTTTTTGTTAAATATTTCTTTGATATAATCGAGTTATCATTTTATGTGGACGTGTGGGGGCAGGTTACATGATACCAGAAGGATGGTGTGTGTTGGCATCTTTTATATCTGTTCACATGGACGAAGACATCTACGAAAACCCATATCAATTCAATCCTTGGAGATGGGACGTACGTACCAAACTCTGTAATAATATCACATCATAAATCTTGGGTATTCAATATTTTACCTAAACCCCATAACTAAACGATCATAATCAATATATATATATATACACACGTATATATGTTTCAATCAGATATATGTGGCACGTTTATAACAAGCTCTTGTAATTAATGAATTTTATTATGACATATTGTGAATGTCGCAGAGGATTAATGAAACGGGGGCCAACGGTGGCGTTTTCACGCCGTTTGGTGGAGGCCAGAGGCTATGCCCCGACTTAGAACTATCGAAACTCGAGATCTCTATCTTCCTTCACCGTCTCGCCACTAGATACAGGTGAATTCAAAACCCAAAAGGCAAATGTTGACATATTCGTTTTCGTCGTTATTACAATTTGATCATATTTATTTCTAACAAATTATAATCAATTCAGATGGACCGCCGAAGAGGACCAGATTGTTTTGTTCCCGACCGTGAGAATGAAGAGGAAGCTACCGATCGGAGTCGTACCGATCGATAGCGACACTATGAAATGATCATTGTATCTGTATTATAAGAAAAGGGTTAGAGAAGAAGAAAACACGTAAGGGTGATAAATGAACTTGATGGGAAGTTGTGTATATGATTGGATTTCACGCATATGTATATATAGTACGTATATGCCCCTCTCAAAACACTTCTACTTCTATATTATATATATAGATACATATGTATGCATGTATAGTTATATGTGTGTGCATACATGTATTTGGGGGATTATTGCGTTAAATGGGGAGCAATGGCATGCACGGAGGAGGACGAAACAGGACCATGGTCCATCGAGGAATACACGTGCATGTGCAGACCCATCTACTTTCAATTATATCAATCGTCGGTCGAGACACAAAAGTACCTATCGCTGTAACGACGTCGTTTTGACGGAGAAAGTTCCGAAAGCTATATTGGGCCTTAACGGTTCGATTTCAATCCGGGCCCATCATGACCACATTAACGGAAAATAATAAAAAAATACCAAATAATCCAATAACTATATAATTTATTTGTTATTTTTTTTTTCTGTAATACGAGGCTACATTTTTTATTGCTATTTAGGAGCACAAAAAAAGATTATACCATTATATATACAGTTTATTTCTGGTTAGTTAGAAATATATATATATATATATATATTCTGAGTATCTTTAATAACATTCTGAGTATTTAGTTCGGCCCGATACTTTGGGCCATTGGCTCAGTAAAAGGCCCTACTAATCATCTGCGTCGGTAAGCAAAAAAGCAAAGCCCATAAAATAAACGCCTTGCTGTTTTCCTTGTATGATCGAGCTTGGTCTGACACTTCAGCTGAACTAGGACAACGCGTTGTTCCATCGCGTAAGTACTAAACGGCACGGTGTTTTCATGTTTCTCTCATCTCTTTACCGCGTTCCTCGTCGGCTCCACC
>NW_010966177.1:6486175-6546326 GCF_000463585.1 Tarenaya hassleriana | reverse complement strand
GAGGGAGTTTCCGGTGCGATTCCTCCGCCGGTCGCTCCCCGGGAAACCCTATAATTCCGGAGCTTCTGGAAGGCCGGCGAGTAATGCGTGGGTCCCACCTCCACTGAACTCGCTGACCCATCTCTCTCTCTCCTATCGATTAGATCAAGTTAAAGTTGTGATTTTTTTTTATACTTTACCGGGCTTATAGAATGAGAAATTTACGCTCCATCCCACATGTAATATGCTATTAGGGTTCATCTGAACTCAATGGAAGAAGAACATTAGGTTTAAAAAAAATGTAAAAAGAGTTCTTGAAAGAAGCACACAAAGGAAGTGGTCCTCTTCCTATCTTGAGTTGTAAATCTCAGTAATTATTTGTGTTATGTAGTGAAGAAGAGTAGAGTAGAGTGGGGACATATGCCAGAAACCCTAAAGCATTGAAATCAAAACAATTAAAACGTAATTTATTTGCTTATTAAAATGAAAACAAAAATGAGCAGAGACGAATTGGGTTGGTTTGGTTATGAGTTCGAAATGGCAACGAAACTCTAGTTCACTTGGAGCACAAATATTGCGACCCAATTAGATATGGATAAGGGAGTGTGTAAATTAATAAATAAATAAACATCATTATAACAAATAATAATTACAGCGTAATATGGACTGACCGACCAATCACTCGAATTCCATACCTCTTACTATAGGGTTTTGTTTTCTTTGACTGATGAAGGCAAAGATCCGTATGCCTTTACTTTAGGACCAATCATATCTTATATTTAAAAGTATATTTATATTTTCTTTTTCTTTTTATTTATATACACACACACACACAAAAAGGACCAGCTGTGATTAAAATCTAGTCACAATTAATAATTCGGATACTAAAATAGTTAATGTCTATTAATTTTTTTTTTACTATCACATCAAAGATTTTGGTTTATTTTCTTGAATTTCGGTTTTGATTCATCATCTTGAATTCCTGTTTTAAAAAACTTATGATAATCCATTTTTATCAAATATATATATATATATATATATATTATCAAAATTATCCTAATTTGCAGTGCACCGGTGGAAAAAAATAGAAGGTTTGATAAATGGAAGGTAAAAAATGTTAGGAGTGAGCTTTTCTTTTAGGTAGGTGCATAATTATATTTTCTTTTACTATGCTCTCATATATATTATAATTTATAATAAAGTAACAACAATGGACTTTTCTGTAAAAATGGTAATTAAAAATCAATTAATAAAAGCCACATTTAAAGCCTAGAAAACGACACCCACAACAATAATCCTTTGAAATCGACGAAAGCCTCTATGTTATGCTATTTGTTATAACATGTTAACCCGTTTCATAACCAATAGGCAAACAGAAAACCCCTCGGAAACCAGAGGCTATGTACAATTTACACATCACACACATAATTATAAACACATGTGTATGTATGTATGTATGTATGTATGTATGTATGTATGTATGTATGTATGTATGTATGTATGTATGTATGTATGTATGTATGTATGTATGTATGTATGTATGTATGTATGTATGTATGTATGTATGTATGTATGTATGTATGTATGTATGTATGTATGTATGTATGTATGTATGTATGTATGTATGTATGTATGTATGTATGTATGTATGTATGTATGTATGTATGTATGTATGTATGTATGTATGTATGTATGTATGTATGTATGTATGTATGTATGTATGTATGTATGTATGTATGTATGTATGTATGTATGTATGTATGTATGTATGTATGTATGTATGTATGTATGTATGTATGTATGTATGTATGTATGTATGTATGTATGTATGTATGTATGTATGTATGTATGTATGTATGTATGTATGTATGTATGTATGTATGTATGTATGTATGTATGTATGTATGTATGTATGTATGTATGTATGTATGTATGTATGTATGTATGTATGTATGTATGTATGTATGTATGTATGTATGTATGTATGTATGTATGTATGTATGTATGTATGTATGTATGTATGTATGTATGTATGTATGTATGTATGTATGTATGTATGTATGTATGTATGTATGTATGTATGTATGTATGTATGTATGTATGTATGTATGTATGTATGTATGTATGTATGTATGTATGTATGTATGTATGTATGTATGTATGTATGTATGTATGTATGTATGTATGTATGTATGTATGTATGTATGTATGTATGTATGTATGTATGTATGTATGTATGTATGTATGTATGTATGTATGTATGTATGTATGTATGTATGTATGTATGTATGTATGTATGTATGTATGTATGTATGTATGTATGTATGTATGTATGTATGTATGTATGTATGTATGTATGTATGTATGTATGTATGTATGTATGTATGTATGTATGTATGTATGTATGTATGTATGTATGTATGTATGTATGTATGTATGTATGTATGTATGTATGTATGTATGTATGTATGTATGTATGTATGTATGTATGTATGTATGTATGTATGTATGTATGTATGTATGTATGTATGTATGTATGTATGTATGTATGTATGTATGTATGTATGTATGTATGTATGTATGTATGTATGTATGTATGTATGTATGTATGTATGTATGTATGTATGTATGTATGTATGTATGTATGTATGTATGTATGTATGTATGTATGTATGTATGTATGTATGTATGTATGTATGTATGTATGTATGTATGTATGTATGTATGTATGTATGTATGTATGTATGTATGTATGTATGTATGTATGTATGTATGTATGTATGTATGTATGTATGTATGTATGTATGTATGTATGTATGTATGTATGTATGTATGTATGTATGTATGTATGTATGTATGTATGTATGTATGTATGTATGTATGTATGTATGTATGTATGTATGTATGTATGTATGTATGTATGTATGTATGTATGTATGTATGTATGAGCATTGATTTCAATTTGCATGAAATGTGTGGCTCACATGCTATCACATAGGACAAGAGATTTATTCGATTACACATGCATGAGAACATCATTGCTAAAGAGAATATAACGTAAAACGATTTTTTTTCTAATAATAAATAAAAAAGAACTTCTTTTAATAGATTCTTTATCAAGTATATAGATTCTCATAAATAAACTCCCACACGTTTAAAAAGATTGTCGCTACGTTGAAGTCTTAACGTTCAACTTAAGTTTAAAAACAAAGAAAAAAAGCCTGCGAGCACTCTGACACTCGCCTCAATGATTCGTCCCATACTCCTCAGAAAGTTCGCCCGACCTTATTTTACTAACTATATATGTTGTGTATATCATTAAAGGTTGACGTAGATAATTCATCGTCCTTTAACCAGAGGTTAGGTGTTGGAATCCTGTATTGGAAATGAAGTAATCTTTGAAATTAGTCTTTTACTGCTTTGTAAGCTGTATAAAAAAGGTGAGAGTTTATATATATATATATATATATATATATATATATATAGAAAGTTGAAATCCATTGAAATAGCAAAATTGATAAAGATAAAAAAAAAAAACTTTCTTGGAGACATCATAGTGTATTTTCAAAATCTCACATAAATATATCCAAAATAGGTATTCATACCCCTAAAGCATTTTATGGTTACGCTTCCGTTTCACAAATTTTACGTATATCTACCATTAAATATAAAACTACATTGACATATAACAAAATTCATATATTAACATAGCATACCATCAATTCAAAGGACTATCTCAAACTTCATTTGTTAAAAGTCATACAATATATAAAAAAATATGGAAACAGTTATTTTTTAAAAATCGGGTTTTATCTTATTGTGTTTTGAAAATTTGAATATATCCGATTTTTCTTAATTTTTTTTTATATATCATCCAATTTTTTCCTTAGATGTAATAATTATTAGATTTTCATCTTAATTTTCAAAAATTCATTTTTGTTTTCTAAATTTTATTAGGAAATTTTAAACAATGAAGAAATGGACGTTTTTTAAAAATGGAAAGAAATCGGATTAAAATTTTAAATATAGTTGAATGAATTATTAAAATTTATAGAAAAATTAATAAATTTATTTTCGAAAATATAGATGAAACATAATATCAAACACGGAATTAACTGTTTTCTTTAGAAAAATTATAAAAAAAAAAAGAAAAGAAAAAAGAGAGAAGAAGCACACACTGGGCTCGAGAATCGTTCGACAGAATTGAGAGACAGACCGAGAAAACGTACTCCTCTCCTCGGGGGTCTCCCCCCTTATCATTCCCTTCTCTCTCTCTCTCTTGCCACAATTATTAATTTTAATATTAATTTTAGCATTTAAAATATTTTATTTTACACCAATAATTATTAAAAAAAATATATAAAAATATTATTCTGTCTTGAGAAAACGTCAATCAATACTTCCGTTCCACTCAACTTACACGTACGGCTAATGGACTTCATGTGTTCGGTGTCCTTGTTTATGATGGCATCATGCCAATGATGTCATGGATGTGTGGATAGAGATACCATCACGCCATTACTGATTTTATAACGATTTTAACATTATAATTCACATTATTCTAAGAACAATTCGATAGAAATAGTTTGCATGAATGGATCATAAAATATCGTAAATAAATCACGACAGCTGATGAAATTCATCTTAATCAAAATGCCCAAATTGTTTTAAGGATTCCAAACACAATGATTGGAAGCGAATAGAAAATGTCAAGAACTGCCCGGAATCATATATATATATATATAAATGTTCATGTAATGAAACATGAAAACCAATCCCAAAAATGGATTCTTAGTTATTGATAAGAGTCTTAGAATATATAAGATATAAGAAAAATGACATTCTCCTATACAAATTTAACCAAACGTGATCTTTTCATACACGTATTTTTTTTAATTTAACAAAAAACTATATTTGAATTCAAAATTTCTCAAATATCTGAACAAATTGTTAAAATTAATAGTAATTGCATGTATAATCATCAATTGCGTTAAAAGTTTTTGAATTCTGTTATAAGTAATGCGCTGACGTATATGGTAGTTACAATAATTACCTAACTAATATATTAGTTAATAGAATGGAAATTTTTTTTAACGAAATTGATGATTATGTATGTAAATTATTATTAATTTTAACAATTCGTATAGATATTTGAAAAATTTTGAATTCAAATATAATTTTTTGTTAAATTAAAAATATATATATGAAAAGGTCATATAGAAAAATATTTTATGTACCATATATTTTGGCGAGAAATATTACAATCCTAATTTCTCTCTAAATAATTTTGGATATTTTCAAATAATTAATTTTCTTTTGTGTTGAATTGAAGGAAAATATCGCAATAAAAAGTACGTGTAGGTGGCGGGATGTTCCCTTCAATAGCCACATAGTATGCAAAGAGTAACATGGTTCTTTTAATTTTTCTTTTTCTCTTTTTTTTTTTTAATCGCTCGATATAATATTTATATGTAATAACAATAGTGGGAATATAGTATTAATAAGGCAACGATCCTCTTTTTCACTGCCCGAATCTCTCTGTTTCCATAAACTATATAAATAACTAATGCATGTGCCGATAAACGCTAGCTGTTCCCTGGTGCATATCCATTCGCCAAATCACTGATTTATTACTTGTTGACCATAAATAATATCTCTATTTATTTACCTCAAAATTGTATATTTTAAATTATGTGAGGCAGGGGCGTATAATTTTTTAATTAAATGTGGATAAAATTAAAATTATTGCACAGAGAGAATGGAGGAACCAATCTTTTATTCGATTGTATCCATAAATTAGATGGAGGAAAAATCCTTTTTTTTTTACAAAGAACACAAAAAAAAAATCCGACAAGAGCCAATGATTTTGTATTGATACGATCAAAAGATTGTCTTTTACCTTAAACGGTCTCGATGTGACCGTACAATGAGCTGTTTAGTTTTTAATTTCGTTACTAATAGTGTAGTTGAATAAATAAAGGTTTCGAGAGCGTAAAATATACGTATGTGTATATAAAAATAAAAACATGACACATAGGCGAGTTATAGAAAATTATTATAGAATATACGAATGATAAGATTGAAAAATTAAAAGATATTAGTTTAGTTTTATTCGTGGTAAAATATTAAAATTAAAACTTTTTAATTTTAAATGAATTAGTTTAATAATTAAAACCAATCGTTCTTAGTAATTATAACCCCATTCGTCCATGCATACAATGAGTACGATACATCTCAATCTACGGTTATTTATACGAATTTGCTTTCTATGGCAGTTTCATATTTCAATAACAATTTAGGGTTAAGTACAATAGAGAGGAAAAACACACGTGTACGTCACGTTCAATCCAATATTATAGTTTGTCATCGTTGAATTTTTATTCAAACCAAACCGAAATTTGAAATTAGAATATATACAAAATGAAAGCTGTGTTAAAAGACGAAGAGAACCCCATACCATTAGCATGTAGATGACTATTTTTACCACTGTAATAAATTTTGATAACTCTAGCTAGGGTTTGCCTAATCAAGCAATCATTCCCGGTTCTAAGCGTGGAACTGCAAAATTAACCTTATTTAGAATTCTACTAAAGAAAACCCTAATGGGAAAAGCATTTACTTTAGAATTCAACTATGAAAATTAAATTAGGAGGAAACATACGTACGTAGGGGAAATGTGTAACATCAAGAAAAGAAGCGAATTTTCCGGTTGAGGATGAATAGGGAGTAAAAGAACCAGCTGAAATACCTCCACGTGGCAAGATATGATCCGTCAGATCGAAAAGCGCCCGGTCGATCATCCCCGATGCGAGTCGGTAGAGAGAGAAAGAAGGGGTATAGAGAGAAAGAGAGAGAGGTTTCTTGGCGGAGTTCTTTTAGTTCATAAGGACAGAACCAGAAGGGTTCTGCTCAGACAAAGGAGAAGCGAGAAAAAGCTTTTTCACTTTGATTTCATAGAATCTGCAACCAAATCTCAGAGATAGAGAGAGAGACTTAAATTCTGAGAGCAGAGCAGATGAGAGAGAAAGCGTTATGGCGGCGTTGCAGAAATTAGAGAAAGATTAACCACACACATCTCTTATTCTCCTTCTTCTTCCTTCTTCCTTCTTCTAGTTTTTGTTACTAAATTGCTTGTTTACTGTAACTAAGAACACAAACACAACCTTTCGAGAGAGAGAGAGAGAGAGAGAGCAACGAAACCCTTGATTAGTTTCGGCTCAAAGACAGCTTGAAGCACGAGAACAACGAGAATCCATGAAGGAGAAGGCTAAGTTTAGTGGGAGCAAATGCATCGGAATTAACCAATTCCGGGTCTCATGGTAATTAGGGTTTTGTGAATTATGGATATTGCTTCTCCAAGATTAGGGTTAGATTGTCGGAAATGGCAGGGATTTTCTCGTTAGGATCAGGAGGAAACGAAGAAGAAGAACAACAAAAGACTTGGCTTTGGTACAGAAACACAAACCCTAACGCCTCAAGCTCCAACAACCAGCAAATATGAACCACCCGCCGCAGCAGCAAATGTTCATGCAGCAGCAGCAGCAAAGCCTGGATCTTTATCCGGACGGTCAAATCGACCACTCCGACTTGGCCACGTCATCAAGATCTGTGATGATAAGCTGTCGGGACTGTGGCAACCAAGCCAAGAAGGGGTGCGCACACATGCGGTGCAGGACCTGTTGCAAGAGCCGTGGCTTCGACTGTCCCACCCACGTGAGGAGCACATGGGTCCCCGTCGCTAGACGCCGCGAGCGCCAGCAGCAGTTGGGGGGGGGGGAGGGGGAGCCAATATCCCGAAACGTCCCAGAGACACCCCCTCGACAGGTTTAGTTTTCGTCTAACCATCTTCAATCTGCTTATAATCCAGATCTAAAGTAGATTGATCATGTGAAAGTTCCAACGTAGTACGTCTGGTTTTTTCCAATGAACTTACACAAACATGTCATCAAAGACATGATCTGAACCTACGACCATCACCAAGACTTGCTTAGAGCTAGAAAGGCAACTCGATAAGATGAATGTTTGGTTGTGATTAATTGTGTTAGGGACGTTAGATATGGGAGAGGCGGCTTTTCCGGCGGAAGTGAACTCGGAAGCGGTTTTCCGGTGCGTGAGAATGAGCGGAATCGACGACGGAGATGGCCAATACGCTTACCAGACGGCGGTGAACATAAGCGGTCACGTCTTCAAGGGAATTCTCTACGACCAGGGCCCAGAAAGCAGCCACAACATAAGCGGCGGCAGTGCCGGCAGCGACCACCAGAGCTCCTCCGCAGGAAATCCATTGAATCCGGCGGCAGCCGCCGGAGGAGCTTCTTCCGGCCACGCCGTGGGACCCTCGCCAATGTTTGTGGACCCTTCTGCTTATTACAACCCGGGTAACCTAAGCATGTTCACGCCTGCAGGTACGCAATTCTATCATCACAACCCAAGATCTTGATGATATCCAATAACGTTTCAAGTTTACTGAAATTGAATTTTTCAGTGTGTAATGTTTTTTTATTTACCCCCCCGCGATGTAAAACTTTGGTACGGTGATACTCGATGTAAGCATGAGGAGCTTATAAAACTTGGTCAACCAAGGTCAACCAAAATGCGAGAGATCTTCGCTTGTTAACTTGTTGTTAATCTTTTTCCCCTTAAATCAAATCAATATATACTTCATGTCCAAATATAAGCTAGATTCAAATACACATGTATATACTAATCATGTATAGAGAGAGTACGTATAGTACTAATGTAGATGTTATAATATATTTTACGTGTACACACACAATATATATATATATATATATATATATGTATATATAAAAGTTTTTGTTTCTCGATAGGTTTGATACTTGCGTAAAGCATTTTCCATGTTTTTTTGCTGAAGTCTACGTACCAGTTGCTTCTCCGATTGGACAAACCTTGAGAAGTCTTTTTGTAAGACAAACTATAATGTGTAAATCTTGATATCGCCCGTTGCCTCCTTGCAAAACTTCGCAATTCACATTTTTGATAATTTAAAATAATTTTATAATATGCACATCCAATTTAAACTACTAGTCGAATTAACAATTATGTGAAAATTTTCACATTTTTTAAAAGGTAATTTTTTTCAAAAGTTCATATTTGTTTGCACACTTTAATGTTCCAATCTTTTATTTGTGTTTTCAATTTGGTCGGATCTTTTTCGTGGTTTCAAATTCACTTAGCAGATAAAAAATTTGGTCGTATCCAACAATATATGTTATTTACCCGTGAATAAATGAATCAGCGACTAACCATTTCTTTTAAATATACTTAATGGCGCATTTATCTAATACAAGTTTTTAATATCGCAAAAAAAAATAAATCAGATTCCTTATATTTGTGCGTGTGTTTGCACGAAAAAAATAGAAAAAACGTGAGAAAATCGAATTAGTTAAATCTTTTTATTCCCGCAAACGACGTGAAGTGTGCATATGGGTGATTAAAAACTCTAATAGAAAATCAAGAATATTATCTTTTTTGTCGTATGGTCCAAAGTACTTGTCCATTGTGCAGGTCTATTATTAATCTCACCTCTCTCAGAGTGCAATGGTGATATAAGAAAAACCCAATATATATATATATATGTGTATATATATGTTTTTTAAAAAAAGTCAATCTAAGATCTATAGAAAATGGGCATTTTCGAAAACAAAATAAATTCGTTGGTTATTGTAAATATATTCCAGTCTGTAACGTAACGATGCCTATATGATTAGAGCTTTGGCTAGACAGAGTAATCCAAATAAATGCCGATTCATTTGTTACTTTTATTGCCGAAAAAGAAAACCATATCCTTCTCTTTAAACCATAAAATTAAAAGCGCCCCAGAAAATAAAGAATTACATTAATTAAATATTATTTCTCCAATGTTTTATTTTATTTCTATAACAACAAGGTAAAAATACCCATGTGCATGTATATATATATATATATATATTGAATTTTGTCTCAGATTTTGTTGTCTTTTCGTTTCGTGATGATAATGAAGAAAAAGACAAAGGCAACCCCCCAAGACTTAAAAACACCAATTGGAAGTATAAGACAACTGTAAGAAGATTAAACGCCATGGGACAAGTTACTCACATACCACAAAAGAAACATTTGCTAATCATTAATTCGACCAAATTTATCAATCAATATGTATATGTGTTTATACATATATATATATATATGTGTGTATGCATCTATATATACATATACGGCTAAAGAAACGACGATAAGGGGGAGATAAAGAACCTGGGTTTAACAAAAGCTTTGGCCCTCGGAATGTGCCTTGACTCGCAAGTCATCGATTTGATCTTAAAAGGAAGAACACAACCCAGACACAACAGCTTCAAGCTAGTTGAATCTCAGTTCAACAAAACATAACTACAGAGAGAGAGAGGGAGAGAGATTTAATGGAGTGAGGAATGTTGCAGAGGATGGATATAAGGGGGGAAAGGAATGGTGGTGGATATCATGTAACACAAAAGCTGAGTGAGGAGAAGACAAAAGATATCTAGGGTTTTGTATTAACAAGTAATAGGGTGGGGATGAAATTCGGCAGTGATGCAGTGACCTATATAATGTGTGTGCTGTGCCCATCTTTCAGCTTTTCTCCCTTCTTCTTTTCCCCTTTTTTTTTTTTTTTTGTTCCTTTGGACACACATATATACACCTTTGTGCTTACATCCACATGTGTGTATGTATGCGTGTATATGTCTGTATATAACACATATATGCTTGAGTGGTCCTAACACACAATTGCTGAACAAAATCCTGACTTCTCACTTCCAAGAACCAAGTTGCGTCCTTTGCTTCAATTCTTGAACATATATTTCTTTTTTGTTAAAGAATTCTTGAACATATATTGTGTATATATACATATATATATATATATGTACCTATATATTCAATAACCAAGATGACCCGTGGCTCATTCCGAATACTTCACATGTTATTAAAGAGATTAATCTCCGTTAATATCTCCCATGTTTCAATGGCGAAAACACACTGTTGCGTATAAAACAAGAGAATACAGATTGAAAAAAAAACCCTTATGGAGCTTTTGGAAAGTTCTGTAAGAAAAGACAGGAAATCACTCATAATGGCGGCAAACTACATTCTCTTGACAGAACTAAAAACGAAAACATTTGGATCGATTGTATAATAAAACTATACTCTCTTGATTCCGAGGAGGAGGAGGAGAAGCCTGAAGTAATCGGCGCCGATAGCCAGTTGGAGGAAAGCGAGCTTGAACTTGTTCCATGGAGGGTACCTCGGCTCTATCTCCACCTTCAAGCTTCCTTCCATTACCGCCTTCTCGTGGCTGAAGCATTCGAACGAGTATTTCCCGTGGTACCGCCCCATCCCGCTCGGTCCGACCCCTCCAAATGGCAATGCATCACACATATACTGCAGCAGAATCAACATTGGTAATTAGAAAAGAACGTAGAAAAGAAGATTTCCGATATGAATTCTGACATATGCTAAGAGATGTGATCGTATACCTTCAAAATACAGTCTCATTTAATAAAAATACGGTGGCATGTATATACGTATATATACCTGAACCATGACGTCGTTGAACGTAACGCTTCCAGACGAGGTTTCTGACAAGATTCTGGTTTTTAGGTTCTCGTCTTTGGTGAATGCATAGATGGCCAGAGGTTTCGGAATTGACTTGATTAACTCTATGCTCTCTTTGATGTCATTTAACTTCGTTACCAACAAAAACATACGATCAGATTCTTGTAAAAATAAGGTGTATATATTATCGGAAGAATAGGACCGAAGATTTCTTCTGTCATAACCTCCGAATCAAGAGGAGGATCCAACAAGATTGTCGGCTCTATGTACCTGTCAAGCATGCATACATATATTTTATATCTTTTGATCTTTTCTCGGTATTCAGTTATAGATTTCGTGCAATGCAAGAAACAGAAAACGGTTCGGGGAAGATAGGTTACAGCTTCTCTTCGTCTGTGGTACCGCCGTGAATGATCGAAGCTTTAACCCGAGGATCGTCAAGGTAGCGAGACAACCTCTGAAAGTGTTGCTTATTGACAATCCTTGAGAGACATCCACAGTTTTTCGGATTCTCCCCAAAGAACGTCTTGATCGTTTTCTTGAGCATATCAATCTGTGACAAATAACCAGAAACTGAGTAGAAGGAACCCTAATCTTACACGAAAAAAGTTTCAGAATCTCAGGATGAATTTTCATAAGCTGTGCATATATACATGCATACAATACCAGAGATGATGCAAATCTTTTTTCGACGATAACATAATCGACACAAATACAAGCTTGTCCACCGCAAGAACCCCATTTCCCTCCGGCGATCCTCTTCACAGCGACCTTGAATCCGATTATGGATCAGAACCCAACACGAAGAAACAGTTTTCGAGATTCGTTAAACTTGGGAAATTTTGATTGAAGAAACAGACCTTGATGTCCCCTGAGATGGAGTGCTCATCAAGAATGGTAGGACATTTTCCACCGAGCTCCAATGTCACAGGAGTTAGATGCTCTGCAGCTGCAGACATCACGATCCTCCCCACCTTCGGACCACCTGATGCATTTACACCAACCATAAACCCTAAAACCCTAACGAAACTGATAAGCATGAAAAAAGGTAATCAGACGGGGAAAGAAAGGAGTACCTGTGAAGAAAATCTTGTCCCATTTATGCTGCAAGACGATGGCAGCGACATCGGGTCCACCTTCGATGACTTTAATGGCTTTGGAGTCTAAGTAAGATGGGATTGTCTTGGCGAGGAAGGAACTGTCGACCTGCTGATATTGCTCCAATGAGAGGGTCCAAACACAGAGCTGATCCCAGTGACGCAAATTCACAAACTTGTTACATTTTTTATAGGCATGAAATTGAAAACATAAGATTATCTGAAAAGAATCGAATCATTACAGATTGGGAAATTCCAACAGGAGAATATGAGAACCGTTCCGAATGGTTCAGACACCACTTTCCCCTTTGCCGGGAAGAAAAGCAGAGGAAGGTTGCTCTGTTTTTTTTTTTTTTGGTCACCCATCAAAAAAATCAAAGTCAGATAACGAAAAGGGGGAAACCCCAAGAAAGAGATTAAGAATTTGAATTCATAAAATGAAAAAAGTCGGCACCTTTTTGGGCGAGGCCCATTTGTCGAGAGATTTCAAAGCAGTGGAAGCTGCGTTTTGGACAACTCCGATCTCATCTCTGTAAGCTTCGGTGCTGTGTTTCCCCAAATCTTGGAACAGAGCAGTGCAGATCTTGTCCCCGTTGTCGTGAATCATCTCCAGTATGGCTCTGATCTGTGTTTTTCGCCACGTCAGGCTTCTCGTTCTCCCGCTCTCGAACGTCTCTCTCAGCTCTCCCAAGCTCTGCTCCACCATCTCCTTCTCCGCTTCCATGGCCTCTCTCTCTCTCTCTCTCTCTCTCTCTCTCTCTCGTGTTTTTTCTTTCACTGACACAGAGCAGAAGCAACTCCAGGAAGCAAGGGAAAGTGGTTGCTTTTTTTAGAAGGGAAAACGAAAAGTATATTTATTTATACACCCTTTCAGGTAACCATCAATGCAGCGACGTGGACCGACGTATAATAATTTGGCCAAATTTGTAGAAATGAAATAACATGTCAAAACGGTGTGTGTGTATATATATATGTGTATATATTTGATTGATCCTCCTACGTAGATCATGTATTATACATATTTTTTACGTGTACTACAAATCGGATGTGATTAGAGGGTCAATTTAGTACGAGGTCCGAAATCTACCCAAAAATATATCGGATTTCAGATTAAATTTTTATGTCCGAACAAAATCGGATTTTTGGATCAGATTCAATTCGGTTTTCGCATCCGATTCGGATAAAACCTAATATTTTTTAAAAATAATTAAAAAAGAAAAATAAAATTATAAAGAAATTGAGTGGCTCGGTCCGATCTGATCCGAAATTTATAAGATTGAATTTCGAGTTTGACTATATAGACCCAAAAAAATCATGTCGTCACGAATTCAAAACCCTCATACTGAATGTGGATTCGAACCGGACGCGACCGATCGATACCCGAATGCTGACATATATATGTTCATTTTATTAAGTTTGTAAATGAAAAAAAAAATGTATTGATTATTTCTATATGTGTTGAATAAGGGAGCAGCCAATTGGACCGTCGAAATTAAATAGGCAGCATAAAATATCTTATCTCTGTCCATATTGAATTAAATACTTTGGGTGGATTTTTCTACGTAGAGATGACAAGTAAGGCAGGCATTTAATGAATGTCACGGTCCAACTTCTAACCTAACCGGTTCGGACTGTGTCACATGACTGTAGTCACAGTACATTGAATTTTGTGTTGTTTATAGTTATAGTTTTCTAAAAAACTTTTCACTACTTTATAAGGATATTTTTTTATAAAAAAAACATGTCAAAAATAGGTTATCTTGTAGTTTCGGAGACTTTGAATAAATATTTTGAGTTTTGGTTATATCTTATTTCGTTTATTTCTCTAATTTGTATATACATACAATTTTATATCATAGTTTTATCGACGGTAATATTTCGGTGTTGACGATCATGGAGAGTAATTGTCAATGCGGACGGGTATGGATAAAAAACGATTTCTAGTAGATTTTTTGATAAGAGAAATAGGGTGATGAATGACGTACTCAAATGGGAAAGATGTGGGGATTATATAGATACGAGATTATACAGTAAAAAACAATTTAAATAAATTGATTGAACTGTTTATCTCATTTTTTAACTATCTATTTCGAAAGAATTTCAAAATTAAACATATTCGTTTTGAAATAGTCTAACGATGAAAGAATTCATGATATATGTGAATGAGTCATGTTTGATGGAGATAATTTCAATTTTTTTTATAACGTTTTCAGAGCATTACATTGACAAAAAAGTGTAATATACCAATATGATAGCAAACATTTAATTTTTTAATCACTTTAAAATTATATATATATATATATATATATATATATATTCACGTGCATAAATTTTGTATGGGGAGTAACACTTATCTAGTCAATTCATCACCGTATTATTCTATTCATGTACGCATGAGCATAATATATGTTTACTGATTTATATCAAGTTCCAACTAATCATCAAATTGTTGAATTTCTGATGTATTATTACATATTTATCGGTACGTCAATCGAATATTATTACATGCAAAAGTCAATTTATACGGTCTGCGTTGTCTACATATGAATATCGTTTATCGAAATCGATTGGGTACGATATTGTATTGGTCCGTCAAATAAATTAAATGTGATCGGTGTGCGATGTTATGCTTGAATCACTCAACTTCCAACCATATAACATTAATTTTAATTTCCTGTATTGGTCCGTCAAATAAATAAAATATCACCAAACTTAGGGATATTTATTCTAACTAAGATCATTTTTTAATCTTATACAAAAAAAAAAAGATAATTTATCTTAAAACGAAATAACTTCTAATGTCAAGGAGCAAAACACTAAATAAAAAGGGGTGTTCCGAGAATCGAACTCGGGACCTCTCGCACCCGAAGCGAGAATCATACCACTAGACCAAACACCCTGATTCAGTACGTTAGGAATATTAATATATTTAAATATATTATACCATGAAATAAGTTTGAAAACCATACAAAAATATTTTTAAATAATATAAATAGAAGTAACGTATTTGTTCGGAGGAATATAATTTATGGAGGTTTATGTGACATGCTTTCTCCACTCGTCACGTGGGTCTCATTTTGAATTTCTTCTATTGTGCTTCCACCGACGGTCGGTGGGCCCACGTTTTGTATCCATAAAAAGTTTTCTGTTATTAGTTTATAAGAAGCATTTATAATTATCTTTCATCGGGATATATATATAATTTGACATGTTTTTAATACAGCAAAATTTTAATTACTCAATAAACTTCACGATTCTGAAATCAAAACTGATATTTGGTTTTCGTGATTGCAATGTATATTGTTGAAGCAGAAATCTATAAATAATATGTGTTCATAAATATAATCTCTAAATATATCAATTGAAAAACGATATTGTTGAAGCAGACAAAAAAAAAAAATCAAATCAGTGGAACATAAATTTTGTTTACGGCAATAAAGTTTAGAAATCCGTGGGGAAAAAAAACATGCACTGTATAAGCCATGCATTGATAGCAATATAAAAATATAAAAAAGTTTGAGATTAACAGAAAAATAATCACTTAGGGGAAAAAAAAAGCTTCAACATACCATATTTTATGTAAACAAATCTCACATAAATATCTACATTTTATAAAATATACTAAATAAAGACTTCAATTTTTCATTTAATTTAATTAATACATTAAATATTACAATATTCTAACTTTATATCTCGAAATATTTTAAATAAATATCTTAATTCATAAAAATGATATAGTACAGATTCTAAACATGATGTATCAATTATGTTAATTTTTAAAATAAAAATAAAATTCACAAAATCAATGACAAGTTTTAACTCTATTGACGGTATAAAAGAACAAATTGACATTGTATATAACTCTGATTTTGTGAATTAAAATATCAACATAAACATTTTTAATATTTAAAATATTAATTATGTAAAATTAAAAAATTTAACATTTATTTGATATATCTCATAAAGGTAAATATTTATATGCGAACTTACTTTTTATAGACAAACATAAAAAAAGATGCATTTCGGAACCCAAAGGAGCTCGAGTACGGAATCGAGTACCCAAACCCTAGTCCTTTGATTTAAGGAACTTAGACATGTAACACAACAGAAACACGTAATAAATATCTCATACAAATATCAGACCGCAAGATTCCACAACAAGAACCAAAATTTAACGATAGAAACAAGAAAAACTTTAAGACAATTAGTCCATCCTCTCCTGCATTGTGCATAAAAGCCAAAGAATGCAATGTTCATTAGTTTACAACAAAATTTTCTCACAATAGCTTGAAGTGAAAGAGCACAAGGCATTATATAGGTCTCGGACTTACAGATCTTGTTGAAGGCAACAATGTCACAGCTCTGGACGTATTCGTTGATCGGCTCGACGGTCAGCCGCTCCTCGATGAGAGTGTCAACCGACACAAGGTCGTCGACAATGGTGAGCATTATCTGCAACTTCTTGATTCCGTAACCAACGGGTACAAGCTTTGCTGTTAAACAAACAAGAACCCGACATGTTAAGATCCACCCGACACAAAAAAGAAGTGAAGGTTCGGGAAGGAAGTAAAGATTCGGGCGAAACCCACATGCTCCCCAGAGTAATCCTTCCATCTCAACGCTTCTCACGGCTTCCTCGAGCTTCTTCATGTCGGTTTCATCATCCCACGGCTTGACGTCCAAAAGAACTGACGACTTGCCAGCTGATAAGGAAATCCAAACAATAAACACTCCATTACTCTAGAACCATGAATCAAGAAAATAGAGTAGACTCTGAGAGATCTGTATATAGATACTGAAAGAGAATTGATGACTAACATTCCTTCTTCTTTCCAGATGCCTTCACAGCAGCTGCACGCTCCTCGGCAGCTTTCTTTTCCTCCTCGGTCTCCTCCCCGAAAAGGTCAACATCGTCATCATCCTCATCCTCATCAGCAGCAGCACCCTACAATTAGATGAATACAAAAACATAAATGATGTTCAATGTTCACAGAAAAATAATTAAAAGCATGGCTCTCGACAACTTCCAAACATATGCAAAATATGATGCAGAATCTGACCAGACTGATACCAAAACCAATTGAATACCTTAGAGTCCTCTGCCGGGGGAGTAGCAACAGCCTCTTCAGTGATGGGAGCAAAGCCCTCGACAGTGACACCACTCCCTTCAGCAGACACACCTCTGAGAATGGAAATCATGAGTTAAGAGACAGAGACAAGCATACGGATAATGAATTCAAACAATCCAAAACTCGAAATGGAAACAATGAGTTAAGACATAAAGACAAGATACAGATAATGTGTCCAAACAACACAATCAAACTATTCAAAACCCCAAAAAAGGGGAACAATAAAAAGGAATCAGGACTTACGAGATCCTCAAAAGAGCATCAATGTGGTTGTACCAACGGGCGGCATTCACGTACTCGGAAGTCGGAGGTTTTGAGAGAGCAGTGTAGACAGCGAGATCATCCTTTGAAGCCTGGTACCTATAATCATACAAACAAACGATTAGCCAATACAACCCATCAAAATCTCCAACATATACAATATGCACCTAAGCTTCTTTATCATCCTAAGAAGAATACGGTATTGATCTAATCGGTATTCCTCATCAATAACGATCTATGACATTAGCTTAAGAGGAAGAAGAGAAAGGGGGAAATGAGAATCTCACCCGGTGATGTAACTGCGAGTGAGCAGATACTCGTCAAGATTCTTCAATCCAGAAGCCGAGTTGAGGTTAGCGAACGACACCGCCATTGTTGATGTAGCTCGGAGGTTGTTTCTGAAAAGACAATTCCAGACAAAATCCTCCGTTACAGAAACCGGATCAAAGCCCAGGAAAAAGTGCAACCCCACAGTTGATTCATGAACAAAACTACACAGAGACACAGAGGGGAATCGAGATCGGAACCTGATGAATTTGGCGCCGGAGAGAGAGAGATGGAAAGCACACGAGAGGCAGGGAAAGAACGTAATGAAAAATTAGGGGCCTTTATTCGAAGCGTCTAGGGTTTCTGTTATGACCGTTCGATTACTGAATTATGATCTGACGGTGCAAAATGCGTAGATCCCAGTTGTTATTTTTTGGGCCGAGCATCCGTCCTAGTTGGGCCTATATGGTTAATTAATTTTGGGCTATTTGACTAGGCTCTGTTTAAAAATTGGACCTAAGCCCTCGTATTATATATATTCATAAACATATGGGTATATAAATACAATATGTGTTTTGTTATTTTCTGACGCATTTATTTAATATTTTAAAAAATAGATATCAATCTACCGTAATAGTAATTTAAATTTCTTATCGTATAATAGAAAAGATTTTATTCATAAATGACTTGCGGCAGAAGAAACGACAGTAAGTACATAAGATATTTGATATTATCAATATGCCCCAATTATAGTAACCACACTATAAAACGTGCCATTAAAACTCAACATTTTTTCTTGTCAAATTTTACATATTATATTTTATATCCACAGTAATTAATTAATAGTCACTATCACTAAACCCATTAATTAATTATTAATCAATCGGACCCACCGAAAGTCGAAAAATCATAAACAATTCGGAAATTTCGGTCCAAATTATTTCGGTTCAATTTTTACATAATAAAATTATAGCCAAACGGTTATATTTTTTTATTTATTCGGTTCGGTTTTAGATCGGTAAAACCCTAATAATCGTTCGGTTAACCACGGTTATTCGGTTATTAATCGAATTAGACCGAACCTGAACAGTTATTCAACTTACTCAACCATTTGGTTAATCGTTTGATTAACTGCTTTTATTTGATTTGATTCGATTCGGTTATCCAATTAATAACCGAAATTGTGACCCTATGTGTGTCCAAACCCAAAGCCAAGTCTTGGATCCTTGTTCTCGTGCTCGACCAGTGTTACGTCATCATGACATCAGTTAACGTAATAACGTCAACAATAATTATAGATATTATTTTTTTGTGATTTAAAGCTCGATGGCGGGGCCCATGAAGTGTAGAGCGGTACGGACGCCGGAAAGAGACGGTGCTGGGGGAAGTTGACGGCGGAGCCAGTGAACTGTACGTCAATCGCCGCCGTCGTCTCCGATTCGCCAGAGAGGTTCTCCGGTCTTGAGTGGGCGCCGGAATCCGATTCATCGCCGCGGGTAAACACTCGTTTCTGGATGATTAGATGATTAGAAAAATGATTATTATTACCAAAAAAAGTAAATTGATGATTATATTCGCATATACGTTTATGTTAATCAATTTATCACTCGAACGACCATGTGTTTGATTCAGATATACGTTTTGAAAAATCGAGGTATTAATTTATCGGGAATATGATTATAAAACTGATATTAATTCAATTAATTTTATTAGTTTAAATATATAAATAAGAATAATATTATTTTTTTATTTTCAAGAAAAATATCAAATCATTTTTCTAATATAGGACAAAGGTGGGACAGTATAATGAGATGGATACAATATGGGCTTGGGTTTGGGCTTTTATTGGCATTTATATTTGGGCTTATTCAAGGCCTTAAAATATATATATATATTTTTCCCTATTAACGACCTATGGATAAAGAAGCAAATACATTTTAAATGTGACCACAATATTCCAAAAAAAAAAAAAAGAGGAACAAAACAAAGCTGCGGTCCAATTGGACTGATGTCCATGGAACCAAAAAAACTATATTCGTTATTTTATTTTATTTTTTAAAAATTGACTGTATTTTTCATAGAGGTGGGTCCAAATTTGACGGGAAATCAAATTCGACATGCCACTTTTATCATTGTTTTCTGTTTGCTAGATGAAAGCAACAGCATTGTTCTTTCTTCAAAAAACGTCGATGTAAGAGCCATAATATATATATATATATATACGATATATAAATATATATATATATATATATATAAAAGTGATAAGGTACATTTGAATTTTAAAACCGCCTAATAAAAGCATGGTTGGGTGAAAATTAAATGTTTATATAACTATTTTTATTTTGGGACTTTGCCTCGACATTATTATGGTTCGGAACAACAAAATTTCATTATATTACGGAAGAAAGACAAATCGTACCAAAGTTTCGTTTTGATATGCGAATCTTTCATATTCTTTATATCCAAACACATTAGAAATTCGGAGTGATTAATGGGCGTTGTTCCTTTTTTGGATGGAAATAATGATCAATATGTTAAAAAAAGGATGGATATTCCAATTTGAGTAATAAAATATGTTTCGGAACGGAAGTGTGTCCAAATGAATTCAATCTAGAAATTTATTAGATATAATTTTTGAAAATTTTCAAAAAATACATCAAATTTGAATTTTTAATTGGTTAAAAATATATAAAATATAGAAATCTTTACAAAATGCCAAAAAATGCACTAACTTTCTCAAATCCCTATACTAACAATGTGTTTTTTCAAGTTTGTATATTAAAACATATTTTGAAGAGATGACATGTTTTTTTCTTATATATACATATATATAATTTTTAAACCAAATTAAATAAATTTGATAAAAAAATATAAAACGTATAAAAAACGAATTAAAACCCCGCTCATTAAGATTCAACGTAAAAATAATATATATCCAAAATAATGTCCAATCCTAACCACTATGATTTGGTCATATATAACTATTATCGAATCCCCTAACGAAATATGTTTAGAAGCATTGGAAAACGTAACAATTTATTAGATGATGATGAATCGTGGCAAGTACTAATGCAGATGCCCTTATCTATTAGCAATGAAACTTATATATGCACGCACATATATACATATATGTTACAATTAAATACATATTGGCTTGATCTATTGAATGTAACAAGAAGCGACAAGTGGGGTCTCTTTTGTTTTGGTATATTTGAACAACTTATAATTAATATTTTTTTAATTAAATGATTTTTTTTACAAATTTATGTCAATTTTTATGGGGTTTTGGCATGAATAAAAATAATCAAAGGGTTTGCCGAAAGATTGCGGTAGAATCAATCATTTTGTCAAACCATTGAATTTAATAGTTCAGTTTCTTCGGGCAAAAGTGAAAAAGTGAGAAACCAACTCAATTAATGTCTGAAAATAAGGAGAGATGTGGACCCACCAAACCTAAAATGAAAGGATGACAAATAAACTCGTATATAAAAAAATATATATATGTAAATAGATTTGGCAATTTACTTTTGTTATTTCATGCAAATTAATTTAATTTATGGATGTTGACTATATCCGTAGTGGAAAACAAAATGAAAACAATTTCTTTTGTTATAATTTTTATTTTGTAAGAATTCAATTACTTTACTTAGAAAAAAAACAAATTTATACATAATTCGTTTAGAAAATAGCTTCGTTTAAGGATTATAATATTTTATCTGATTTTATATTTCCCTATTTTAAATTAAAATGTCGAAACCTAATTGTGATTGCTATTTTATTATTTTTTCAGATATATTGCCATTAGTATATTTTTTTCATTTCCCAATGAATTTTTCATATCTATGCATCTTCCACTTCGACAAGTATGTGACCAATATCTGCATACATACATATATACGTAATACAAATACATATACATATATACGTACATTTCATAAAAAAAACATATATACATGTATGTGAGCACCACCGAGTGTACATGGCACGTGCCTGGATTTAATTACCCGGTAAATGTTCTATTAGTGGGCCCAACCCAACCAAGCCCAAATGAGATGAAATTTTAAAAAATTATTTTAATATTGTTTTCGATTATTAAAAGGCTAAAAAGATTAAGGAGCCCGTGAAATTAGGTAATTAATTAATTAATTAATTAATTTAAATGAAGTCTTAACGTTCAACTTAAGTTTAAAAACAAAGAAAAAAAGCCTGCGAGCACTCTGACACTCGCCTCAATGATTCGTCCCATACTCCTCAGAAAGTTCGCCCGACCTTATTTTACTAACCACAAATAAAAACCACACCGATCGCATATAATTAATTAGAAATAATTAAGATGATTATTTGGAATCCCGTATATAAAATATAATAGAACACTCATTTTTAATTAAACCCAACTAGATCTAAAATAAATCGAATAAATATATTCTTTTAAAAATCGAATATATATATGTGGTTAAAATGGTATGATTAGAATAAATCATCACAACATGTATATGTAATTCATATTATCGCATAGAAAAGAAATTTAATTATGAAACTATAATTAAAATTACTAATCAAACCAAAATCTGGTTTTATACACACATGTAGACAAATTTTAGAATTGCAATTATTTTATAGATAATGAAATAGCAAAAGTATTAGGACAAAACCAAAACAAACAAAAGGTATTAAGTACGAATTAAAAAAGTTTAAAAAATGACAAGAGGAACCAAAATATTTCCCAATTGGAACTTTATCTCTCTTAAAAGTTAAAACACATTAATAGCAGATAATTAATTAATGGTTTTTTTAATCACTTTTTTTTTATAAAAAAAAAATTGCCATGGAAGCGGAAGTAAAGGGTTTCTCTTCCGTTTATGAATATAGCTTTTACTCATTTTGCTCACTGGACTGTAATTTTGCTCTCCAGAGCCACGCCCATGGAGTCATCTCTCTCTTCTTCTTCCTCTTCTTCCTCTTCTTCATATTAGCCTTTTTCTTCTTCTTTACGTTTTCATTTCGAGCGAACAGTTTTCCCTTTTCGTTTGCGGCGAATCCATGGCCATTAGGGTATTGATTCTGTTCCTTTTCATGGTGGTCCACGCGCCGCCGTTGCTGTCACGCGCAGACGACTTTCAGGCGGAGATCGACGCCCTCACGGCCTTCAAGCTCAACCTCCAAGACCCACTTGGCGCGTTGCACCAACCGCCGCGTCACCGAGATCCGTCTCCCTCGTCTCCAACTCTCCGGCAGAATCTCAGACCGAATCTCCGGCCTCCGCATGCTCCGGAAACTCAGCCTCCGCTCCAACTCCTTCAATGGCACCATCCCTGCTTCACTCGCTTACTGCACGCGCCTACTCGCCCTTTTCCTCCAGTACAACTCGCTTTCCGGGAATCTTCCTCCGGGGATGGGTAACCTCACCGCGCTCGAGGTCTTCAACGTCGCCGGAAACCGCCTCTCCGGCGAGATCTCCGTCGGCTTGCCCACAAGCCTCAAGTTCCTGGACCTTTCGTCTAACACCTTCTCTGGTCAGATTCCGAGTGGAATCGCTAACCTGACTCAGCTTCAGCTCATCAACCTCTCGTACAATCAGTTCTCCGGCCAGATTCCGGCGAGCTTCGGAGAGTTCCAGAGCCTTCAGTACCTCTGGCTCGATTCCAACCTCTTGCAAGGGACCCTTCCATCGGCGATATCGAACTGTTCCTCCATTGTTCACTTGAGCGCGTCGGAGAACGCGCTCGGCGGAGTGATCCCCGCGGCGATCGGAGCTCTCCCCAACCTCCAGGTCCTATCTCTCTCCGACAACAATCTCTCCGGTAGAGTGCCGTTTTCTCTATTCTGCAACACATCACTTAAGATCGTTCAGTTAGGTTCCAATGCTTTCTCCGACATCGTCCGGCCGGAGACATCTGTCTGTCGTACCGATTTGCAGGTGTTGGATCTCCGGGAGAATAGGATTTCCGGCGGGTTCCCGGGGTGGTTAACGAACATTCAGTCACTGTCTGATTTAGATATTTCTGGGAACTTGTTCTTGGGTCGGATTCCTTCTGAGATTGGGAACTTGACGACGTTACAAGAACTGAAAATGGCTAATAATTCTCTGACAGGTGAGATTCCTGTCGAGATCAAGCAATGTAGCTCTCTGAGCGTGCTCGATCTGGAAGGAAACAGGCTAACAGGGAAGATTCCGGAGTTCCTGGGTTACATGAAAGCGTTAAAGGTTTTGTCTCTCGGCAGAAACAGCTTCTCTGGTTCTGTCCCTTCCTCAATGGCGAATCTTCAGCTGTTGAATGAGCTAAACTTCGGCGAAAACAGCTTAAACGGGAGCTTTCCCATCGAGCTCACGGTCCTGACCAATCTGACTGTGTTGGATCTCAGCCGAAACCGGTTCTCCGGGGAGATTCCTGTCAGTATCGGTAACCTGAGCAACATCAATGTGTTGAATCTGAGCGGAAATGGATTCACCGGAAACATTCCGGCAAGTGTAGGGAATCTGTTTAAGCTGACAGCTCTCGATTTGAGCAAGCAGAATCTATCTGGTGAGATTCCATTCGAGCTCTCTGGTTTGCCCAATTTGCAAGTGATTGCATTGCAGGAGAACAGCTTCTCTGGAGATGTGCCTGAAGGGTTCAGTAGCTTGGTTAGCTTAAGGCTTGTGAACCTTAGCTTGAACTCGTTCTCTGGTTCAATCCCGAAGACTTTCGGGTTCCTCCGGTCGTTGGTTGCGCTGGCATTGTCGGACAATCGCATCTCCGGTTCCATTCCCCCAGAAATCGGGAACTGCTCTGATCTTGAAGTTCTCGAGTTGAGATCGAATGCACTGACAGGTCATATTCCACCCGATCTCTCTCGTCTTTCACGCTTGGAGGTGCTCAATATCGGTGGCAACAACCTGTCGGGTGAAATCCCGGCAGATATCTCTGAATGCTCCTCTCTCAACTCGTTGTTGCTTGACCATAATCATCTGTCTGGAGATTTACCTGGATCACTTTCGAGATTATTGAACTTGACAAAGCTGGATCTTGCTGTCAATGACTTTACCGGGGAGATTGCGGTTAGCCTCGGGCTTATTTCCAACAACTTGGCGTACTTCAACGTCTCGGGCAATCACCTGAACGGGGAGATTCCAGATTCATTAGGTTCAAGGTTCAACAATCCGACGGCATTTTCCGGTAACCCTGCATTATGTGGGAAGCCACTGGACATGAAATGTGAGGGAAGTGTTGCAGAAGAGAGGAGAAGAAGAAAGAGGCTGATTCTGATGATAGTAGTGACCGCCATTGGAGCTTGCCTCTTATCGCTCTTCTGCTGTTTCTACATTTACACGCTCCTAAAATGGCGGAACAAGCTGCAGCAGAAGGCGGCCGGGGAGAAGAAACGTAGCCCGGCTAGGGCAAGCGCAGGAAGCAGAGTGAGGAGCAGCACCAGCACCGAGAATGGAGAGCCGAAGCTGGTGATGTTCAACAACAAGATCACGCTGGCTGAGACGGTGGAAGCGACTCGTAGGTTCGATGAAGAGAACGTTCTGAGCCGAACCCGATATGGGTTGCTGTTCAAAGCCACTTACAACGATGGAATGGTGCTCTCCATCCGACGTTTACCCGATTGTTCCCTCGATGAGAACATGTTCAGGAAAGAAGCCGAGTTTCTCGGGAGGGTCAAGCATCGAAACGTCACGGTCCTGAGGGGATATTACACAGGTCCACCTGATCTGAGGCTTCTGGTTTATGACTACATGCCCAATGGAAACTTAGCCACACTGCTTCAGGAAGCGTCTCATCAAGATGGTCATGTCCTGAACTGGCCAATGCGCCACCTCATCGCCCTCGGCATGGCACGAGGGCTTGCATTCCTCCATCAATCCAACATGGTAACCAAAAATTGAATCTTTCAACATTCAGATCATGCAGCTTTCATGGTGAAATCATGTAAAAGTTCAAACCTTTTTTGAACATCCACAGGTTCATGGAGACATCAAGCCGCAGAACGTACTCTTCGACGCAGATTTCGAAGCCCATTTATCAGATTTCGGTCTCGACCGTTTCACCGGGCCGACACCGTCGTCAGGGACGGCATCCAGTTCTGCAACCGTGGGAACACTCGGCTACGTGTCTCCGGAAGCGGCACTGACGGGAGATGTGACGAAAGAATCCGACGTGTACAGCTTCGGGATCGTATTGCTGGAGATTCTGACGGGGAAAAGGCCGGTGATGTTCACGGAACAGGACGAGGATATAGTGAAGTGGGTGAAGAGACAGTTGCAGAGAGGGCAGATCGTGGAGCTGTTGGAGCCGGGATTGTTGGAACTGGACCCGGAGTCGTCGGAGTGGGAAGAGTTCTTACTGGGGATCAAAGTAGGGTTACTGTGTACGGCGGCGGATCCGCTTGATCGTCCGACAATGTCGGATATTGTCTTCATGCTCGAAGGCTGTCGTGTGGGCCCCGATCTCCCTTCCTCCGCCGACCCCACTTCCCTCCCTTCTCCCGCTTGACCCCTTCTTTTTTTTCCGCGATTTTTTTTTTAATTTAGAAAAGTGATTAGCTTATTTAATGCTTGTTTGACTGTTGGAAAGTTGGAAATTTAAATTATTGATTGAATTGCACCCCTACCAATTTTTTTATTTTTATTATTTTTTTTTGGTGAATGGGCCTTGCCTTTGAGCGCATGAGTAGCCCGCGTAAATTGACACCATTTTCGAGCAAAAAGAAGAAAAAAAATCTTAGTATTGTGATAATTTGAAAATTAGCGTAACAATTGTAAGTCGAAGTTATCTATAAAATTTTGGTGATTTCGTATTTTATTATTTTAAATTGATTACGCATTACGAAAATATTTTTTACATTTGCTAAAAATTATAATTTTTTAAATTAATTAAATACTTATTTATTAACTTTATATATACATTATATTAATTAAAATTTTGTAAAAAAAACTCATTTTTCCCCAAAATATCAAATTCAGTTACTCAAATCTTTTTTTAAAATATCTAAAAATACGACATCAAATTTCAAATATTCATGACATTTAAATGCTTTTTATATTACAAATTGAATAAAATGCAATAATTAATAAAATATGTATGAGAAGAATGAAAGACATAAATGAGAAGTTGTGTTTTAATAAGTTAGAATGTGTCATCTTAAATCTTGCAAGAGCCGCGTGTGTGTGTATGAAGCATAGTGTGAGCAGTGGTGGGTGACACAAAGGGAAGGAGTAATATTCGGGGGGGGGGGGGCTGATGTTTGTCACGTGCCTCCATATATCCGTTGCTCGTGTCTATATTTTTCTTTTAAAGTCTTTCCAATAATGGCACAAAAAAAAGACTGTTCTGAAGCGGCTTCCCACGTGCCACCTGAGCATCTCCTGGATTTGCCACGTGCTATATACAAAGAGACTGACCAAGGGGCCCACACACTCCGGTCTTTGGACTTGGAAGATAAGAAAGTTTCAAATCGAATCAGACAACATTGGTATTTATCTGTTTGGATTTTGGTTGAAAGATTGGTTCTGTTATTTTGGTCACTCTGTAATTTCTCTAATTCGATCATTTCTATTATATTAATACTCCCTCTTTTTAGTTTTAAATATTGTTTTACCTTTAAACACACACACACACACACACATATATATATATATATAGAAAAGTATTTTATCTTATTAACTATGATAAAATATGGATAAATTTATAAAAATATCAGAAAATGCATAGAAAATCCAAAAATATCATTCATTTTAAAATAAAAAAAACTATCCTAAATCGTCATATAAAATTAAACGAAGGGAGTACTATAGAGTTGCACAAAAATGTATAAAATAAAATACCCAACACTAGTTGCCGGCCGTGACCGTTGCGTTTATATATCATTCCATTCCTCAATTATTTTATTTTTAAATCTTATTTCTTGGTTTTGGACCTGTTGGACTATTTTTATTGTGTTTTTCTAATAATTTTTGTGCATGTAATTAGTTACAAAAGAATTAAACTGAACAATAAGATCAAAAACCTTGCACGGAAATACAAAATATACTTGGATTAAAAGGTGTGTCAAACTAAAAAAAAAATGCAATATTTTAGGAATTAAAAGTAAAATCGAATAAGACAATGTCAATTTAAAAAACTCAAATCCTAAAGATTACCGTTGCTTAAAAACTTATTTATTCACTCAATAACACAATTACAAATTTGTCCTTTGGACTGCTTCTATTTCCATTTGGGTCAGCTTTATTGGTTTGGGCCTGAAGTAAGGCCCATCAATTCAACATCACTATTAATGGGCCAATCTAAGGCCCAAAACGCAGTTTATGATCCTCTTGCTTCAATATGTTATATATAATCTTATACTAAATGCTTCATGAAATCCACTTATTATTTTTCCTTTGTAAAAGGTAAAAGTCCACTCGTTCGTTTATAGTGTATGGTTTTCATTATTCTTCCAATAGATATTCAAAAATTTAATCATGAATTTTAATTATTTAGGTTTTCGTGATGATTATATATCTATGTTCATGATTTCCAGATTTTACTCGAAAAAATAAATATGCGAAAGAGTATTCACCCACATGATCGTCTCTGAGCCAATGGCACTCCTATATGGCCCAAGGACATATCAACACACATACACACATATATATATATAATATGTATATTTCTTTGGAAGCTATATTGAGGAATTATATACCATTATTAAATTGTTATGTTACGTGAAAAAAATCCACCAATCAACAGTAATTATACCACAATTTGTTTACCAACTTTCATGATTAGTAGAACTCATGTCACTTGCACGAATGCATTAGCCATTGGTGCCTTTTATTTAGCAAATTTTTTTTTTGAGGAGTCGTTAATTTCTCGAAAATATTTGTTTTAAAAGTGAAAAGTGCAACAATTAGACACATAAACTCCATTATATGATCTATTTCTCTGAATTTCCGAGATTAATCTGATTTAAAATATTGATTTGTTAATTTTATAGATATACAGAGCCAAATATATATATACACACACACACACACGCACGCACATATACACGTCTATTTTGTCGATATTTTTTGTTAAGAGTTTTTGGATGAATTAATCAAAATTAGCAACTATGTCATCAATAATAATTGGTGAATTGTTTTTTTTTGTCTTACTAATATTCATTAGTAACACTATGTGACCATTAATAACATTATTCTGAACTCTGATTCCTTAATGTTTACATCAGCAAGAAAAGGCTCATCCTTCCACAAGTTTCTTATATATTTATTTTATATAATTTATTTTTTCTTCACTTTAATAATTGTACTATCAAAACCCATATGGTAAGCTGTCTTGAAGACAGAACCCAAGTGCCTGTAGTTTGTTTATTCATAAATGGCAAATAGCTTTTCCTCACTTCTCATATATTATTACCCACATTCATATATATATATATATATATATGCCCACTCCCTTCTCATATCATGAACAATCATATTCTCTTTATTTTCAAGATTGCCAATTTGTTAGATGTTTCAATCATACAGCCCAACTCCTAGTGAAAGATTCGAAGTTTCGAGCACTTGGTCGAAAAACCAAGAAGTTATATAACACGATTACGAATGAAAATCGGAATAGAGTACATATATCAAGCTTTTTATATTACAAATTGAATAAAATGCAATAATTAATAAAATATGTATGAGAAGAATGAAAGACATAAATGAGAAGTTGTGTTTTAATAAGTTAGAATGTGTCATCTTAAATCTTGCAAGAGCCGCGTGTGTGTGTATGAAGCATAGTGTGAGCAGTGGTGGGTGACACAAAGGGAAGGAGTAATATTCAAGATTGTTGTCCTATTATATAAAGCTTTACACACAAAAAAAAACACCATATGTGATGTAAAATATATCTTATGATTACCCTTTTGTACTAAACAACATTATCAAAGCCATACTATGATATATATATATATATATATATATATATATATAGTTTTCAAATCAAATTAATTTATGTAAGAATACGGAAGTGTAGTTGCGTACCGATTCTGTCGATCTTATCCTTGGTTGAAATCACAGTCTTCAGATTCTCTGGACGATGGTCGGAAACCGGCTACTAGAGTCGGAATCGCAGATTCACAACCCAGATGCTATTCACCAGAACTGATAATTCACGTTTTCTTTTCTGATGTTTTCTGCATATATATTTGTCATATAGAACCTATACTTTTATAGGATTCAAGCGGTGTTTATGCAAGAGACACAACCGGTACAATGGTTATATCCTACGGTTATGTCTTTTCTCACATACACCCTTTCACCGGGTGTTTCAACCGTCATCTCCCACTCACCCATGAAAGATAATGACTTTTACCAGTTCTGAGTTCATACTAGCAAATGGGTCGTGTGACCACCGAATACACCTGCATGCGGGAGCTCCAAACTAGAAACCCACACAGGGCCAGAATGGAGATTCAACCTCAGGGAAAAATAAATAAATAAATAAATACACGATGTATTCTATACCCTAGGTTCACTTTGTCACATCGAGTCCAATATCTCTTGACCCCTCAATAAAATAAATAAAGACGATACTTAACTCCCACTACTCCATAGTATTTCCAGTTATGATAAGAACACAACAAATTATAACTGGCCGGCCGGTGAACACATATGAGTGATATGACAATACTTTACCTTCATTTCACCCTACTACTACTTAGTTTCGAGTCGACTGCTTTCCTAGACATGCCCCAGTAGATCGAATCACTCGTGACCATAGGAAGCACACTAAAGTAGCAAACATCAACTCTACGCTTCGTAGCATAGTCAAAGTCATAAGGGTATACTCGTAAATCAATATACGATATCAAGTACTTACACAGTGATGAAGCAGAGATCCATTCACTCACTTACTTGATTGGTCATATCTCTAGCACATACAGTATGAAATGTATGCTATGGTGGAGATTCTCCCTCACGGAGTGTATGTCACTCAACACCATACAGGTCATAGTCTAGTTGCTACTCAAGCGACTAACCCGAACTCACAATATGCTTGCTCCCTACAGCATCATATAGGATTCGCATCTGGCTTTTACATAGGTTTCATGGATGGTGGAATAACATCCATGTCGGCTCCAAAACAACTCTAAGCCTCATCTAGGTTCTTACCAAGGCGACATATAATGAAATAAATCGAGTTCGTCCCCCAACGACCCAATTCATTCATGTCTCATCTCTACTCGCTCCCAGAGCGTCAGAGGCGATTGCTCATGTGAGAAAACCAATCATAGCCTATGGACATACAAATCATTATACTAGTGGTACTTTTCACGACTCAGAATGGACATCAATAATACCTTATTAAAAACTGATCGTACAATACAATAAAGTCAACTGAATACATAAACATAGTTCACATCCTTCGTAATCCTAGGGATCTAACATGTCTAATAAACAAATCCCTAGCGATAGGCTTCGTGAACGGATCCGCTACCATCTCGGTAGTCGGGATGTATCTCAAGACCACTTCCTTCTGTGCCACTGCGTCTCTTACAAAATTATATCTTATGGCTATGTGTTTGGTTTTTCCATGATATTTGGGATCCCTAGAATAAGCAAGTGCAGCCATGCTGTCACTATACACGGTCACAGGGTCTGATGCTCGAACAATAACCCCTAAATTCTCTAAGAATCTCCTCAACCAAACTGCTTCCTGTACGGTTGCCGAACATGCCACATATTCTGCCTCCATCGTCGATAAGGCTATACATGACTGTTTCTTACTGCTCCACGAGATGACACCGTTGTTCAGCAAGAAAGCATAACCAGACGTTGATTCGCGCTCATCCGGATCTCCCGCCCAGTCGGCATCACTGAATCCCTTTAGCCGCAAATCATTTCCTTGATAGCATAACATGTAGTTTGTCGTCCCTCTAAGATATCGGAAGATCCTCTTGACTGCTTTCCAATGTGCAAGTCCAGGATTCGACTGAAACCGGCTAACAAGACCAACCGCATAACATATATCAGGTCTAGTACACATCATGGTGTACATTAGACTACCGATAGCGCTGGAGTAGGGAACTCTAGACATTTTCTCCATTTCATCTTGAGTCTTAGGACCCATATCAAGACTTAAGCTCGCATTTTTCTCAACGGGAGTTTCTATGAGTTTGCAATCGTGCATTCGGAAACGTTCAAGTATCTTCTTAATGTAAGTCTCTTGAGACAAACAAAGAAGTCTCTTCGAACGATCTCTAATAATTTTAACACCGAGCACGTAATTAGCTTCACCCAAATCTTTCATCTGGAATTTAGATGATAACCATCTTTTTGTGGCGTCAATTAGCTCCCTACTGTTTCCGGCCAACAGAATATCATCCACATACAATGAGAGTATCACAAAACTTCCATTGGACTTTTTCACATATACGCAATGGTCCTCTTCCATCATCACAAATCCATCTAATAGAATTTCTTGGTGGAATTTGAGATTCCATTGTCTGGACGCCTGCTTTAAGCCATAAATAGACCGTTTGAGCTTACAAACTTTTTGCTCTTGGCCTATGACTTCAAAGCCAACCGGCTGATCCATATATATTTCTGCATCTAAATCTCCATTGAGAAATGCAGTTTTAACATCCATTTGATGTAATTCTAAGTCCATATATGCGACAATGGCCAAAATGAGTCGAATAGAAGCAAACCTCACCACTGGTGAAAACGTTTCTTCATAATCGACCCCTTCTTTCTGCGTGTAGCCCTTAGCTACAAGACGAGCCTTATATCTTTCAATGGATCCATCCGCCTTGTATTTGACTTTGAGAACCCATTTGTTCCCAATCGTCTTACGTCCTGGCGGTAGATCAACCAAGTCCCAGACATGGTTATCTTTCATAGACTCCATTTCTTCTTCCATAGCTTTCATCCATTCTTTAGACGCTGGACCATTCAGAGCCTCATGAACCGTTGTAGGTTCTTCGCCATCTAGTGATGCTACCATAAATGATTCCCCTTCGATTTCAAATCGACGTTTAGGAATCTGACCACGATCACTTCGTCGTGGTTGAGGTACAACTGAATCCATTTCCATAGGATTATATTTAACTCGATCTATCTCTTTAGGACTAGATTCAGCTGGAACATCACTCCCACTAGTCTCGAGAGGTATAGTGTTCTTCTCCTTTTCCTCAACCGATTGGAGTGATGATTCACTCAACTTTCAAGTTCATAAAATCACGAGTCTTCTGAGACCTCTCTTCGTTGAGGAAACTCATCCTCTAGGAATGTAGCATCTCGAGACTCAATTTCTGTTACAGTTCCATCAACATTTTCACCTATAAACACATAGCCTTTCGAGAGATCAGAATATCCGATAAAGATACACTTTTTTCCTCTAGGACCCAACTTCCCAAACTTATGGGACGTGATGTGTATATAGGCAACTGATTCCCATGGTCGTAAATTACTTAACTCAGGTTTTCTACCTGTCCATAACTCATAGGGTGTGGAAGGTACAGACTTTGAGGGGACACGGTTTAAGATATACGTTGCTGTCAACAAAGCGTCACCCCAATAGGAGATAAACATATTTGCTTGAGACATCATCGATCTCACCATGTCAAGCAAAGTTCTATTCCTTCGTTCTGCAACACCATTTTGTTGCGGAGTTCTAGGAATAGTCAACTGTCTCATTATGCCTTTTTCATCACACAGTTCTTTGAACTGACTCGATAAATATTCGCGTCCTCTATCGATCCGAAGAGCCTTGATGCTCTTACCGAGTTGATTATCTGCCATCTTCATAAATTTGATAAAGCAATCTAACGCTTCAGATTTATTGCGAATCAGGTATACAATACCATAACGCGAAAAATCATCGATAAAAGTGATGAAATATAAGGCACCATGTCTTGCCCTCACATTCATTGGTCCACAAATGTCAGAATGGATAAGCTCTAAAGGTGTGGTAGCCCTTTTACCAATTCCAAAAGGCTTTCTTGTGGCCTTTCCAGCTAGACAATGTTCGCAGACGGGCAATTCCGTTTTACCGATCCGGCCTAATAAACCTTCTCTAGCTAATCGGTTCATTCTTTCTTGCCCTATATGCCCTAGTATAGCATGCCACTTGATGAAATCAACATTTTCATCAATACTAGAAGAAGAAGAAAAATATGAAAAATGAATCGCATTATTATTAGAAGAATCAAAGTCTAATACCATAAAACCATTACATAAATAACCACACCCATAATATGTAGTTCCCAAATACAACTTAACACTTATATCAACAAACTCAAACTTAAAACCTAGACTTAGAAGGACCAATACAGAGACAAGATTTCGTCGAACTTCTGGAGCATATAAAACATCATGGAGATACAATATCCGTCCGCCTCGCATTCTCAACATGCAAGTTCCGATGCCAAGGACTTCTGCACTTGAATTGTTCCCCATATACCGTGCGTTATCATAATGAATTTTTAAAACGCTATTTTTCTAAAAAAGTATATAAAAGAAAATAACGTTTCAACACATAGATCTAATCGATATCTTAGTGTCGAGTTTTTTAGTTCTACCACAATCCACAAGGTGTACAACGATATTATTTTTTTTTATAGTTTTTTGTATTCTCTAATTTTCAGATATTATTAAATAAACAATTTAAAGTTATGATAGATTATATCATTATCTATTATAATCTTAAAGAAATGATCTATTCATGGGATGGGTAGGTCAATATTCAGTTATATATGAGGTTCTATAAAAACATTTTTAATTGGGGAAAAGGCGAAATTCGACAAGATAGTAAGATGCATGTATAAATAAATCCAAGAGTTAGGAGGAATGTCGTTGTCACAAAGGTTTTGGAAAGATCCTTGATTGGACCCCACACGGGATTTTCTTATAAAATATCTCTTAAAATGATTTTTGCCATAATCTTGTATACTATACATACTCTTATCACCGGTTTAATCTTCAACAAACTTACCTGGCTAATTATTAAATACTGTTTTTTTAATAAAAGTGTATTTTTTGGAAAACTAAATCGTGTATTATCTAATACTTTTATTATAAACTCTAATAAAACTAAATCTATAACTTATACTTTGAATAATTGTTTCGTTTTAACGTTTTCGTGCTATGTCTACGCCTCAAACATAAATTTTTCTTTAAAAAAAAACAGTTGATGTTTTTTAATGGATAAATCATATATACAAGAATTGCAATTTCAGCAACGATTTATATCACCGTGTATGTATGTATGTATGTATGTATGTATGTATGTATGTATGTATGTATGTATGTATGTATGTATGTATGTATGTGTGCGCGCGCGCGCGCGCTTTGAAAGAGAACGACAGCTAAAGACAAACTTGGAGATGTCAAACAGACAGAGAAATCCCCTGTTTTAAAAAAAAAAATTAATTCATTAAAATTGGTTAAAGTGAAACATTTAGCACTATCCATCTATCTCTCGCATTCATTTTTTATTATTTTATTCATTTGATCCTCTATGTGTCATAACTGTTTCCAATTTATAAATATTTTTAGTACTGCCTTTTTTTTATATAACCTTTTTTACTATAGGTTTTTAATAATTAACCTCGCTTCAACCATTGGTTTATAGAATTTAATGATAGTTAATGCCAATGGACTGCTGAATTAATACTTAATACTCCATCTGTTTCAAAATAAATGTCTGTTTTAGATTTTTTTAAAAATATAAAAAAATTCTCATTAAATCACATTTTCATTAATATTCTATTGAAGTTGGATATTTAAAATTAAGGACAAAATTGAAAACTTTACTAAAAAAAATCACCTGGAAATAATATATATTTAACAACGATTTTCTTAAATGACTATGTTTAGAAATGCAAAATATCTAATAATTTAAAAATGGGTAATTTTCGTGCCCTGTTTCAAACATTAATAGTATCTATAAATCTATATGAGGCGTGAGAAGTAAAATGAAAATAGATTAAAAAAATATTACATAATAGTAAAATAAAGAAAAAGGATTTAAAAAAATAAAATATGAAAGGGGTTCACCGCCCAAGCTTGCGGGGAAGGTGGTGGGACCAAAGGAGTGAGAGAAGTAATGATGAGGTCCGCCCCATCAGCGGCCGACCCACCACCGTCCTACGTGGACTTCTCCTCTCCACAAAAACCCAATTTTATTTGCAAGAGAATCACCGAAAACATTAATAATTTTTTTATAATTAATATATCTCAATTGTAATTTTAACGAAAACTAAATCCTTTAAATATTATATCGAAAGTATATAATTTTTACGATTGTTTTCCACTAAAAAAGACATTAATTAAGTTTAAAAAAAGAATTGGAATATTTTTGCTATAACTATACTTTAAATATTCATTATCATATCTTATTTATATAGACCACTTTTGGCGCGCATGCATAATTACCATAGTTTATTTCGTCTCCTATATATATAATTTTTGTAAATACATAAAAATAATAACATACAAATCTTGTTCCTTACGAACATGTAATAATAATATGGTATGAATACAAAATTATTGAATTCTAAAAAGAATGCAAAAATTAATATTGGAACAAAATTTATTTTTTATAATCAAATAAAGAGTTCATATATATCAATTAAATGGTAAATGAAGAAAAAAAAAGATGAAAAACAAACGAAAGAAATTCAAACCATACATAATTTTTGAATTTTAGATATTTATTCGTACAATAGATATGAATGTTATATAATCAAAGATATTAGACGTCAGTTAACAAAATAGAAATATATTACACCTCGGAGTATAAAATTACCATTACGGATAAATGTAAGGCGGCATGCTTTTTGAATATATACGAGATAATATTTTTATTTTAATTGTAAAAGCCAAAAATTATCAAGGGAATAAAATGTGAAGTGACACGTGCATGCACGTAAGCCTCGTTCCGAAAATATTTGTCAACGGCATATTAGGTTTCGTGAAAAAGAGAAAAAAAAATTGGAATAATGGTGATTTCGAGTCATGATCACAGAGCCTGCATTTTTTTTTTTTGATAATCGAGAGGTTCACCTCGGCCTTCGGCCCAACCTACATTCCCTCAGATCTGAGAGCAGCCTTTAGAGGCCCGGTGATAGAGGCCCAGAGAGCAACCCCCTCCCAACCGAGAAAACACCCCCTCCCTCCCCAGCAGCTGGATTCGAACTGGTGACCGGGGCTCCAAGAGCAACACCCTTTCAACCACTCGCCCACTACTTACTGGGTCAGAGCCTGCATTTTGCAACTTTAAATCATAATAATCCGTAACCATTCCCTGGTCCACGTCTTTCTTCCCTCCTTTATTATCATATTATTGTCCATTTTTGTTGGGCTCTAATCGAATAGCAAAATTTTTAAAATAATTATCACAAAAAGCTGTTAGAAAGTTTGTATAAACATATATTTTAGAATTTATATTCGTTTTAGTAAAAATATAGGTATAGTATAAAGACGCATGTAATGAGAATATTTTGCAAATTCCCGTAATTCGAAAACAGTTTTTAACATAATTCATATTCAAGGTAATGTTTATATATATATATATAGGTGATAAACATTTATAGTAAAAATTGAAGAATTGATCTATATATAATTTAGAGTACATCTTATCCTATACTAATTATTGCAAGTCTATAAATTAAATATTTATATCAAAACTGTGTGTGTGTGTGTGTATACAGAGATGCAAAATAAATGGTGAAAAGAGGTATATATATATATATATATATGTAAATCTATTAAATTACATATGATCTCTTAATACCTGAAATATCTCCTCAATACAGATGGATTTGATTTTTCCAATAAAAAATTATTAGGTTTTTTTTATATATCAAATCAAGAATAAGCGTATGTCGACCACTTTGATAATAAAAAAGAAGAAAAAACGGACGATAGTCTCTGTAAGAATATTATAGATATAAGATTTACATTTAACCAAAAAAAAAAAAGAAGAAGAAGAAAAAGCATCTAATATTTGTATAGGTTTCGGTCCAATCAAGATCAACTTATTACACAAATTTTAATTATTACATATATTCTGGTCACATGTCGTCTTTTATTATCGACATTCTACCTAATATAAGTTACATCGTGTAATTAATTAAGGATGATTTAAACAAATCAAATCGTATGGTTAATTATATTATATATAAACATTCGATAATTATGTACGAGTTTTATTATGTTATATGATTATAAATAATATATTCTTTTTTTAGATATATATGTATGTAAATTTGGAATGTACATAGTACATTATCATTGAAAAATCACGTATATTATGTAACTCGTTACATAAAATTTAAAAATGAGAAACTTTCAATCTCAGCCACCTCGTATTATTTATATAACTATGACTACAAAATGTCTTATATGTAATATAGAGTAGGAAAAAAACCCTAAAAATTTATGAACTTATATTTTGGAGTAATATTAATTCCTAAACTTGTAGAGGTGTCTATTAATTCTCAAACTTGCAAAATTGAACACGTTAAATCATGAACTTGTTAAACGGTTCCATAATCATCCATAGCGTTATTTGGTCAAAAAAAAGAGTTGACTGATCCGACGTGGCATGTGATGTGACGGTAATTTTCTGAGTTGGTTCGCCATGTTACGCACCACGTCGGATCGGTCAACTCGTTTTTTTGACCAAATAACGCTATGGATGATTATGGAACCGTTTAACAAGTTCAGGATTTAACGTGTTCAATTTTGCAAGTTTGAGAATTAATAGACACCTCTACAAGTTTAGGAATTAATATTACTCCAAAATACAATTAAAAAATTTTTAGGGTTTTTTTTCCTATAGAGTAATACAACTAAATAATTTAATGTACGATCAATTTATCTATTACCAATTAGCTTTAAAAGAAATGTGAATCAATAATAGAAAATTTTCTTTTTTAATAATTCAAATCGATAAAGTGACAATTCTCGTATATTATTATTATTGTTGTTGTTATTATTTTCCTACGGATATATTGGGGGAGCTTGTGTTTGCATATATTATTAGTATTTTGCTTTGTTTATCTTCTACGTAAAGAACATAACCAAATCCACCAACCGCTGAAGGCCACGTGGCTCTCGAACTCCTCGCTTCTCGAGAGTACTTGTCGCGAAATCATTGGGAGGCCGTAATGGATAATGCAATTGACTAATATACCCTTGGTTAGACAGATTAACAATAATGCTAAGGGTATTTTGGTAAATTGAAAGATGATGTGAAACAGGCGGTCGGTTTCACGTGGAGAAGGGACAAATACACGTTGTGTGCCAGCGTGGCATTTTCGGTGTGTCAGAATGTTTTGCAACACTTAAAACAGTGACTGCAAAATATTGGCTTTGCGTTAGTGAATAATTTAGAAGTTAATCGAATGTTTTAGTGAATAATTTAATTGAGTTTATTGAAGTTTTACTGATGTATTTTTCATAAGATATCTAAAAAATTCAAACGTGAATTTGCCCTATTTATCAATTAAAAGCCAATGCATCGAAGTTTTATCCTTTTTCTTAAAACTCGGCATATACATATAATTGTTGAATATTCAATTATTGGAAGAATGTAAAATAAAACAAGGGAGGGATGACGTAAGCAAATGGGGGGACATAGAGAAGGCCATGCGCAATTGAGCGGTCCACACTTCTCTCCCTTCCCTGCCTTAACCTTTTAGACTTCTGCTTATGATATATCCTCTCTCTCTCTCTCTCTCTCTCTCTCTCTCTCTCTCTCTCTCTCTCCTCTTATGATATATCATCTCTCTCTCACTCCCTCTTTCACTTCAAGAACTCACCCCAAGAAGAAACTAAGATTATATAATCTCTCTCGATCTCGATCGTTATCTCTCTGTTCTTCGTCAGATCTTTCTTCTCGATTTCTCTCTCACCCGTGTTTCGTATACGTTGTCCATGGCCATCTTTCTCTTTTAAAATTTCGATCTGTTGTTAATTTTTCATCTTCTGCTGGAAATTATCATCACCAAGATACTCTATAAGTTCGTATTCGATATCGAAGAAAGGTAAGAAAGAACACGTTCATATGTTCACAAAGGGTTTCAAGAACTCGGAAACTGAAATACCCTATAGCTTCTTTTTTTTGTAATGATTCATTCATGTGTGTTTTTTGCTTCTCTTTGTTTGTTTTTATCATTTGCATACACACTTACATATATATACACAGACACTTGTGTCTTTGATCATTTTCTCTTTGCGGTTTTATTTTCATAACTTTCTTCTGAAGAATCTCTTCCTCAGTAACGGTTTCAAGATGTTCGTAAGATGGATGGGGCATTTGCATGAATCTTTTCAAGGGCCTTTATATATATATATATATATATATATATATATATATGAACCATTAGATTTCTCCTTTGTATTAGACCTGCTAACATAGAAAAAAAAAAGTTTCTGAAGCTATGCCATGGATATTCTCGACAAGCTGACAAAAGAGTTCTTCAAATTCTGTCCAAAAACTGCCTCTTCTCCTTCTTCTTTATCATTCTTCTCTTTTTGCAGGCTCCTTTATATTCTCTCTCTCTCTCTCTCTCCATTTCGTTTTTGTTTTTATAATATCATGCTGTCTTTTCAGTCAAAATGTTTCAAATATTTACATATTCATGTCGTATAACAACCCTGCCTATATATTTTTTCTTCTATATGTTAAATGGGTAATAATTTCCTGTTATTATTTCATATTATTAAACTTTATTTCTAATAATCCTGTGTGTTGCATTTTTGGAAATTGGAATAACGATCGAAAAATATATTTCCTGTTGTGCTATCTTATGTACTTAGCCTTTCAAAATCGGAATATAGAAAACAACAACATCGAAATTCAATACCTTTTGATAGTTTCTTCTCTGTTTTTTTTTTTGGGGGGTTGTGGAAAAAGCCGTTTTTGTTTGCATGCATACAGAACTAGGGTTAATATATGCACCAGCGTTGATTAATAATACTGTAATTAGCTAATAAATTAATGTTAGAAATATATAAACCCCGTTTCTTGATGCATGATTCCCATCATTCACCGCACACAAAAAGACATCATTATGAGCCCAATCCCTCTACATTTCCGTTTCTTTAATTTTGGAGCCTCTGTCCCAGGCCGAAGCTCCGTTATCATCTCTTCAATGCAAAACCTAACTTTCATGTTTTTCCTTTTTTTTTTGGTTCGGACATAAATCTAGGTTCTTATTCACCTCTTCTCCTCTTTCACTATAAGCCCTCATATCTTATGCCTTTGCATATATGTCTGCACGTAAATTTATGTATGTACATGCATGTATGTAAAGTATCATGCTATTATGCATGTGTATGTCTACATATGCATGTAAATGAACCGCATGGTGTATTAAGAGAGGTGGAAAATGAGTGGTTTCTCACCACAAAAATGAGAAGATGATTATACCTACAAGAATTTGTCGCCTATAGACTTTGATTAATGATAATTATTTTCTTCTAGAATCTCCATCTTTTTATTCCATTTCAATTTCTTTTCACATCTGCTTTTTCTCATTTCATAATTTTGTTGCTGGATATATAGAGTGGAAAAAAAGTTATATTATCTAATGACCTAATACACATGCATGCGTACATACACATACATAGATACATTTATACATACAAACTAATGATTGTGTTATTGAAATTGGAACAGACAGAATGGAATCAATGGAGTCTTGTAGCGTTCCTCCCGGATTCAGGTTCCATCCGACCGACGAAGAGCTCGTGGGATACTATCTGAGGAAGAAGGTTGCATCACAAAAGATCGATCTCGATGTTATCAGAGACATCGATCTCTACAGAATCGAGCCATGGGACCTACAAGGTAAATTATTATTCTTGCCATATATTGCTATGATAGAGAGTATACGCACGACTTTGATATACGTATATATATACGATTAGAACAACTGATGTGAATGGATCAAAATGGGATGATGGGCAGAGAGATGCAGGATCGGGTACGAGGAGCAGAACGAGTGGTACTTCTTCAGCCACAAGGACAAGAAATACCCGACGGGGACGAGGACTAACAGAGCTACAATGGCCGGATTCTGGAAAGCGACCGGCCGAGACAAGGCTGTCTACGACAAAACTAAACTCATCGGGATGAGGAAAACCCTCGTGTTCTACAAAGGACGAGCCCCGAACGGCCAGAAAACCGATTGGATCATGCATGAGTATCGGCTCGAGTCGGACGAGAACGCACCTCCTCAGGTACATATATATATATCATCAATTTCATATCCATTAAGCAAATTAATGTCATAAATTCTTACATATTTTGGACAGACTAATTGATTACGTCATAGAATCGTTTAGGATTTGTGCTTACTTGTTGTTGTTGGTCGGTTCAGTAGAATATATAGAAACTTCCGTGGGGTATAATTAATATAATATATAGTTTTCCTATTTAACGGGGACAAGACACTTTTGTTTTAATTAGGGTACTTTGTCTCACAACCTCTTTTGTGAGACACTTGCTGACTTTTAGACAAAAAGTCGTATGTCTTTAAAATTCTCCTTTAGACCAAAGTTCATTCTTCACTTGGGCTAGGGCTATATATACATATATATATATATAGATACGGTATGTCTCGAAATATATTCTTTTGATAACTTGTATGGATAAAATGTTAATTAGGTATGTGATGATACTCTCAGTTTCATCTTTCTCTAACTAGCTTCAGCATGTTTATTTTTAATATTGCATAGAACTATATAAGTGTATGAATTTGTGATATTATCAAAGTAAAAAATAAGCCTAGATTCTTGAGAAACTATACAGCATGCATATATATATATATATCTTAGCTTTTTTGTGGTCTCACACTTTTAAGGCATGGCCTTGCAATGCCTCAAAAGCGAAATTCCTTTTGCCTTCTTTGTGTTTTGACATTATCGTATGGACAAGAGATCAGTTCTTTTTATACCATAAAGAAAGAAACTAAACCTTGATAATAACACCCCATCATCTAATTTTTGGACTGTTTTCATAATAATCGAGTGACAAGATTACAATTATTATATGACCAATGTACCTGTAGGAGATTTTATTGTCATAATCTCGTCATTTTTCACATTACAGGAAGAAGGGTGGGTGGTTTGCAGGGCTTTCAAGAAAAAGGCAAATGGGCAAGCCAAGAACATGGGAAATTGGGGGACAAACTGTTTCTACGACAGTGGAGTGGTGAGTTCGGTCATGGCTCCGATCCATTACATATCTAATAAGCATCAGCAAAATATCTTGGACCGGAGTAGTTTCTTGATGTGCAAGCAAGAGCTAGAAGGGTTGGAAAGTGTGAACTTCATGATCAATTCCGACCCGTTCATCGAGCTCCCTCAGCTCCAGAGCCCTTCCCTCCCTCCGACGAAACGGCCTTCGAGCTCGATATCCATAACTTCTGATCATAACAATAACCACAGAAGCCAAGAAGAAGTGGATGATGAGAGCTTCAACGTTCTAATGAACGGAAACAAGAAGCAGAAGAAGCACGTGGCGACTTCTGATTGGAGAACATTTGACAGGTTCGTCGCGTCTCAGCTCATGAGCCAGGAATTGGACGGAAACCACAGCAACGGTCACGGTGATTATAACACTGAGATGGCCGAGACAATGGCTTCGTCGTCTTTGTTGATGGAAAGCGACAGAGACGAAGAGAACAGATTCATCAGTGGGTTATTACGTTCGAGCTCCGACTGCGATATTGGGATTTGCGTGTTTGATAAATGAACAACAAAATAAATACTTACAGAGTGCGGGCCGGGGAGGGAGATGAAGTGACGGAGTTGATATGTTTGGTACGTCGCTACGTAGAAAATACATTATATAATATTGATACTATATAACTACATATATTATTCACATACATACATTAATTATATATACTAGCTTTCCATATATATATATATATATATTACTTGTTATAAAAGATGAATGCTTTGTGGATGTGAAAGGAGTGACGATATAGAGCATGTACTGTTGTGTTGTGTATTTGGGTTAGGTTTTAATTTGGTTGAAATGTGAGATGGAAGGAGGAGGGAAATATATATATATAGACCAAAAAAAAAAAAAAGAAAAAAAGAAAAGAAAAGGAGGGATGTGATGTGATATTTGGTGGAACGGCAAGGCTTTGTGATTAGTCTATTTCATACACTTGTGGTGGACCTCTATATATGTCTACCCTTTGCAATCTATCATCTGATTCTCCCTTCATTCATTTCGTTGCTTTGTTTTTTTTTTTGTCCATAATTCCCAAGATGGCGCATTTTGTGACACGGGGCACTTCACTTCACTATGGGTAATCCAATTAAAGATTTGGAGAAATATTGGGAGTTATGGAGAATCATAAATAAAGTTGTAAATTATAGATTTTTTTATAGATTTCTCAATAAGTGAACATAGAGAACGGACGGGATGTGTTACACTTCAAGTTGTATGTACTTATACACACGCACGCAAACTATATATTTTAGGGGGAATACACACAATTAAATTATTACTGCATTTTAGATTATGAAAATGAATTGAGATTTTTTTTTGATAACCTGTAAATTCACCGTGTTTTCGGCCTAACTATATATGTTAGAGGATCAAGTCCATATGAATAAATCTCTCTAAGTGGATGCTCGAAAAAGGGTTAAATGCTAATCTATGTATATTCTTTTGTTACACACATGCATGTATCTCCTACGTTTTCCTATTTGTGTAGGATATATACGTGTATAACGAGCTATTATAATGCAAACTTAGCAAATTTGAAGGCGCAAGTTGAGTTTGCATATATATATATATATATATGTATGCATGTATAACGAGCAAATTTAACAAATTTGTTATGACGTTATAGTGTGTGTGTATATATATATATATATCAATTTGAATTTGTTATAGCGTTATATAACCCACTTTTCTTCTTTTTTGATTGAATACGGAGCCAAGATTGATTGACATTATGGGCGAAAAGGAATCAAAAGTAATAAAAGCTTTTTCAGGACGGCTTCTTGTTATTTACCAGTGGCTACGTTCCACGTAAACCAAAATAAAATTGCAATTTAGGAATAATAAATGCACCGCTTTTAATATTTACCAATTAACACAAATGATTAATTGTCTCCTTTAATACTGCCACGTTAAGATTGACACAAGTGTTACAAAATAACACGAGTGGTGACGTCACACATCTCCAAATGTATTTGAAAACGTTGTGTTCGGCCAATTAACGGAATATTTGGAATTTTACATCATACTATATACATATGTATATATTCATATGCTTTTTCTTCATAAGATGAGTTTGCATTTAATAAGTATGGTCAAAGATATTTGATTTGAACAATTAAGAACAAGTTTATTCCATTTTCGTTCTTTAAAGGTAAAAACAAAAGGGGGAAGAATTTGAGCCCATAACAAAAGCCAACAAAACTCAAGCGAAGAAGCAATACAGAATCTATCTATCTACCACCCAATGGCAATACAGACACAGCCACGTCAAAGAGTTTTTCTCAGTTTTGAAGATTAAGGGTATGGAGATATGAATCAAAAAAAGGAAGTGTAGAGCGAGGATTGAGGACCTGCAGAGGCGTTTCGAATTCATTAAGCTCTTTCGCCTCGGATATGACATATATATATATATATATATATATGACAAATAAAATAAGAAAGTAATATTTATCTATTTGTAATGCATGCATTGTTATTGAAATTTATTGTCCAAGACAAAATAATTTTGCCAAACGACATTATATATCAATTCAAATCCAACTTACTTCTCCTAGTGGATAAGGGTTTTTATTGGACCGCATGTATGCATATATATTATAAGTGTGAAATTCATAGTATTAATTAATGATCCATAGCTTCGACAATGTTATAGAAACTAGGGTTGTGTTGATCTTGTTTATAGGCTCGTAGGGATAATTAAACAAATAGGGAAGTGGGCCCGGGAGATGTCGAGCGTGCGGTTCGTTGGGCATGCTTTGTCGTCCATAAACAGTTCGTTCAAATGCCCTACCATTCCCACACACACACATATATATATATATATATATATATGTGTGTGTATACATATATGTATGTAATGTACATGTACATGTACCTACCATTGTATTTTTATTTACATCATTTAGAACATGGTTTTTATACCAGGGTTATGTGTTTTCCCTTTATTGGGGGTATTGGTTTAATATCATAGGGACACTTGTACGTATTGTTGTAAATATACGTAATATGTATGTGTGTTTTTTGTTCTATGTATTCAAGCATTTCCTATACTTATCATATGTGTATTTATATATATATATATATATAAAAACATGAACCGTGGATTGTATGCATGCATGCATGCATGCAATATATTTTTTTTGGTTAAAATTTGTATCATGTATGCAATATTAACAGGTTGTATTTGTATGTTCTTTCCTAACTCATTGGAAAATCATTCAAATTCACGTTTGAAATTAAGTTTTTAAAAACCGAATAAAAAGATGGATATTATTATTCATATATAAAACTTTACACGACAAAAATCCGCATGACTTTGGAATTAACTTTGGAGGGGACAACGTTAACTATAAATTGGTCAAACACATGCCAAATTTGGGGCGCCAAACCAATCAGTGGATTCACTTTTGTCTTAAGGACCAAAAAAAAAAAAAAGAAAAAAAGAAAAGAAAAGGAGGGATGTGATGTGATATTTGGTGGAACGGCAAGGCTTTGTGATTAGTCTATTTCATACACTTGTGGTGGACCTCTATATATGTCTACCCTTTGCAATCTATCATCTGATTCTCCCTTCATTCATTTCGTTGCTTTGTTTTTTTTTTTGTCCATAATTCCCAAGATGGCGCATTTTGTGACACGGGGCACTTCACTTCACTATGGGTAATCCAATTAAAGATTTGGAGAAATATTGGGAGTTATGGAGAATCATAAATAAAGTTGTAAATTATAGATTTTTTTATAGATTTCTCAATAAGTGAACATAGAGAACGGACGGGATGTGTTACACTTCAAGTTGTATGTACTTATACACACGCACGCAAACTATATATTTTAGGGGGAATACACACAATTAAATTATTACTGCATTTTAGATTATGAAAATGAATTGAGATTTTTTTTTGATAACCTGTAAATTCACCGTGTTTTCGGCCTAACTATATATGTTAGAGGATCAAGTCCATATGAATAAATCTCTCTAAGTGGATGCTCGAAAAAGGGTTAAATGCTAATCTATGTATATTCTTTTGTTACACACATGCATGTATCTCCTACGTTTTCCTATTTGTGTAGGATATATACGTGTATAACGAGCTATTATAATGCAAACTTAGCAAATTTGAAGGCGCAAGTTGAGTTTGCATATATATATATATATATATGTATGCATGTATAACGAGCAAATTTAACAAATTTGTTATGACGTTATAGTGTGTGTGTATATATATATATATATCAATTTGAATTTGTTATAGCGTTATATAACCCACTTTTCTTCTTTTTTGATTGAATACGGAGCCAAGATTGATTGACATTATGGGCGAAAAGGAATCAAAAGTAATAAAAGCTTTTTCAGGACGGCTTCTTGTTATTTACCAGTGGCTACGTTCCACGTAAACCAAAATAAAATTGCAATTTAGGAATAATAAATGCACCGCTTTTAATATTTACCAATTAACACAAATGATTAATTGTCTCCTTTAATACTGCCACGTTAAGATTGACACAAGTGTTACAAAATAACACGAGTGGTGACGTCACACATCTCCAAATGTATTTGAAAACGTTGTGTTCGGCCAATTAACGGAATATTTGGAATTTTACATCATACTATATACATATGTATATATTCATATGCTTTTTCTTCATAAGATGAGTTTGCATTTAATAAGTATGGTCAAAGATATTTGATTTGAACAATTAAGAACAAGTTTATTCCATTTTCGTTCTTTAAAGGTAAAAACAAAAGGGGGAAGAATTTGAGCCCATAACAAAAGCCAACAAAACTCAAGCGAAGAAGCAATACAGAATCTATCTATCTACCACCCAATGGCAATACAGACACAGCCACGTCAAAGAGTTTTTCTCAGTTTTGAAGATTAAGGGTATGGAGATATGAATCAAAAAAAGGAAGTGTAGAGCGAGGATTGAGGACCTGCAGAGGCGTTTCGAATTCATTAAGCTCTTTCGCCTCGGATATGACGGGCAAGTTGAACGTCCTTAGCCATGATGGTGACCCTCCTGGCGTGGACTGCGATGAGATTGGTATCTTCAAAGTTCAAACAGTCCAATCAGGTAGGCTTCCGCCGCTTCTTGGATTGCAAGAATAGCGTGGCTCTGGAACCTCAACTCCGTTTGATTCGAAGAACGAAAACGTTGGAATGTAGGTACTTTGAATGACTCAGAAATCTCACGGACGAAACGTTGGAAGGGCAGTTTCGGGATCAAGAGTTCCGTGCCCTTTTGGTACTTTCGGATTTCGCTGTCAGGAAATGGATGCTTCTTTCTCAGCAGAATTCTGATGGAGGGAATCAAACGCGAAAAGAGAGTTTCATTACCGGAGAGCCACGGTTCCGGGGCGGTAACGGCGAGGCCTCTTGACTCCACCTGCTGTTAGTGTTTTACCCCTCCTTGCAACCTTCATTTCATACAAGAGAAACCGATTATACACTTTTCCCCAGCTCGAACAACTTGTGATTACAGATTCAAAAGCCTAATAAATTCCAGAACGAAACTTTCCCACAAACAAATCTTCAAGAAACATAGCGCAATTGTAATGAAAAGTCTCATAATACAAATCGGAAGTCATCACTAGTAAACCTCCAACTACAAAGATAATCATCCTCACCAATACACCGCCCGCCACGATCTAGAGTTCATGATGTAACTTAATGCTAATTTCCAGATCACTATACAGAATTCCAAAGAACAAAAAAAAAAAATTGGAAGTAGCAGCCAGAAATCATCGAGATTTTATGGTTCGGAATGACAAGAGTATGAACCTAATCGATGGAATCATACGACGGCAACCCACTAGAACATGAATGTGAAATTGAAATTTGTAGCGAACAAAACAAATTCACGAAGAGAGAGAGAGAGAGAGGCCACAGCCGCGAGTTGCTTTCGCGGGCTCTTGTCGCCGGTGGATTTACGAGCGGTTTGCTTGGTACGAGCCATTGCAGCTGCGAAAAACACCGATCAAAAGAACAACAATGACGTCTTCAAGACCTTGATCCGAGAATTTTTAGGGTTTCGAGGACTTACAGGAGACGCGGCGAAGAAGATCCTACAAGACTGAATTTTGCTCTGTAACTAATTCCGTTCCGCCCCCTTTATATAGCCGCGCGGTTCAGTTAACCCCGCTCAAACCAAAACGGCTAAAATATAAATTATAATTAGCTCTGTTTAAACCAAGTTTAATATTCGCTAATTAAACAGAATTAACCGCTAATTAACCATGGTTAGCAACCGTGAGTTCTCTCTTCCCCATTTCTCATTATGCACCATGGATTTGTCTAAGGAAAAAAGAAATAGAAAACCCCCAAAAGAATAAATTACAGAAAGGAAAGTTTTTTTATTTATTTATTAAACCCTAATTATTTCAGAGATTATACACAAAGGTTATACTTCAAAAGCCGAAAGAGACACACCTGAAGAAGAGATAGTGACAAAGCTCACACAGAAGATGGAATCTGACAAAAGGAAACTAAAACTTTTTCTTCTGTAGGAAGAAGCAGAAGCTCTCATGGCTTTCTTAGCAGCCGGTGACTTGATGGACTTGAGTTGTCTGGGCTTTGCCTTTCGTGTCCGGCTTACCTTCTTCTTAGTGGCGACTTCGTGCTTGTTCACGGGCATCGTCTTTGCCCATGTCGAAGAAGATCGAGCCCTTGTCCTCGTCCTGGTCGAGGATCTCGGCTTCTTCGTTGTCTCTGACGCAAGCTTGTAAGAAGCTCTGATCTTCACGAGCTTGCCTTTCGTGGCCAAGATCTTCAGCTGCAAAGCTAGGGTTTTTCGGAAATTAGCCTTGAGTACGGACTTTTGTTTCTCCTCTACGAACTTGGCTATGGCGTATGGGCTCGATCCACTCTTCTCGTTCAGAGCCAACAGGGCATCCTTTATCATCTGCAAAACCACCCAAAAGAGAAAACCCATAAATAAAAATTCAATCTTTCTAACAAAATCAAAAGATCAGAAGAGATACGATACCAGAAAGTATGGAGGGTGAGTCGCAGTTTTCGGTTTCCGCGGCTTCCTCTCCTTTAAAGCCTTGGGTTTCTCCTCCTTTTTGCAGCTGCCGCCTCCGCCACCGCCGCCTCCGGCTTCTCCTCCGTCGCCGGATCCAATTCCGGCGGATGCTTAGATTCGATCTCCCCTTTGTCGGACATTACAGAGGATTGAGTTTCTCTCAACTTTGTCTTGTCAAAATAGATTGAGGTGTGATATTTTTGGCGCTAGTTTTTCTAACCCAAATAGCAGCGTGAATTGTACATCTGTCATAATACAATTGGTGATTGGAGTTTAAACCATTTCTTTTATCTAGATTCACTGTCTTCAACTTGTAATGTATTGCCAAAGGTTGTCTTAGCAAATTGCCACAAACGGGATATATATATATAATATTTGTTGTTGGTGTCTTGTTTTGTTGTGTTAGCCTGCATATTGAGCTGCTTTGTAGGGAGATCACGGTCGGTAATTTCTGGATCAAAGTCAAATTCGCCGATCATATTTTCCACGCCAGTTTACACGTGACAACGTGGCAGTCTTCGTTCACAGTAGATTGTGGTGAAAACAGTTAAAGGTGTGTGTTTTCTTTCGAATCTAAAGACTCGATTTTTGCAACTGTCCGTGAATTCTCTTCCCCAAAGTTTGGAAGTTTCATAAGCAATGGAACCCTTGCTTAGGGATTTTGTCTATTTTTTTGAGATCTTACTCTCACCAGATCAACATTTAAAAAAAAAAAAACCCAAGACAGAGATCTTTCGCACGTTGTGTTGTAATAATATCATCTTTAAGAGTTGCAGATGGTAACATGACCATTCTTCCTGGATGATTGGAACTGATAAGCAACAACTTAAAGATAAAAACCCTCAAAGCATTTCAGAAACCAAACCCTGACAGAGCAGAACAAACCCACATAGAGTAGATCACAAACTAAGAACACAAGACAATGAAGATCATCCCGGTCATTACCAAAGGGTTGCATATTATCAAGCTCTACAAGAAAATGGGAATTGATCGTATGTATCATATAGTGCAGAAATCAAGAACAATAACCAGAATCAACCCGGAACTTGTGAATTCTGGATCAACCAGTTCTCTTAATGATGTGAACGCCACTGTCCGTGTCAACAATGTCGCTTATCTCGCCCACTTTCAGACCGTATGTCGCATCCTCAAATGGTTTCTGCATCTGTCCTCGGCCAAAGGGGCCTGAAAACCGTGCAAGCAGCGTTAGATTTCAGTCTCGGAGTTGAAAATAACCAACAAGACTCATCGGAATCAGTATCAGATTGAAGAATGAACTGATCTATTCTGAAATCATATACACAAACGATCCTTGGGGTAAATCTATTTGTGAAATTGGAGCTTTATCTAATCATGTGTTTGTTTCACTGTAAAAGCTATGAAACATCCATACTTCCTATCTGCTTAAAATGAAAACTCGACAACACAGATCTGATTCAGAAAAATGGATAGGGAAATATAAGAAAAACCTAATCCTTGTGCCCTTTCTCTTTCAATTGTTTTAATAAATGCAAAACTATACAGGAAAAGATCTTTACAATTGCGATTGAAATCGATATTCAATTGGCTTAGCAAAATTTAATTGCCTCAATATCCACCCTGCAGATTAGTGTCATCTCCTACATCTTGTTCGTCACCGTATAGAACCTGGGTTTGCATCCTGGACCATGAGCCGCAAAAACCCTAAACTAGCCGATCTAATTCTACAGACTGCGAAATCAACAATCTGCGGTTGACCAAATCGATGTTTCATTTCCAGTAGAATCTTGAAAACGAAGGAAGACAAAATTACGACGGAGAGAGAAAGGGCAACGAGAGAGAGAACAAACCGAGATCTCCGCCGCGCTTGGCGGAGCTGCAGTCGGAGACACGAGTAGCGACCTCCTCGAAGTTTGCCTTGCCGGAGACGATGTCCTCGCGGATCGACCTGAGCTGCTCGACGGCGGCGTCTCTGGTGGTGGACATGATGACCTTGCCTTCCGGATCCTTCCACGACGCCTTCCTCCGAGATCCCTGGTGCTTTATCAGAATGTGAGAAGCCCTAACCTGGTCTCTCGCCGCCATTTTGCTCTTCTTCCGGTGATGATGGCGATGCTGCTTGTGTAGCTCCTCCTTCTTGATTCTCGGCCTCTCCTCCGTTCGATCTTCCGACGAGATCGAATCCTTCTTCCGTTTCCGATCTGAATCTATCTTCGCAGCTTTGTGATGAGATAAGAGAGAGAGTGCGTCTTTGAGGCGGCTCTTTTCTCTGGATTTTTTGCCCTAACGGGAAGCCTTTTTATATGGCTGATTAATTTTAATATATGGGTGATTACCAATTTAATTATCCTCCAAATCATTTCTAATTACATATTTATACAAAAGTAGTTATACATCACCTGGCCCTTTGTTCCATTTACCAATGAAATTAACATTTTAGTGTTTAGATTATTATATTATATTTCTACCAAAAAAATTTGTGAAAATTATTAGAGTACGAATATATCATACGATATGAGAACTATGTATGATACGATGTATTTATTGGATAAATGCATTGTTTGTTCATTATTTATTTTGCATATTTGATAAATAATGACATCTATGTATCGTTATGAATAATCCTCAATTCTTTAGTCGTTAGTCATTGTGGGAGACAATGATTATATATCCGATATTTTGAAAAATTCGATGATAAATTTGAACGGTTTAAAATCCTATTCTACATATAGAGATCTCGAATATTGAAATACCCGAATTTCAGTTTCGGACTCGGATTCAAAACCATTAGCACTGAATCGAGAACGAAGAGTTCGAGTTTCAACACGCAAGAACGCCGAGACAACAACAGTAATCTTCTTCTAAGCCTTGTCGGCCTTGGAAGCCGTGGCGGCGGCTTGACCTCTGAGACGACCGGTCCTCCTGGCGGCGATAAGACCGACCTTCTGTCCAGGAGGAGTGTCGCGTCTGACCGTACTGGCGTGACCGATGTGCTGATGGTTACCTCCTCCGTGCGGATGCTCGACCGGGTTCATAGCCACACCGCGAACCTTCGGCCAGCAGTTCCTCTTGACACGGAACTTGTGGTAGGCGTTACCCGCTTGGAGGAGAGGCTTCTCGGTTCTTCCGCCACCCGCGACTTGCCCGATCATGGCCCTGCAGCCACTCGGGACGATCTTCTTCGAACCAGACGGAAGCTTGATTCTGAGGAAAAAAAGACATGGGTTTTCAGTTCTGTAAGAACAGAAGTAAACCCTAATGATGCTTCGGACAAATTCATCACCCAATGAGATCCATAAAAGACAATGCTTGAACTCAGTCACGCAAGAGCAGGACATGGATCTGGGAACGAAGAACAAAAAGACTATGATGCATATCAACAAAGATATCCGAAGACATCGGCATTCGAATCAGATTCAAAGCCGACACATTCACAACCAAATGTTCCAAATCATAATCTCCACAAACCCAACAAATCCTCCACGGATTCTATAGCACACAAAAGCACCAGCAAATCATTTGAAGATCAGCAATGAAAAGGGGCATAGAAACAAACCTAGTGGTGTCGTTATCTGGGTTGTGAGCAATAACAATGGCGTAATCACCGGAAGCCCTAGCGAAAACACCACGATCACCGACGTGGTGTTCGACGTTGCAGACGACAGCTCCCTCGGGGATAGATCTGAGCGGGAGGACGTTTCCGACCACGAGAGACGCTCTCTTACCACAGTACACGAACTGACCAGTGTACATACCCTCGGCCGCTACGAAGAGCTCCTTCTGCTTCTTGTAACGGAACGGATGTCGGAAAACGACACGAGCAAGTGGCGCACCACGGCCAGGGTCGTGGATGATCTCGGTGACGACACCCTTGAGGTAACCGTTACGCTCGCCGAAGTCGAGACTCCGGAACTTGGCCGGACCCTTGCGGTGGTGGGTGTGAGACTTGAAGACGGAACCCGCACCCTTACGCTGAGCTCTGATGACTCTACCCATGGCGTCGTCGACGGCGGGGGAAGAGGAAGGAGATGAAGCGAAATGAAAGCTAGGCCTGGAGGGCTCGTTTCGTCACATACAAGCACGATTTTTTCATGGGATGGGCCCTCAAAACCATAATGGGCCTTCAAATTATATAATGGGCCGTTACAGTGAAATTAGATTGGTCCATCATTGGCCCATGTAATTTATTTCTTGAAGAGCAGATTTATAAAGAACTGCATTGGTAAATAAAATTCTTAAATGAGATGTGACAGGCAAGGTTCTAAAAACCTCGTATGGAAATTAAAAAGCATAATATCTGATATTAGAATTTTGCTCCAAACATCTAATTTAAAAATAGATCGGAATATTAGTTAGAATATTCATAAAAAAATGAAAAGCATTATTTGTACGATTTGAGATGGGCCTACGTAATCTAAGCCCATATCCAATTGAAGGCCCAAAAGGAAAAAAAAAAGCCGGGAAATCGCGATTTTTGAATCCTTGGATCAGTCAAAATCATAAATACGAGACTAATCACGTGGAGGTACCACGAGTTTATCCATGCACCAGCACACAGTCTAACGCTACTCCTCGTATAATCTGCATTTTATTCGCAAAAACATTTATTTGTTTTTTTGCGTTTTCGGAAAAAACAAATAAATGCACACAATAATTGAAAATTAAATTTAAAAAAACAAAGTTCAAAAGCGACAGCCCAGGCGCATATTTCACCCACCCGCTCCTCCCCCTTCTTTCTGGCACACGCTCCTCCCACTTTCTCCTCTCTCTCTCTCTCTCTAGATGTTCTTCGTTCTACGTGCGCTCTGAGTGTGAATCGTCTCTTTGGTACGTCGCTTTTGATTACGTTTCATGTTTTTTTCGTTTCTTTTCCTGCGATTATGATCGTTGGTGTGGAAGCAGAGTAGCTTGAAGACAGTAGTGTGATTCTTCGGTTTGAAAATTTGAATGCAGCGTTCGGTTTTTGGTTTGTGTTCTGAATTCGGACATTTTAGCTGCCGGTGATCGTGTTTTACGTTAAAATTTTCGCCTCATGTTGTGGGAACTTGTATGTTGTTTTGAATGTGTGTGCGTGCGTATACGCTCACCCTTTCCATAAGCGAAGCTCGTAAACACTTGCATAAGCGTTTCTCATGAGTTTGTGACTTGTGATTGCATATTTGAGATGGATTTGGGGCTTATTTTGGGCATTATATGTTTTTTTCTCGACAAGAAACAATTATTGTCAATCATTCACCGCCCAAGAGAAGAAAACAACGAAACAGCGATTGTCGAGATGTGGAAAAGTGTTGCCTTTTTTTTCAGGGATAGAAAGTCTTGCCGGTTTCATTTGGTGAAAGTAACGTTAAGGAGTAGACTTTTTGTGGTGTGTTATTTCTATTCTTGGATTTTAGCCCAATTCGAATTGCTTTCATGTTCCTCCAGTACGGTTCTTTGTTTTATTGCTCATTTCTCGCTTTTTTATGTGCTCTATGGATTCGCAGATTGTTTGTTTTAGGCTGCGTAGAGCGAGATGGAGGGTCGGGTTTGGCCATGGAAGAGAAAATCCTCCGACAAAACTACAACGGAGAAGCCAGTAGTAGCTGCGTGCGACTCAGTTGGTGTTTCTTTGTCCTCCTTAGCATCTCTCGAAAATCAGGTGAGCTAATTAGGCTCGAGCTCGGCATGAGATTGTTGCCACATTATGTTATGCTTTGCCTTTATTGTTTTGTCTGGTGTGTTTTGAGATTGAACATGATCAGCAGAAGAAGTTCGAGCAAGTCTTGCTCAAATCATGAATCTGATTGGAGTTTAAACCATTTCTTTTATCTAGATTCACTGTCTTCAACTTGTAATGTATTGCCAAAGGTTGTCTTAGCAAATTGCCACAAACGGGATATATATATATAATATTTGTTGTTGGTGTCTTGTTTTGTTGTGTTAGCCTGCATATTGAGCTGCTTGTGTTGTCTAATGTTTGCTTTGTGTGACAGGAGAAGTGTAAAAACACAAACTATGTTCAGATTACTATGGAATCCTACACGCATATGGGTAGACTTGGAGATCAGGTCAAATTGCTTGAGGATGAAGTTAAGGATCTTAAAGAAAAACTCTCTACTGCACACTCAGAGATTAAGACTAAAGAGAGTCTGATACTGCAGCATGCCAAAGTTGCTGAAGAAGCTGTTTCAGGTAAAATCCAGATAAACCACCAATCTTTTTCTCTGGATATTGACGAGGAAGGAAATCAGAAAAGCCGGTTTTTGTATTCGTTCATGTTTTGTCTTCATGGGCAAGTTATATGGAATGTGGTTTTAGTGTCCTGCTTTGCCTACTAGGATGCAACTTGCTTTGTCTTGCTTTTACTCTGCAAATCATGCATATCACTCTTAATGCTGATAAGTCCTTTTTTTTTTCAGGATGGGAAAAGGCTGATGCGGAAACACTGGCACTCAAATGGCAACTTGAATCTGTCACGCTCTTAAAGCTTACGGCAGAGGATCGAGTGTTACATTTGGATGATGCTCTGAAAGAGTGCACGAGGCAGATAAGAAATGTGAAAGATGAAAGTGAGCAGAGGCTGCATGACGTGATTCTTGCTAAAACTGTTCAATGGGATAAAACAAAAGCTGAGCTTGAAGGACAAATTGATGAATTGAATCAAGGACTGCTACGAGCAGCTGCTGATAATGCAGCACTCTCTAGATCGTTGCAAGAGCGATCAGAGATGATAATCAGGATCAGTGGGGAAAAATCTAAAGCAGATACCGAAGTGGAAATTCTCAAAAGCAATATCCAGTCATACGAGAAGGAAATTAGTTCACTGAAGTACGATCTGCATGTAGTTTCAAAGGAACTCGAAATTCGCAATGAAGAAAAGAACATGAGCATAAAGTCAGCAGAAATGGCAAATCGACAACATCTGGAAGGAGTGAAAAAGATAGCAAAACTAGAAGCAGAGTGCCAGAGGCTCAGAGGGCTTGTGCGGAAGAAGCTTCCTGGTCCCGCTGCTTTGGCACAAATGAAGCTAGAAATTGAAAACTCAGGGTATGAGTTCGCAGACTCTCGCTCACGCAGAAGCGGGTTTCAATATCCTGGCCACAATGCACCACCAAAGCCAGACATTTCTGCTGATAAGTTGGAGTGCAAAAAAGACAACACACATTTTAGTAGATGTATGTTGGAAATGGAGGAAGAGACAAAGACACTTAAAGAACTTCTGGCTGCTCGTAATAGTGAACTGCAGGTCTCGAGAAACCTATGCGCTAAGACTCTTGGAAAGCTTAAGATTCTGGAAGCACATGTCGAGATGCTTAAGCATGATAAGATTACTCCAAAATCTTGCAAAACAAATCAATCTGAAAGTCCCTCCAGTGGACATGCTACCTATCCGCCTAGTGCCACCTCGATATCTGAAGATGGGTTTGATGAAGATGGAAGTTCCTCTGAATACGGGCCACCAATGTCATCAGATTCCAACAAGGTAGCAGTGTCTAGGAGTATCAACAGTTCCAACAAGCCTGAAACTTCTAACAGACTGGAGTTAATGGATGACTTCCTGGAGATAGAGAGATTAGCGGCAAGTGATGCAGATGGAGCTGTCTCAGCTTCAAATTCTTCAAACAGCACCTGCAGTAGTAAAGTCATAGACAAACTCCCTGCCAGTGACTCCGAGCAAGATCGTGCCCAAGCAGAATCATCAATGGAAAATATTAAAAGTAGTGCACATGATCAGCTGTTTTCAGTGATCCATTCAAGAATTTACAAGGTTTTTGAATCTCAAGAGGGCATTAGTGTCAAGAAAGTCATCGAAGCTGTGAAACTTGCTATCCAGGAGGTGCAAGAGTCATCGTCCCAGCAACTCTCTGGCTGTCTGATTGACATTTCTTGCATAGATGCTTTCCCTAGAGCTGGTGATGAAACCGGTAAGGAGCATAGTTTGTTATCTCAGAATATTGAACGTGGCAACAATGTGGTCAAGCCTACAAAACAAGACTTGGATGCAGCTATATCCCATATCCACCGCTTCATAATATCAGCTGTAAAGGAAACAGCACAACTTCATGAGATGCATGAGCAAGGACTGAGTGAGAGCTTAGATGACTTCTGTGCATCAGTGGGTAAATTTCCAACAGGTGAATCAAGCCTTGTTGACATTGTTATAAAGCTCTCTCACATTTTGCGTCTAGCCACTGATGGTTCCCTGGGTTTCAAGCATCATAGTAATGAGTCCTCTGCTATGGACTCCACAGTTTCTGAATGCGTTGACAAGGTTACATTGCTAGAGAAAAGGGTCGATGAACTGAATTCCGATGCATCAGGAAAGATATTCATTGATAGGGCTGGTAATCCATGTTCTAAGGAAGAGATTCCACATGATAACAATGGTCTTGATCTGGATGATACATCATGCAAGAGCTTGTTGCAAGAGCTGGAGCAGGTGAAGCTGGAGAAAGATAACGTCTTGCTAGAATTAGAAAGGTGCTTGCAGAAGCTTGAAAGCTCAAAGCCGGAGTTGGAAGAAAAAGAGAAGCTCATATCAGAGCTGAAATCACAGCTCACTTCCTCAAGAGACCTCCTCGGCCTGGCAGAAACCCAGCTGAAATGTGTGACCGAATCCTTTAAATCCCTCGAACTCCGAGCCGAAGATCTAGAAGCTGAAGTTAGACGTTTGCAATTAAGGACAGAAGATCTAGAAGTCTCTCTCTCGAAGGAAAAGCATGGTCATGCATGTACTCTCGCCGTATGCAAAGAGCTTCAAGAGAAAATGCAGAGGTACTGCTTAAATGTTCAATGTGTTGATCTACATCCAAAACAATCAATTATACTTTCCGCTACAAAGTTTTTTGCTGTTAATCTAACCTTGATTCTCATATTGCAGGAATGACACTTGCAGAAAGTGTTCATCGCCCATGTCTCAAACCCGACTCCAAGATAAACAGGTACACTTCCTTAGTAATATCTTTCTCGTTTTCGTCTAGCGTTTGGTCACCGTTTCATTACAATTACTTGTAATTTCCACCATAAAAATGATACAAAAAGTGATCCGGTGAGTTGCTACAAGACATTCTGAAACTAAAACAGGGGAGAATGAAGCAAAAAGCATTACTTACCGTTTTCTGTTGTGACAGGAGAAAGAGATAGCATCAGCAGCAGAAAAGCTAGCAGCTTGTCAGGAGACTATTCACCTTCTCAGCCAGCAATTGCAAGCATTGAAGCCACCGACCAAATCACAATCCCCCGAAAAGCTTAAAACGCAAGTTAACTCCGAAGGGTATTCCCCGGAATTGAGAGAAAGGGACGGGAAGGAAAGCATCAACGACATTTTGGCGTCAACTGGCCATGAAAACACCTCTGATTCTGCATCGAATGATTCTGACATGGCTCGTTCTTTTAGGTACAGGGCGGACTCAGCTCAACCCGTTCATGCAATCATCAAGTCTAGTTCGTTTTCTTCATCTTCCAAAGGAGAGAACGAGAAATATACTCGAGGGCTTGGCAGATTCTTTTCGTCGAAAACGAAGAGTGGACGTTAAAGCACTCATCATAATCATGCAGGGCATTTGTGAATTCTACATCACGTCTGGTTTTTTTCCGTACATTCAGGGGATAACATTCTCGTTATCCTCTCTCGCTCTTTCCC